>NC_055973.1:26014153-26019153 GCF_018492685.1 Alosa sapidissima
AAATGGTCATTAGGAGTCGGCAGCAGTAGGCCTATCCTGCATTCATATCAGACGAGCGGGAAAAAAGTTCAGTGAATTTAGCTGCTGTTGGACTTTACATTTCTGACATGGTATGCTGCCAATTCGCGGGGTAGGCTATATCAGACATGGAAATATGTAAAATGCGAGACATTCATGCAAATAATGATGTGCTGTTAACATTCACAAAACAGCGATTTTTGAAAATATCCTCATGAAGAACAGGACCTTCAATATATGGCCACAAGATTGAATGCAACATAAAACAATTACCATTTTAATTTTATAATCCTTATTAATGCCAACATTTCATGTCAATGAATCTCTCGGTGTGCTTGTTTTTCCGGTGTGAGCGGTGTATGTTGGGTATTTCTCTTACCCCTCGGTTTCAAGTAAGCTCCCGATCTTACTTGGTTTTAAGGGGTATCTACCCCTTGCCCTTATCCCTACCCCTCGATCGAAATGAGAATAGCTCTTCGTCTCACGTGCACGCACAAAACTAAGGGGAAGGGGTAAAATAGAGAATTGAGATTGGCCCTTAGTCACTCTACTGTTCGTACTGTATATGAGTCTATCTCTCCCTCTCTCTTAACATCTCTCTCTCTCTCTCTCTCTCTCCCCATCGCTTTGCTGCTATCTCTCCCATCTCTATTTTACTGTCGGGTCCACACAGTCACCATTACAGACGTGGAGATGACAACGGCTGATTCCACTGTTTGTTAATTGCTTGATGTACGATAGCTGATTGCGGTGCCTGACTGTAATCAGATTTGTGTACAAAATGGTAAAGGAAGTAAGGCTGCTGAAAAGGAGTGCATGTGTGCTTCTGGGCGCGTGTGTGTGTGTGTGTGTGTGTCTGAGAGAGATAGAGGGAGAGCGCTAGGAGGAGCTATCATTTCTCCCACTGAGAAACACAACTCCATGCATTAGTGGCAACAGCGGAGGCCAAGCACTGGGAGGAAGATAAGGAGGCTGTGAACGAGCAGGAGCAGTGTTGAACAAAAGCCCCTGTGTGTGTGTGTGTCTGTGTGTGTGTGTGTGTGTGTGTGTGTGTGTGTGTGTGTGTGTGTGTGTGTGTGTGTGAAGGAGCCGAGGCAATAATAACAGTAATTGCATGTCCGGCGGCGACAGTCGCGCAGAGTGGCGTCTGATTGCCTGGGCCAAGGGCCTACAAGCGGGCAGGGCGGGTTAAGATCGCCTTACCAATGGAAGATGACATCACCACACATCTTTGGATATTGGGTGTTCATTTATGGAGGTCTCTGAGTGTTTGTGAGTTTGAGATAATGAGTTTGTATCCATGTGTGTGTGGGTTCATTAGTGAGCATCATAGTGCACTCATGGGGGCTAAATGGCATAAACTCTCTCACACACACACATACAAACAAAACAAAGATGATATATTGTTACTCACATAGGTCTCCAATGCCTCTTTTTACCTTGTTTTTCAGACTCTCTCTCTCACACACACACACACACACACACAGATCCCCTCCCCTATTACTTGTGTTTGCCTGCTATGTGTTGGGGTGTGTGTTTTGCCTGCTATGTGTTGGGGTGTGTGTTTGTGTGTGCTATGTGTTGGGGTGTGTGTTTGCCAACATGGGAGGCGTGTTGCTGCTGTGCTTGGTTTATGTCATCATGGCTCCAACGGGCCAGAACTGGACATTCCCATCACATCTCATCAAGATTTTACAGTCCGCCATGAGACCCCGAGGAGAGGAAGGTGGGAGAGAGGGAGAGAGTGAAAGAGAAAGAGAGGGGGAGAGAGAGAGAAAATGAGAGACAAAGAGATATATAGAGAGAAGGGGGGGACTATTATTGGATTTTTCAAGGGAATCTAGGAAAGGAAGAGAGAAAATAAGCATGTGTGTGTGTGTGTAAGAGAGAAAGAGTGTGTGAGAGAGAGAGAGAGAGAGTGAGTGTATGTGCTGGCAGGGGATTTGGCCTCTAGCGCCGTTCTAGCTCTTACCTGCTGTTCACGTATGACAACATGGCAAAGTAGCTTCTGCCCAACACCATGGTGAGCAGGCCTGTCTCCTGCAGTAACCACAGGGAACACACAGCCTACAGTTACTCTATACGTGTGTGTGTAAAAACATGTTTTTGTTCTTGTGTGCATGTGTGGGCATCTGTTATCTTTTGACCACTGATACTGCCCATTATTCTTTGTGTGTGTGTATATATATATATATATATATATATATATATATATATATATATATAAGCTATGCATATTTTAGAGTGTGATAGAGGTTTAATATTCTGAAAGAGGAACAATAAATGTATACATTAAAGTAATTCATATAAAATCCTGTATTAAATTATTAAATTAAATAAATCAATGTATAAATTATTTTAAGCTCCCCGTTATTTACAGTTACTCTTTACAAAGTACTTTCTAATTCAAAATTATCACGCTTTTCATCACCACATTTTATATTTATGACTTTCTGTTTTGCCCCAAGCTCAGTCAACCAAGTTTTATTCAAATGAGCAAAATAAATGTGCCGCTACTTAATTAAAAGATAAGATGTTTAAATTTATCTAGAGACGAAAGACAAAAACTCAAGACAAGCGCCCCCCCGGCTCCCCTCCCCCAAAGAGTCAATGGCTTTTGACCTTCAGGTCGCTTCCAGCAATTAGCCGGCACTAATCAAGCGTGATTAAAAAGCCAGGGAAAGGCAAGAATCGGATCCAAATCCTGTTTTAATGGGCAGACTGACATTGCTATCTGCGCGGAGAAGGGAAATGACAGTTGAACGAGGGCTAAACGCTGTTTATCTGCTCATCCCAGCAAACAAAAAAAAAAAACAGTGGTCCTCTTAAGCCTCCCTAATCAATCCATCTCGTTTCTGCATGCCCCACCCCCTCCCCCCTCGGTAATGCAATAGAATCTGATAGCTGCCGGCGCTTAGCACTTAATGTCCAGCTGACGGGCCAAGTCTAGACGTCTGGATGGCCGCTAAGTTTATTCACCGCAACCACACAGTCCAAATCGTTATGATCGTCAGCGGACAAGCTGGACATGCACATCAGCCTTGTAGCTCCTTTTTAAACAGGGATTTGAACCTCAGCCATCTGGTTTTGATTAGCTGCTCGCGGTATCCTGTGTCCACTGACATTACGTCCTCCTCATGCCAAGGCGAAACCAAAACCTGCACTCCAAAATGATTGCCCATTTTGGTCTAAATATTTTAAAAATCGACATTATCTGGCACGTTTCGTTTCAGTGTCCCGATTATTCTGGGAGTCCTAAATGCTCTGTCTCCATCCCTGTACATACAATATGGAGGAGCTATAATTTCTCCCGAAAGTGGAGCCATTCTCCCACTGAGAAACACAACTCCATGCATTAGTGGCAACAGCGGAGGCCAAGCGCTGGTATACATCAATGCTGCTTATACATCAACGCTGCATAGGCCAGTGTCTCAATGTCTTAGTTTGCTGGCTGAGAGAGACTGTTGTTGAGTTGACCTCCCCTGCCACACCCCCCCCCCCCCCCCCCTGCCCGGCACCCACCCCGCGGATGACAGCAAAGATGAGGAGGGGGGGTGGAAAGAAGTTTTTTCCTTCCTCCTTTAGTGACGGCTTAATTGTATTTCCGATAGGTATTGATCGTCAGGGTGGTTGTGGATGCCTGCGGGAGCAGGATTGATTTCACCGTTTTTTTTACCCCTGCAGTGATCGGAGCTGGCCCAACGTCCATAAATCCAGATGCTCGCAGGTGTGGAATTCTGCTTGGCTGACGAGGTCACATGCGTGCTCACACTCACACTCAGACACACACTCAGCCACAGTTCGCTCGATAGGGAAGGAGAAAAATATACTCAAGGCACACACAGAAATATACCTACTGTACACACACACACACAGAGTTTAGGCTGAGGATCAATAGCGCGCGTGTACGCACACACACACACACACACACATGCATAAAGGGACAGAGATTAGTGGATGTTCACATTGACATAGCACATTAATACATTGTTGTATTAATAAAGATGACCCAAAATGAGCACAGGATACTGTCGAAGCTTTATTGTGCACACAAGCACATTAAAACAGCTGTGGTGAGTTCACTAGTAGCTCCTTTCATGCCCTCTCTCCATACAGATATTAAACTGGCAAAATGCAAAAATGTATCCAAAGTAAAGAATACAGTTAAAGCATAACACACAAGCACAGCAAAGCAACAGAGGTAAGCTTGTCAGTAGCTCCTTGCAACTCCTGAAAGAGTTCATACAAGCCAACTACTCTCATTGCTACTTGTGCTAATTCAGCTATATACATGATAGATAGATAGATAGATATACTTTATTGATTCCTAGAGGAAATTCAAGGTCACATGTAGCTGAGCTACTGTACTGTATACCACTATAGCTAGTTCTGGCATGTGGCTAGACGGTTAAAAGTAAATTAACAAAAATAACTCAAAAATAATGTACATACACACAGACAACAGAAGGTGAAACAATCTTATGGATGACAATATTTAATATGATTATTTAACAGATTGCTCATGATGCTGCAATATTATTATTAGCTAAGTATATAGTTTAACCTGTAACACATGTACAAATACACTAACCCAAAATCACTAACCTGTAATAATTAAACTGCAGAAATTTGTCTGGAATGGACAATGCTTATAGTATATAGTGTTAGGGCTTTGTAGTCACTTTCAAGTGGTTTGTGTGTTTCTGTGTGTGTGTGTGTGTGTGTGTGTGTGTGTGTGTGTGTGTGTGTATTTAAGTGTGGGTACTATCAATGACTGATATTTTACAACCATATTTCCAGGGTAAACTTTTAAGGTGAAATGATTTGTTTGTTCTATTGCTTGCCGGGGCTGTTTGTTGTGTAGGGTCAGACCAGTGGAAAAATAAATGCACAATAACGAAACAACACCGACCCAAACAGGAGGAAAATGCATTCCACTCTCCGTCAGAGCGTTTTTTTTTTGGGGGGGGGGGCGCGACGGC
>NC_055973.1:26029153-26050020 GCF_018492685.1 Alosa sapidissima
ATTTAACGAAACAACTGTAACTAAGTAAACTGATTGTTTAGCCTACTCTTCAGTAGGCTATGTTCCTAGTAAACAAAATAAAGTCCTGGCGACATCCCCTAAAGGTCCCCTGGCGAACGTCACCTCCTCGACATTGTGTAGGGTTCCCTTAACGTCCCGCAGACCTCTGTTCGGGAGGTCTAAAAGACGTCCCCTAACTTTGAGGGGACATCCTGTAATGGGCACCGCAACGTTATGGGCGCAACGTTTATATTTCCGTAATCACAATAAAAAAAATAAAAAAACATGAATCGTGATATAGCGGTATTCCAGTCTATGGGTTTCACCGTTGCTAGGAGAGAGGTTGACGGAACATGAACAAGCAGTTATGACTTGTATGGCAATTACTCAATCAATTACACTTACCGGTACCTCATGTTTTCACGTCGTACAGTCATGGATGAAATCACGTCCTCCTTGTGCATTACACTTATGATGGACATGGACCTTTATACCGGGCTAGGATGTGCTGCTTTCACATCTACGGTGTCTTTTTCTTAACAACCTACTACAATGTTTAATGGGCATATCCCGTAGCATATTGTTCAAAACATCAGAGTAGGCCTAGGCTAGCCTAAGCTAAATTGTTCAAACCATATTGTTTCAAAATAAAAAAAAACTAATAATAGCCAAAAATACGTAAATGAATCGCAATGCATGCTGGGAAGCTAAACTCAACATGAAATAAAGTACGTTTCACTAGTTCGCCCGTCGGCATGATTGCTATACTGAGTGTATAAGCTAAGCGCGTGTTTGGCATGGTAGCTGGCCGTGGTCATGGAATGCCTGAAGCGGAGATCGCGATAGAGCCGCTTGCACCCCCCAATGTAAGGAGGATGCGTAACTGGGCCATCAGTGAAATGGAGGAGTAAGGGGAGGAGGAGGGATAATTTTGCGAGCGCCGCAGTGTGTGACGTATGGATAAGGAGGCCGGCTTAAATACCCTGGCGGCGGAAGACAGGTGAGTTAATTGCTGTCAATCATCCCTAAGGGCTCCTCCCGAACTTTGTTTAGAAAACATCATGAAATATAACTAGAATGCATTGACGTTATATCCACTCTAAGGCGTTTTCTTGGACCTGTGATCAAACAGGGACAGACTAAAAATAGCCTACTGTATGTAAGCCTATCTTCCTAGAACATTGCAGATAAAGAAAAATGTATCGTTTTCTCTAGGCTATGAATGCTCTTTGTAGCCAACTTTAAGCTGAAATAAATAGATTCCAAATGTTTCTATTCCATGATTTTTTATTCATAAACAGTAAGGCAGAGATCTTCTCCTCCTCGTCAGAAATCATCGGATATGTGCACTCTTCTTTGCTGTTTCCACAAGGAGCTGCTGTGACATAGGGGACAGCTATGCGTGACACTTTTAAACGCGAGCATGCGTCAAATAAATTACAATGACATTTAAACAAGTCACGAAGAAGCAATATCCTTATTTTTTCTGCAATGTAGAGCTAGATCGTTTTGCTTTACAAATAAAGTAGTCACTTCTTTTGCTAGGCAACCCTAAACAAATGCTACGTGGTCTGTTTTTAACATTTGCAATAGTTTTATTGCATCGGATTCAGCTCCAAAAGTCCTTGGTTCAGCCCCAATTCGGCCGTGTGTGTGTTTCTGAAAATAAAACAGATAATAAGTACGTGACTAGGTTAGATAAACCACTGCCTATTTAGAGCATGTTACATGCATCACGTAATGACAGTTATACGTAATGATACAGTAGCTATCAGTTCTTGAATTTCCCCTAGGGATCAATAAAGTATCGATCTATCTATCTATCTATATATCTATCTATCTGAAGAAATGCACATTGTAAGCTAGAAGCTAAGAACAGCGACTTTGCTAACGTTACACCAAGCATCACATCAGCTAACATGAATTTGATAAAATCCATTTCCTAGTTTGTAACGTTATACATTAACGTTAAACTCAAAATGTATGTGCTACATAATTCACATATCTGCAGTGAACCTAGCATACTTTGTTCATAGACCGCAAAACTTCATAAACTGTATGATATGTTGCCTTAGACTACGGTAGGCTAATGCAGCTACTGCGTTAGATAGATAGATACTTTATTTCTTCCCAGAGGAAAATTACAGAACGTTACGTTATACGTTAGCAGCTGACATTATGACAACTTTTCATTCAGTTTCATTCAGTTATTGAAAACTTTATCAGCTACATACACAACCAACAATGTTACTTACTTTCATCGGTGGCCACCAATGGTGCATTTCTTCCGAATGCTGTGGAGTTGACCCTCGACCTCAATGTTGCTATGACGTGTAACGTAAAGTCGCGCATGGATGTGATGTCTCCGTCCTGCAGGCTGTAGCCAGAGCCAGAGTCCTTATTAGACATTCTCTGCCAGAGCGCTCTCAACTCTGCTGCCATGTGTGAATAAACAAAATTCCCCTTGATGTCCCCGGTATAACGTTATTGTCGGGTCCTTAGGACGTCTTTGAAATGACTAAATGCAAATGTCATCCGAGGGACCTGACAGTGACGTCCCCAGAAAGTCCTGCAATAACCAAAGGATAACTTGCTCCGGACGTCAATAAGGTCACCGGAACGTCCGCTGGAAAACATGACGTTCGGGACCAATCGGGGACGTAGTGAATGTCCGCATCAGGTCCGGGGGACGTCCCGTGTTTGTCGGGTTCTCCCTCTCAGGCTGTACAGTAGGCCGACAGTCTGTCCCTCTCAGGCTGTACAGTCTGGCCGACAGAACAGCGCAGCTTGCAGCAGAGAAAGCTCGAGTAGCCGAGAGAGACGCCAAGATTGATCGGTTGAAAGCGGAGGTCAACAACCTCAAACGAGAGCTTCAACAACTCCAAGAGACCAGCCACTTGGAGAGCCACAGAGACATTTTACAGGAGATGAGAGCTGGAATTGGAGAACTTCAGGCGACGCTACGTGAGCAGCGAAGTCATTCGACGCCTGAGAGACCAATCCCCAGGTGCACCTCGACACCAGCTTCAGAATCGCCCTCCTTGCAGAGGTCTCCATTGGCCCTCTCCGTCACACTCAACGACAGCATCCAAGTTCCTAGTCAACACGCAGACGTGACCTTGCGTGATGTTGGTCCCGAAGACCACGCTAAGATTCACCAACAGAGCTACGGCCAAGTGGGCAGATACGGATGCCTGCTCTTCAGGTCCATCGTCACAGAGGATCACTAGTTCCTCTGTGACACAGCACTTTGCCTGGAGCAAAACCACCAACTGGGATGGATCGAAGGGCAAGCGAGCACTGCCGCAGAAAACTTTGTGGTCTCAACACTGCAACAAAAGTTTCCTGCTATGGGGAGGAGTGACCTTTAGGACTGCATCAACAAGATCAACGAATTCCTCCGCACAACACGTAGATCTTCCCAGGGATTAAACGTGCTTTAAATGTAGACAGTAGAATGTAGAATGTAGACTGATCATTATTTCAATAAATATGTTTTCTCTGAAGCATTTTCCCGACTTCGTCTTTCTATAAGCATATTATGGAGATACAGTAGGGTAAAGAACTGGATTTAACTAAACAAATGTAACTAAGTAAACTGATTGTTTACTCTACAGTAGGCTATGTTGTCCCTCTCAGGCTGTACAGTAGGCCTATTGAAAGTAGGCTAATGAGCTCAATAGACACATTAGCGCTTCCAGCCTAATGACTTTCACACATGAATGATTTACAGTAGACACATTAGCGCTCCACGTGTAGCGACGTAGAATAGGCTACAATGTGTGAATGGTGTTCAATGATTTGCCAATATAGTCTTCTACTGGGTTGCATGTAATGTAACAGCAGAGTCTCCGCGGAGAGAGACCCTCTCCAAGTTTCAATTTTGCTGTTGTTGTGAGCTAATAAGCTACGATATGGGAAATACTTTGAATACGACCAGCTCCATAAATTAATGGATTTTCCTTAGCCTGTGCTAGCCTCCACCTTTCCAACAAGTTGTGCGAAAATTGTAGGCTTACCCCAGTTTTTACGATTTTGACAAACATGCGCAGCACATGGAAGCTCTTGATAGCGCATGCCACTAACGTCTATAAAAACAATATATTTATGGAATAAAACTAGACAGGTACTTCGGATTAGCATTGCTATTCATTTTTGTTAAACTAAAATTGGGCATTTAGCCTAACATGCTTCCGGACAATATTGTGTGTCTGCCCTAATTCTGAAGCAGTGGCCACCGCTACAAATGAAGAAAACACAGGGAAGAAAGTTAATGTTTTAAATAGGCTACCAATACAACATGTATAGGCTATCAATACAACATGTAATATGTGAAGTGAAACTGGACAGGCCATAATAACCTCTGACTAGTGTTAAATTGCAATGTGAGTGGCAGCCAGCGAGGGAGAATAGTCGGCAGGAACCCCTGATTCTGATACCATAACAGCATTAATTTTGCTGCGGCCGGCCGCCATGCTAAAATCAACATAAAGGAAACACTGCATGTTTTACTTTACAAACACACACACACACACATCTACTCACACATGGCTCGTAGCGCACACACACACACACCTACTCACACATGGCTCGTAACACACACACACACACACACACACACACACACACACACACACACACACCTACTCACACATGGCTCATAGCACACACACACACACACCACACACACGGCTCGTAGCACGCACACACACACACACATGGCTCATAGCACATCCAGAGGGAGAACAAACAAACGCCTCTGATCCAGCATAAACATGAATGGGCGGAGAAATGGAGAGAGAGATGAATAGACGGGTGGGCAGAGTGATGGATGGACAGATAAATAGACAGGTGGGCAGATAGATGGAGGGATAGATGAATGGAGGGCTGTGGGAGTGTCACAGCGGCCCTGTCCATCTGTTGTCAGCTCTGGCGAGGGTGCGGGATGAGGTTGAGAGAGAGCGAGGATAGAGAGATAGAGAGGGGGAGAGAGCGAGGATAGAGAGATAGAGAGGGGGAGAGAGAGGGAGGATAGAGAGGTGGATTGTGGGAGTTTCTATCCAGTCTGGGGATAATTACAGACTACGGGGAAGGGCCCTCTTTGTGTGCACTAATCCCTGTTAAATGAGAAGAGAGCACTCTCCTCAGATTTCCCCTCTCTCTCTCTCCCTCCCTCTCCCTCTCCCCCTCTCTTCCTCCTCTCTCTCTCCCTCTCCCTCTCTCTCCCTCTCTCTCTCTGTGGTTCTCTTATTATCTCTCCTTCTCCATCTCTCAGTCCATCTCTCAGTCCTTGCTGCGTTGGTTCTGTTCTTTCAATGTATTTTCCGTACTTTCTTGCTTCCCCAACCTTCTCTCTCTCTCTCTCTCTCTCTCTCTCCCATCCCTCTCTCACTCACTCACACACATATCTTGTGAAGTGCAGACACAGCTGAAACAGATTGACAGATTACTGGTGTCACTCTGTTTCCCCTCACTAACTCTGTGTGTGTGTGTGTGTCTGTGTCACTCTGTGTGCCTGTGTGTGTGTGTGGCCTGATGTAAGTCCTTTCACATTACAGAGAGCACGCCACCGCAGCAGCCTTGCCACATTCATCACACCCCTCAACAGGGACAAACACATCATCACATCACAGCTCTCTCCAAGACAGACACAGAGAGAGATGGAGAGACAGAGGGATAGAGAGAGAGAGAGAGAGAGAGAGAGAGAGAGAGAGAGAGAGAGAGAGAGAGAGAGGAGGAAGAGAGAGAGGGGGAGGGAGAGAGAGAGGGGGGCAGAGAAAATGATTGAAGGTGATAAAAATAGAGAAAGAACAGGAGGGTGGGAGGATGGCAGGTCAGGCAGAGATGAAAAGAATGGAGTGAGAGAGAGAAAGATAAAAAGAGAGAGAGAGTGTGTGTGTGTGACGAGAGCAAGCGGAGTAGAGAAGTGAGTGAGTGGCAGGGGAAAGGTGTGTATTCTAATGGCGAGAAGGAGAGGAGCCAGTGTCACTCTATGGCTTTGTCAAATGCGAGGGCTGTGACACCACACGCTAAACGCCTTTTATTCCTCCAGACCTTTGTCTGTGTGTGTGTGTGTGTGTATGTGTGTGTGTGTTGTCCTCTGTATGTGTGGCCAGATGCTTTGTGGTCTGCCGTAGCCCTGTCAGAATGCTTTACGGCTGAGGGGCTGTGTGCTTATCATCTCTTACGGGGCAGTGCAGCTATTTATTTAAACTGAGCCACAGGACGGCAGGGTTATACACACATGCACAAACACACACACACACACGCTTTTAAACAGGCTGATTGAAGGTGGTGCAATGAAACCAAAAAGGAATGCAGAATTGCACCACGGGAAATGCCTGTGTGTGTGTGCAGGTGTGTGTGTGTGTGTGTGTGTGTGTGTGCACTCTGTGCAGATGTGTGATTGTGTGTGTGTGTGTGTGTGCAGGAAGCAGTGCTGTAGATTCTGTGATGTGACTGTTAACCTTTTTGGGCCTGAAGGACTTTTTCAACTGCAGTGCAATCCTGTGGAAAACTTTCTCTCACAACTCCAAAAGCTTTTAAGCCCATCACATCACACAGGCTAAGCTCATCGCCAGACCCTGTTGGAGAAGGGCCCACGTTCAACACACATTTTTTGTGTGTGTGTGTATGTATGTACAGTATGTGTGTGTGTGTGTGTGTGAGTGTGAGAGAGAGAGCCTGTAAATGTGTGTGTACATTTAGCTTAATAAGTGTGTAGCACGGCTAGTAAAGAAGCCATACTTATCCAAATATTTATACGTATGCTTCTATTATGGCAAGAGTATTATGGTATTACAAAATCATCCTTGTATGAGTGTTAATGTGTGTGTGTGTGTGTGTGTGTGTGTCTTTTTAGGTGTGTATCAGTTCAGCATTCCTGAGTCGGCACAGCCAGGCTCAGTGATCGGCGTTCTTCACGCGCGGGACAACGATGTAGGCAGGAACGCAGAGATGGAGTACAAAATCACCAGCGAGGACGGACGCGACATCTTCAAGATCAGCACCGACAAGGACACTCAGGAGGGGGTCCTCACCCTTAACCGAGTGAGCATTTATTTACCAAGTTACAGAGAAGCAGAAATGAGCAGAAACATTAGCTTCTGTCCTCTCCAATCTGGACCATGGGCTGAAATAAGAAGTTGTATAAACCTAATTTAGTACTAGTAATAAACTTTATTTATTTAGCCTCTCGGAAAGTTCATTGAGGGAATGCCTCATTTACAATAATGCCGAGATTACATGATCACATTAACAAACAACAAATAATTGAAAATAAGATAAAACAATTTGTCAACGTTTCGGTTTTGACACAGTTGCACAAGAGACCTACTCAAATTCATTATTAATGGGAGATATTCGTCATGATTTGTTACTAATGGAGATGCCATCTAGGGGATACTCCATGTACTACATCACTGTTGAAGTTTGCGTGACTCACGCGCATCCCATTGGTCCTTATTCGTCCAGCACGTGGACTACGAGACCAAGCGCATGCACACGCTGCGGGTGCAGGTGGACAACCGCTACCTGGACCCACGCTTCCGCTCTCTGGGGCCGTTCCACGACACGGCACTGGTCAAGGTGGCGGTGGAGGACGAGAACGAGCCGCCCGTCTTCCAGCGGTCGTCATACGTGATGGAGGTGCTGGAGAGCGCCCCCGTGGGCACCATCGTAGGGGCAGTCAGCGCCATGGACCCCGACAATAACCGCAGCCCTGTCAGGTATGTAGAAACACACACACACACACACACAAAGACTCACACACAGACATGTAACGGATGCCAGCTAGCTTAGATGTGCGTGTAGAACGTTGGTAAACCCAGCTAGCTTAGATGTGCGTGTGGAACGTTGGTAACATCTCATTGCATGAAAGCTAGTAGCCTGGGCTTTTAGCTCAATTGTCAGCACGCTCGACTCCCGGTCCACTGAATCGCGCAGGTTCAACACAACGCAGGTTTCAGACACACACACACACATACACTCTCCCTCTCTGTGAACTGAATGCACTTTTGCTGCCAACAAGGTGAGAGAGTAGAGGAGACCCAGTGGGCCACTTCACCAAAACAGCCGCTTGCTCTCCTGAACTGATCAAATCAAGGAACCTTTTTTTAGACTTTAAACAAGAAATAACAGGAAATTCAACTTCATGTAGAACACATTAAATACAAATCACGTACACACACACACACACACACACACACACACATAAAGCCATCCTCCTAGCTCCTGCTTCTCTGCGCTCACGGAAACATACTGCTTCCAGTAACCACCATGGGTCCTACCTAAAAGCCGTCCACCTGGTGCCAGCAAAAGCCAACATGGGCACCACAGCCTGGCTCCACCACAGGACTTCCTGTGTGCGTACATAATATTGGGATGTGTCTGGTGTGGGTGGGACGAGTGTGTTTGTGTGTGTGTGTGTGTGTGTGTGTGTGTGTGTGTGTACGTATGTGTGTGTCTGTGTGGTAAGTAGATCTCGGTGTGTGTGTGTGAGCGCGTTGGATGGTGGTAGGTGTGTGTGTGTGTGTGTGTGTGTGTGTGTGTGTGTGTGTGGGGGGGGGGGGGTCCTGCTGAGAACAGCTCCTCTGGACTGGCATTAAAAGGCCATTATCTCCCGGCGCTAATCGGAGGAGGAGTCTGCCGCCCACTGAATTATGGCGGATATTAGCAAAGCAATTAGCCATTGAACAAACGCCACCAACCAAATGAGAAGAGAAGCACGGTACAGCTGGGAAGATGAGGAGGGGGGAAGAGATAGAGCCAAAGAGAGAGAAAAGGAGAGAGAGACAGAGAGAGAGAGAGAGAAGAGGGGGAAAGGTAATTTAGCGATCTGATAAAAACTCGGAGGTTGACAGTCAGGGTGTGGAGATGGTTGTGTAGTGGATGAAGGAGGGGATTGGGGGTGGGGGGGGCTTCAGAGTTTCAGAAAGAGCCACACGTTCTCCGTACACACACACACACCCGTGGGGAGGGTAACATCCTCCTCCCATTTCCTGTGCCGCTTGTCCAGGCCATTAATCAAACTGATATATGGTGTTCATCGGAGAGCACACGAGAGAGAAACAAAACACAAACGTGTAACCTGTGTGTGTGCGTACACACACACGCACACAGTCGGTCGCACGCACGCACGCACGCGCACACGCACGCGCACACACACACACACACACGCACACACACACACACACACACACACACACACACCGTATCTGCGCATGTGTATTCCCCCCTCTAGCGATCAGTGTCTGCGATTAAAACCCTTGGGTCACACTATTATCTTATTAGAGTGTGCGCGCGGCAGAAGTGTGTCAGCCTCCTGCATTAGCCACTCCCGCCACCACGGCCAGACGCTCTCCAAAGTTCTAAATAGGTCAGACGCCCCGGATCTCCGTGGCAACGCCGGCCCAGGCTAATGATAAACTTCATTAAGCAGCGAGAGAGAGAGAGAAGGGCATACTTACCTGTGCCCTGGTCTCCTTGGGGCCGAGGAAAGGCACCTCGGGCTAATAATGACTAATACTGCCATTACGCGGACGCACTGTTAACAACGGACCTTAGATGTTCCGCTGGCGGGATCATTTCATTTTTGCTTCATGCGCGTTCATGGCTATTCAATTATTTTCATGGGGTTTCACAAATAGGCTTCATTAGCCAGGAGACTGAACCATGTAGAAAACTATCCCTCCATCAGACTGTTAGCGTTGCGTTGTAACAGTGACTTACTGTACAGGTTCGTGATTGTGTGTTGGAAGAGAGAGCTTGACCTCGCCTGCGTCCTGCTCCTGACTGTTGGTCTCCTTTTGTGGGGCAGGTACTCTGTCGACCGGCACACAGATATGGACCGCGTCTTCAATGTGTACCCGGGGAACGGCTCGGTCTACCTTCAGAAGACCCTGGACCGTGAAACGCTACCCTGGCACAACATCTCCATCAGGGCAGAGGAGTTCAGTAAGTCAGCTACTGCCAAACATCAAAACCCACTTCTGCTGCAACTTTTAATACCAATTTCAAACTCTAATGCCAACAAGAGGTCTTAAAATCAGGCCTGAGATGACAAGGCTAAATCAGCTGGTTTTGATGTGCACTTGCATAACTTCTAACACTTGATCTGAAGTGCTGTGACACAGTTGTTACATAAGCAAGCTGAGGGATTAATCAACATTTGGTTGGCGCTCCCATCTGACTTAAGAGCGTGAAGCATGTCTTAATGTTATGCTGAACACTGCTAATCCTCTTCATCCTTTCAGTTTTTCGAGGGATCAATCCCCAGAAATCCCATAATAGTTACCCTTAGTTACGGTTGCATGCGGTCTGCTTGTGTCCTCTCCCAGACAATCTGAACCAGATCAGCCGGGTGCCCGTATCCATCAAAGTCCTGGATGTCAACGACAACCCCCCGATCTTCGCCACCTTCTACGAGACCTTTGTCTGTGAAAACGCCAAAGCTGGACAGGTAAATGCCAGCCCCCCCCCCCCCCCTCCAAACAGACACACACACACACACACACACACACACACACACACACACACACCCACACACACACACACACACACTCCTCCTTTTCTTTTTACTCTGTTTTCTCTGTACTTGTCATACCAGTCTCGTCCGTTCCTTCTACATTCTACCCTCAACACTCCTCCCCTCTTACATCTCTCTGTCTTCTCCTCCTCCTCCGTGAGTGATGCATCCTTTCTGTTTCTCTCTTCTGATCGCTCTCTCCATCTTTCTCACTCCATCACCACCCCCCACCCACCCCCCCCAAGCACAGATGCCACCGATGTGTGTCTCTGAGGGTGACCTTCCTCTGGGGACAGAAATGTGATAAACCTGACTTGGGGAATGAGAATGTGGAGAGGAGGCTATGTGTGGGGGGAGAGAGGGGGAGAGAGAGAAAGAGAGAGAGACAGAGAGAGAGAGAGAGAGAGAGAGAGAGAGAGAGAGAGAGAGAGAGAGAGAGAGAGAGAGAGAGAGAGAGAGAGAGAACATGCTGTACTGTAACTCAGGCACTCCGAGGCACACACAGAGGTTTTCTGTAGCCTCCATCACAACCGTTTCAGTACATTAATAAACCATTCAAGTCCGTTATCTCATAAAGTTATGAACATGTAAAGATGAATTCAGTATGCCATGAAATGTGCGCTCCTCACATTCTCAACCTCAGAATGCTTTTACACCTCATCGCGGATTCAGATGCTAAAGAAAATTGAGCAGAAAATGTGACAGAATCAGACTTTGATGGAGAAATACGTAAGGGCTGTCACTAATGTGCTAATGTGTGTGTGTGTGTGTGTGTGTGTGTCTGGTGTCTCAGAGGATTCAGATGATCAGCGCCACTGATCCAGACGAGCCAATCGGGGGTCAGCGCTTCTCGTTCCGTCTAGCGCCTGAAGCCTCGGTCAAAGCCAACTTCACAGTCCGAGACAATAACGGTGTGTTCCCATGACAACAGGCACCATCTGCGGCCGTAATGAGAACATTCATAATGCATTAATTAGGAGTTATAGCTCTTTCAAATAAGATTTATTCCCTCTCCCCACTCCTGACAGAGAGCAGAATGTGTCATAAATCATTACAGATCCAGACTTAAAGTTTTAACTTCTTTAACTTCGCTTCATTCCTCACACATGCGCATGATTTCTTCATATCATTCTCTTACACAGGCCATAATAAGATTTCATCATGTAAGTATGGCAGTAGAAAAAGGTTAGATGTGAGACGCAGTTCACTAGGCAGTCAGTGAGTCTCACCACACCACACTGTGATGAAACCCTGGGTTAGGTCATGACTGGCCAGCGCGCGTTCTCAGCGGGAGCTAATTAACTCTGTGCTGAATGTCGAACAGACAACACGGCGATGATCCTGACGCTGCGCAGCGGCTACAGCCGCCTCCACCGCAGCCGCTACCTCATCCCCGTGGTGATCGCGGACGGCGGGAGCCCCATGCTGAGCAGCACCAACACGCTGACCGTGCGCGTGTGCTCGTGCGACCGCGACGGCAACATGAAGCTGTGCAACGCCGAGGCCCAGGCACTGACCGCTGGCCTCAGCACCGGAGCACTGGTGGCCATACTGCTGTGCGTCTGCATACTACTGAGTAAGTACTACAGTACGCACACAGCACTGCTCAGAGTGGCAGAATACACCACAGTCTAGCTCTCTGTACTATTTTATTATAGGCTACTCTACATCATCCCCTTGGAATTATAAGGTTCTATCTGCATTCTGAATAGTTCCGAGGTAGCATTGATCTCCAAAGTTTTAGAATTCCCTAGAATTATTGATAAGTGGAACAAGCCTCTTTAGACATTATGTCCAAAAATACACAACTTCTGAAGTTGTCACAGAATAAGAATGTCAAGTACCGTAACTCAATTTTGACAAAAATGTCAGATAGAACCTTATTCATTCTAAACAATATGGCAATATGATCATTGATACTATGCTACTGGACTGTAGCACAATGTAGGAATTTTCTTTTCATCATTTTTCAACACACTGGCCAGTGACCACTCATTTACACCCACTTACACATTTACGCCCACTGTAGTGCTAAAGGGTACCTAGCTAATCAAAGACAGATGAAATGGCTCATACACCGGCAACAACCAGACAGTCTGCATGTGCATTGGCAATGTCAGAAACCCCATTGTCTGTACTATGAGTTATTGCGCAACATAATTCATTTGGAGACATTATTTGAAGGGGGAAGAACCACATTGTGTTGTGTCAAGAAAAGTGTATTTCTTTCTATTTTGATATGTAGATCAATAATGTTCTAATCAATATCTAGCTATCTTGTCATCAATAACAACACAGCATCATATGCCATATAAGTGCTGTGAAGGATATGTCATATGAAACATGGTGGCCCATAGAGGACAATAGCGTAATTGTCCTCTATGGGCCACTAAAGTGATCTTGTGCTTATCAACAACAAATCAAAACAACAAATCAAATATACTTTGTCCAGGCACAAAATGACTTCTTGTTGGATGTTCTGTGCTGATCTTAAATGGAAAGGCATAACTGTTGTGATTCAGAGAAAACAAGCATGTGCAATACTCTTCTCTGTCATTGTTGTTGGTCAATATTTTAGTTTTTGACTCTGCAACCTTAAAGTGTTATGGTGTGTGTGTGTTTGTGACTATCTCTTGTGCTAAACCCAACCCAATATCTTCCCTGTCCCTGTAACCTTGATGTCTGTCATCATAGTAGTCATGGGTCAGTTTCTGTGTTGTCCACGGTCATTATGCTGTCGCTGTCGCTGCCTCTGCGCTTCACAAACTCATCTTGTTGCCGCTCTCCTTCGCTGCCTCTCTTCCCTTGCCCCTTCATATTTCAATGTCACTTTTTGGTATTGTTTCGGGAGTCCTTGAGAATCATGTTGTTATCCCTGCTCTTTTCCATATAACAACTCCTGCTGCTGCTGCTGCTGCTTCTGCTGCCATCCCTCCCGCTCTCTCTCTCTCTCTCTCTCTCGCTCCCTCTCTCTCTCCCTCAGTCTTTCTGAGCCCACTTTTCTCTTCATCTCTGAGCTAGTGTTGTCATTTGTCTCCATATCGATCTCTGCTTTTCTCACTCTCCCTTTCTTTGTTGCACCTTTTTTTTAGTTTTTTCTTTTTACTTTCTCCTCAATGTCATGTTGTTCGCTGTCTCCATAGTGACCATGTTGTCGCCTCTCTCTCTCTCTCTCCCCCCTTCTTCTCTTCCCCCTCTTTTGTCATCCCTTTCTCTCTCGCTCTCTCTAGTGCTGGTGGTGCTGTTTGCCGCCCTGCGGCGTCAGCGTAAGAAGGAGCCGCTGATCATCTCCAAGGAGGACGTGCGCGACAACGTGGTCAGCTACAACGACGAGGGTGGCGGCGAGGAGGACACGCAGGCCTTCGACATCGGCACGCTGCGAAACCCCGAGGCGCTGGAGGACAGCAAGCTGCGCCGCGACATCATGCCCGACGCCCTCTTCTCCCCGTTGCCGCGGAGACCGCCCCCGTCCGCGGTCGCCGGCGCGGCGCCAGGGGCCCTCCGGGACAACGCCGACGTGCGGGACTTCATCGCCCAGCGGCTGGCGGAGAACGACTCGGACCCGACGGCGCCGCCGTACGACTCGCTGGCCACCTACGCGTACGAGGGCAGCGGGTCGGTGGCGCACAGCCTCAGCTCGCTGGAGTCGGCCGCCAGCGACGGTGACCACGACTACAACTACCTGAGCGACTGGGGCCCGCGCTTCAAGAAGCTCGCCGACATGTACGGCACCGAGGACAGCGACAAGGATTCATAACGCCGCCGCGTGAGTGACCACCAGGGACTTGGAGGAGGAACGGTCAAGAAAAAACACACACACACACACACACACACACACACACAACAAACAGTCCCTTACACAAACTCGGTCTCTCTCTCTCTCACACACATACACACACACAAATAAACTAGAGCGGACATTGTGCACTGTGCAGGCTCTGGGGACACACTGCCCCCAGTGGCTCAGACATGCGTCACGAGAAAGACGGGAACTCCTGCAAAGGCTTCGACTTTCTATCTTCTTTTCTCTTTTCTGTTGTCTTTTCTTTTCCCCCAAGTGCCCTTTTTAAAAAGAACCGCTGTCACACCACTAAGCCTGAGCCTTTGGGACAACCAGGAAGTACCTCTCATCGCTTGACCTCAAGCCGTGCAGAACAGAGCCCCGACCTCTGACCTTTGAATCCTGGGCTGATATTAGTCAGTATTAGTTGCTCCCGCTCAGAGCAGTGAAGACCTCTGATGAAGAAAAAAAAAACAACAAAAAAAAACATGAGTGACAGACTTCTCTTCTCAGCCCTGACTCTGTATAGGAAATACTTTTACTTTTGTCCTGTCTTTTTAATTTTCTCAAAGCATCTGTTACACTTATGGAAAAGTGGGCAGTTATGAAGATGTATTCACATGCACATGCACACACACACACACAGACACACACACAAATTCATAATCACCCACAACCCATGCTGAAGCTAATAGACACATCACAGTGTTTTGGGGGAGGGGATGTATTGGCGTATTGTGAGTTTGATGACTATGTTTACTGTAACTCAGATACAATATGCTGCCTTATTGTGTTTGTTGGTTAGACACACACACACACACACACACACACACACACAGTAGACACAGAGAATTCTCCACAGTCGCCAGGTTCAACACAAAAATACCTTTGGACCCCCACTTCACTTAAAATCACACCTCAATATACACCAAAATAAACATCTCAAATCCAAAAGACATCAAAAGTGTAAATCAAGTGTAAATCAACCCATAATGCTCCAATGCAAAGCAATGCATAATGCTAAATGGTTGAAGCTAGAAAAGGTTTTATGTGTGTGTGTGCGTGTATGTAATTGAGTGAGAAAATTCTGTTAGTTATTCTTGACTGCACTAGGTGAAGCGTCACTGTTCCAGACAAAGCGCGGGTCTCTTAAACTAGTCTGTCGACTCCAAATGGCACAGCTTGGTTTCGGTCCAGATACTCTACACAAAAGAGGTAAGCAGTGTGAAGTAGTGAAGTGAGAAGGAAAAGAAACTGTCAATGAAAAAAAAAAGTGGAAAGATGTTGTAGAAAAGGAAAAAGAGCAGTTAGAGATTTAATCTTACAGGGCAAGATGGTAAAATCAATAGAACCGAAAGAGAAAGATTTGAGACAAACTGCATCCAAACACACACACACACAGACACACACACACAACCGTTTGGTAGAGCCAAGCACTTTGATAGGTCCGAAGAAATGCAACCAAGCAAAGACTGCAATATTCCCCAGGTCACATTGTCCAAATCCTCACAGGTCATTAATTACACATCAATTACTCATTTATAAACACATGAATACTGTAATTACAACCCACTCCACTCAACCATCTCTCTTAGGCTACACATAGGAGTCAAAAAATATTTCAACACACACACACAAACCATTCCACCTATTATATACTAGCTAATATGACACTGTTTTCCAGTAGCCGGTGGATTAGTATAGACAGTCGGTGGGGAGGGGAGGGTTAGACACGTTTGTGGTGACTATTTGTGAAAGCACTTAATTTGGCTTCTTTACAAGCCTTTAGCTGAGAGCTTTTTACACAGACTGGAGACAAATGTTGCTGGATTACCACACATTAACAAGAACACTACTGAAGACGAAGGCGGATGATCATCGGAGTGGTTTTGTTGTTGTTGTTATCGCTGTGACAGGAGACTGAAGGAACTCGGAAAATATCGTACATACAGAGAAAACGGACAAGGTGGTCTTCCACTCCGGGACGTGGAACAAACAAATGAACAAATGACAGAACGGAACGGACGACCGTCAGGATCACTAGACAGCTTTGTGTGCGCGTGCGCACTCTCTCTCTCTGAATGTTTGTGTAGATACAGGAAGCCTGGCTGCAGAGCCTGCCCGTGTGTCTCATGTCCCGTGGGTGAAGTCGTGTAGTCTGACTGTGCGAGTTTGTGCATTTTATTTTTATTTTGGGGGGAGGGTGGGGTGGGGGGGGGGGTGGGGGTCCTCTTTTCTTTTCTTTGTCGCTTCGACTGCGAGAGCATCACACAGGCAGGTGCCTCCACCAGTCATCTACGCTTTGTACGATGTGATATTTTGTACCAAAATATTTATATAACTCTGTATGATTAAAAATATGTTGAAAGTCCAGTCTGCTGAGTGTTTGTGTGTGTGTGTGTGTGTGTGTGTGTGTGTGTGTGTGTGTGTGCGTGCGCGCGCACAAGCACACACTGTTGGGAGAGAGGCGCAGTACAAACAGGCATCGTTGTGGACAAGGCTTCTGTGCTAGAGGGCTACTCTGCACACCTGAGCAGAACGTGAGGAGAGAGAGAGAAAGCGAGAGAAAGCGAGAGAGAGCTGGTTTCATAGCCTGATTACATGCTAACCAAACGGAAGTGACTCTTAATTAGACACAATCTATAATTAAGATCTTTTGGCAACAGAAATTCGCAGAGCGAGCAAGAGAGAAAGACCAAATATGAGAATGGGAAGGAATAATGGTTGAGGAGAGGGGGAAAAATGAAATTGTTTGCAGTGCAGAAGCAGATGCAAGGCAGATGGTTCCATTTTAGATAATATTCTGTTTAATTGAATCCGATTAACCCTCTCAGCGCTGGGTAGCACAGCAGAGTTCCCCTGCTGCTGATAGGCTGGTCAGCTCCACTGTCCTGCTGCCTTTGGATGTGAACACACAGGCTGAGTCAGCTACAGCTACCAGCATTCGCCATGGCAACAGAACACAATTACAAGAATAAACTAGCCAAAAAGTTGGAATTCATTTCTGTTGCGATTTATTACCAAGACAAGGGTATCTTTTAAAACATATACACAGACAACTCCATTACATACAAAACACACGCACACAGCTTCAAATACATTAGAAAAGTTTAGAGAGAACATCCAGAAAAACACAAATAATCATCAGAGTTCCACTAAGTACCACCTCAATGTGAATTTTCAGAACCACCTCTTGAATACTCAAAAGTGTTGTGATGAATTCTATGAGGGGGCAAATATAAGTACACTGCTAGTCTCTGTTCAACTGTTTGATTGCAAAGCCTTCTTTCCACATGTACTACAGAATTCCTGACAAAAATGTTGTGGCCATTTTGGCAACATTAAAAATTGCCTCAGAAGTTCCCCATTGTCCAAGTCTGTGAATAAAGACTGCTAGTAGCTTATTACATCTAATGCATATGGACTCTTTTCAGTAAAGTTCAGATTTGCATAAAATTATGTTGCTTTGTTTCTCACACAAAGGTGTCTAATGGCGTTTGAACATTTGAAGCATAGAGTTCTTTTATAGATGTTTTCTTTATTTCTTTGGAGAAGGAAACACAAGGCCGCTGTGAATCCAAAGTGTATAGAAAGGGCTTGGCTTTACCATTTCACTGGGGAGAACAACCCCGCAATAGAACAGCCAGGGAATGACCGTGAGTGGACAGAATGTCCATTCTTGCATGACCCATCCCTTTTGACATGATGGTGATGAAACAGTTCAATCCCAATGATGAAGCCTTGGACATAATAACACATTGAGATGCTGGCGTACGTGCCTTCCCGGTCGGGCACCGTTTCCCCCTGTGATGACATCACTTCCTGCCATCCTCGCCGTCATCGCTCTCCCGTTCCTGTCGCTCGCGTTCTCTCCTCATCTCCTTCAGCTCCTGCCGATACTTCCTCTCGATGAAGCGCTTCTGGTGGGCCATCTGTGGGAAGTTATCTGGACACACGCACACACACACACACACACACACACACACACACACACACACACACACACACACACACACACACACACACACATCAGCAGGAGCACAGGCAGGTTAATCTATCTACTTCGGGTCAGTGGTTTTGCTGGCTGGTCAAAATCATTGCCCGATGGCTGTTCAGGGCTAAACAAGAGTCCATTATTACACATCTACCATTTAATGGTCTACCCATTTATGGCAACAGACAAAGAGGCATCTTCCCACCATGACATTTTCATGTGTGTGTGTGCGTTATTCCATAATTCGGGGTACATTTTGCGGTAGACATATGTGCCTTTTGACTGAGAGAAACAGATTAATAGTGAAATGTAATCTGTTAAGCTGCAGCTCTGCTGTCACAGTGCATCTGCATCAAAGCACCAAAAGCACCAACAAATGTACACACACACACACACACACACACACACACAGGTAGCCATGCATGTACACCCTCCCTCCAATACAACACCCACTACTCGGGCTTGTACTGACACTCCGTAGGAAGGACCTCCATTTGACAAACCTCCGCATGTACTCCGGAGGTTATATCTGAAAGCGCTAAGGGGTAAACAACACACACACACACACAACACACACACAGAGAGAGAGAGAGAGGAGAGAGAGAGAGAGAGAGAGAGAGAGAGAGAGAGAGAGAGAGAGCAAGCAGCACAAGTCACACATATTCTAAAATTGCTGCCCTTTCCATGTCTTCTTTCAAGACAGAACCCACTTCAAATCTCAACAGTTGAAAGTAGAGAGGGGAAACAAAGAAGAGAGGAGGGAGAGGACACACAAGACTCGGAGATGACCGTCACTACTCCGTCTGTTACAGGATGACTCATGCATGTTGGTGCTGTTTGTTTGTCTGTGTGTGTGTGTGTGTGTGTGTTGAGCATTCGTGCTTGAAAGTAAGTCTGCGTAGGTGGACATTCGTGGTTGTTTTGGTGATCATGATTCGTGATAGGTGGCTTGTGCACATCGTTTCTGTCTGTATGTGTATGTCTACATATGTTTGTATGTGTGTGTGTGTGGGAGGCCTCTCCTCATTGATGGCGTGTGTGTGTGTGTGTGTGTTGTGTGTGTGCGTGTGAGAGAGAGAGAGAGCGAGGAGAGAGAGAGAGAGGAGAGAGGAGAGAGAGGAGAGAGAGAGAGAGAGAGAGAGAGAGAGAGAGAGAGAGTGTGTGTGTGGGGGGGGGAGGCCTCTCCTCACTGATTGTGTATGTGTGTGTGTGTGTGTGAGAGAGAGAGTGTGTGTGTGTGTGTGTGTGTAATGCTTTGTTTAACTTCACTGTGTTGCCAGAGTTTGGACCCAATGGTGGGGGTGCCGTCACTAACCCTCTCAGATGCGCAATCAAATATGCACACACATATACACACACACACACACACACATATATGCACACACGCACACGGACACACACACACACACGCATGCACGCACGCACGCGCCACGCACACACAAACCCACACAGGCACACATAGCCCAGTAGTTCTAGAAAACCATCACCACCATCGCTTCATTTTTTTACTCAAACACACACACAGTACACACACACATAAGATGATGATCAAACACACGCAGATACACAAACACACTCCACCAGAGGTGAAAATACAATGGCTCTCAGGACTTCTAATGGCATGCATACAAGCACACAGGGAAACAGAATGACAAACTCACACAGACTACTCTCTCTGCCACACAAAGACAAACACACACTCACAGCTAACAATGACAGATCACATAAGACACTCTCACACATAACATGTTTACAAATGGACAACAACACTCAGTCTCTCTCACACACACACACACGCACACGCGCACACACACACACACACACACACACACACACACACACACACACACACACACACACATAATGAAGCAGACATACACACACACACACACTCAGGAAGGGGATGCAGACAAAGTAGACCCTCAACTTGTCTGAAATGGTTAGTAATTGAATCAGGCAAAAAAAATAAAAAGCTAAAGAGCGCTTGTTGTCGGCGTCAATAATGAACAATCCTCCCCCCTCATTCACTTTACACACAGGACACTACGGTCACCATTTACCCAGAATCCCTTATTCCCTCCTGCTCTGTTCATATTATGATGCTCTTGTCTTTCAATGTATTTTTTATGTGTGAGTCGGTATTTCTATATGAGTAACTAATGAAGTATGTTATCTAAGTCTATCTAATGAAGTATGTTATCTAAGTCTATCTAACATAGACTTAGATAACAAATTAAGATTTAATATGCAAAAACATTTAACTTGATTTCCACAAATGTTTTTTTAACTATTGTGAATTTCAGGTAATATAAATCAATCTCTGGATATATTTCAATCTTTAATGCTGGAAATGTGATTGGCAGACTCTAAATAAATTAGTGTGTGTGTGTGTGTGTTGTGTGCGCGCGCGTGTTCACGTGTGTGTGTGTGTGTGTCTAACGGTGGAGAAAACCTCTCTGATGGGAAGATAAGGGGAGGAGGGGCTTAAGGAAAGTAGAGAGGAAAGGGTGTGAGCACGAGAAGAAACAGATAAAGGGAGAGTGGACAGACGAGTGGACAGGGCCATA
>NC_055973.1:26052720-26055220 GCF_018492685.1 Alosa sapidissima
GTTACATCAGAGCTCACATCGGCACACGTGTGTGTGTGTGTGTGTGTGTGTGTGTGTGTGTGTGTGTGTGTGCACCTGCACAGTGAGTCACAGCCAATTAATCCACCTATTTTTTAATGGACTGTTTGATTAATGCACTAGTTCAGATGAAGAGCCAAAATCATTTCACACACACATACATGAACACATACACACACACACACACACACACACACACATGACCTAATTCACATGCATGCACACAGACCTCTCAAAAGCTTGCCACCAAGTGCACTTCAAAACACATGCACACTCCATGCGACACAAACACATTCCTGAACGGACGAGGTGGAAAGCGACAGCTTCGCCCAGTGGGTCTCTGAGAGATGCTAACCTCTTAACAAGCACTCCACACACACACACACACACACACACACACACACACAGAACAACAGTGGCAGATCCTCTGGAGAGAGTGTGTAATTTGGAGAACACACACACACACACACACACACAGAACAACAGTGGCAGATCCTCTGAAGAGATTGTGTAATTAGGAGAACACAAAGGGGCTCAAAGGGATCTGGGAGGACAAGAGTGACCAGGACAATGGAGATGTCTACAAGCAACTCCCTAAAACTCTCTCTCTCTCTCTCTCTCTCTCTCTCTATCTTTCCCTCACACACACACACACTTATGCATTGCTCCCACACACACACACACACATATGCTTGCTTCCACACACACTTATGCATTGCCCCCCCCCACACTAATGCATTGTTCACACTCACAGTTATGTTGGTCGCACAGTAGTACACAACAATGCAATGAGACGTTCATCAAGTACTTCGGAGTACATCACACATACACACGCACAAGCACTTTTAAAGTAATATGGTTCATTTTTAATGACCGGTGGACTGACTATTACTCGATGGAAAAAATAGTAATTATACCAGGCATTCATTCCCCATGACCACAACATGCCGTTTCATTTTTCTACAGCTCTATTATGTAGTGATGCACCGATATATTGGCTGGCTATCGGTATCGGTCGATTTGGGCCTTTTTTGCTGCCATCCGCCATCTGCGAAACGGCCCATATTAGCGATAAGCGTCGCCAAACCTATTCTAAGAGTGCGGATCTGAAAACTTTCCGTAGGAGTAGCAGAGGGATATGCAAGATTAAAGTGTTTTTCTTCTCTCTCTCTCTTCTCATTTATTGTTTTCACTTGTTGAAAAAAATGTAAATATATTTTGAATACTTTTTTTTGCCAGCAAAGGTATATCACTTATGTGTATTACTTATGTGTAACACTTATAATACAACTCAAAATAAACAAACAATAAGAATAAAAGCTGTAGTTGGCAAAGTAACTCATTTAAGACTGGAGTTACATCAGAGCTCACATCGGCACACACGTGTGAGTGTGTGTGTGTGTGTGTGTGTGTGTGTGTGTTGTGTGTTTGTCTGTGTGTGTGTGTGTTGGAATAAAAGCTGTAGTTGGCAAAGTAACTTACATTTCTCCAAGGCGTCCATGGCGGCGCCCATCTCAGCCTGCTGGATGCTGTGAGGAGAAAGAGGGGGATAAAAGAACAAATGAATGAGAGAAGGAATGAATGAAGAAATAAGAGGGATGAAGACAAGAGCGCGATAACGGCGGAGTGCGAAAGAAAGCCGCTCTTTAGCATATTCAGACGTCCTGCTTTTGAAGTCGCTACGAGCGGGGCTAGGGTTGGAGGGATTAAGGAAGAGTGTGTGTGTATGTGTGTGTGTGTGTGTGTGTGTATCTCTGTGTGTCTGTGTGTCTGTGAGAGAGAGAGAGAGAGAGAGAGAGAGAGAGAGAGAGAGAGAGAGAGAGAAAGTGTGTGCTTCCTTTTGTCCAGCTGTCAGGTGTACCTTACGTGAGGGAGCTGAGAACTGTAAATCGTTTTTAGTGTGTGTGCATGTGTGTGTGTACACGCCTTGAAGCTCAAGTTGGGCACAGATATAAACAGAGCCTGTCAATATGCGTATGGGGGCAAGGTAACGCCAGCTTAAAGCTACGGAGAGCTTGCTCAAGGCAGAAAAAAAAATCTCATGGGACACACACACACACACACACACACACACACACACACGCGTAACGCATTTCCTGCTATGAGCCTTTAATCTGCCGCCGGCTTTATCTCCCTTTTTCACTTCTCACACAACCTTTACAAACAGCCAGCACTCCTCTTAGCATTTCTCTGTGTGTCTCTGTGTGTGTGTGTGTGTGTGTGTGTGTGTGTGTGTGTGTGTGTGTGTGTGTGTGTGTGTGTGTGTGTGTGTGTGTGCGCGCACCAGCCATATTCAGAGATTTCTCTTACATGCAGTGGTGTGTGTGTGTGTGTGTGTGTGTGTGTGTGTGTTTACACCCAAGAAGATTCTGTTAATGTGCGTGTTCAACCACACGGAGATTCTGTTCATGTGCTTCAGTGTCGTTCACACAAAACGTCTGCATGTTAGTATCATATCTGAATCACCCGAAGGGCCGGAACT
>NC_055973.1:26060220-26067720 GCF_018492685.1 Alosa sapidissima
GTGGAGAGGAAGAGTGTGTTTGTATTTTGGGGCTGCATAAATAATAACTACACAAAATATAAAATGATACACGACATCATGATGGGTGTGTGTGGGCTTGTTTGTGTATTTGTGTATATGTGTATTTCTAAGTGTGTGTATGTATGTGTATCTGTTTGTGTAAGTGTGCGTGTTATGTTTTGTTGCAATACGTTGTGTTGCATTATATGTGTCTGTGTGTGTGTGTGTGTGTGAGCCTCACACTCCAGCAGGTCAGCCAGTGTCTTGGTGCGCAGTGCCACGGGCCGCTTGGTCTTGTCGTTGGTGATGGCAAACTCCTGCATGCCCAGCTCCTCTGCCACCTTCGCCTGGGTACGGTTGTTTACCAGGGAACTCCTCAGGAGCTGCGTGCACACGCATGCACACACACACACACACACACACACACACACACACACACACAGAGACACACACACAGACACAGACACAGGTTATTCACCTGCTAAACCTGGGAAACATTCAGCAAAATCCACAAGAAAGAGCCTATACTCTGGGCTTGGGAAACATCAAAGATGATAAAATAGATTTGAAGGTTATTCACATATGTTACATGAAAACTCTCTCATGCGCTCACACGCACACACACGCACACACACACGCACACACACACACAGTAAGGGATATTTGGTCGGTCCATACAAAAGTGCTAAATATGAGATAAGGGGCATTAGGGGTCACCTCGGGAGGCAAAAATACTCTCCACAGCAAAAAGACGAGAGAGAGAAACTCGCAGAGAGATACCAGAGGAAAGCACGTCTCAGGAGGCCACAATGGGACTAACCAACACACTCCGTCCTCTCTCTCCCTCCAACACACACACACACAGTATTATTTTTGCATTTTCCCTCGCGTCAGGTACAAGAGGCAGCTCTCGTACTCGGCTGCGTAGCGGAACACGTTAGCCGCGCTTCACTGCAGCCTTTTATACCCACAGTGCACTGGGGTCAGGGGACAGGAAGAGATCCGCTTTTACGCCCAGCTCACTGCAAACGCCTCTCACTCAGCCTGTTATGCTGGTGAGGACAACACAAATATCTTCACTGTCCATCATAGACCAACACACACACACACACACACACACACACAGAGCATGCATACATACACACAAATGACATTAATAAAAGTGTGATATCACATCACACACATACACACACACACACAGTTTGTGTTAGTCTTAACTGAACCCAGAGCTATACTACTAGGATGAAAGTTGATGCCAGTGTAATTGACAAGTAAAGTGTTGCAAGTGGCTTACACACACACACACACACACACAAACACACACCAAGAGTACACAGTTTAGTAAGTGAACTGAGATGTACTACTGAGAGCCACTGAATGTCATAACAAGCAGTCCCTCAAGAACAAAGGTCTTTCATGAGTGCTGTTCCCATTTAATGTAACTCTACTGCTCTCCCTCTCAGCTCAGCTGCCTCTCTCTCTCTCTCTCTCATCATTCCATCTCTCTCCTCCCTCTCCCTCATGGCATGGCATTCCATCTCTCTCCTCCCTCTCCCTCATGGCATTTCATCTCTCTCTCTCCCTCTCCCTCATGTCATTCCATACATCTCTCTTTCTCTCTCCCCTCTCTAAGTCTGCTAAAAAGGGTAGAAAGAAATGTTTATTCTCTTTTGATCTATGTACAAATTATAGATATCAATCAGTGCAAAGAATCCTATGTTGACGTTGAAAGGTTATAATTGCTGCCCGTCCAGACACCCAGGGTTCGGGTTTCATGCCTGGCTCTCTTTCTCAGTCCTTTGGTGTGACATGAAGAGTTCAGGCCTTTTATATTCGTACACTGAACATGTACAGTATGGCCTAAACGGGGTTTATTTCTCCTGACAACTGAGCAGAGTGGAGTGTATAGATCACAGGGCTGTTCTCAGTGCAGAGAGTAGCAACATGTCACATGTGTCTGAATACAGTATGTCTTCTGTACTGTTATGATGGATTTGGAGGACAGTGATTTTACAAAACTTAGGTATGAGCTACACCAGGCACGTAACTGAAGCGTTCCGTTTGCGACGTGTAAAATCCATTTAAAAAAAAAAAGTTTATTTTTTTCGAACGTACGCACCGCCATCACGTCTGGTGTAGTTACTTCCATTGATTATAGTGGCAGCTAATTGTTGCAGCAGACGCTACGCGAACGAAATGCTTCAGTTACGCGCCTGGTGTAGCTCATACCTAAGGCTCAACAGAGATGTAATGCTTTTCTCACCGCTTTACATGTGGTCGCCTTCCATACAACCACAAATGTGCTTTTGTTAATGAGAATCTAACCTAGTCAAATTGAATTATCATTATGAATTATTTCTTATAATTCTTAATATTATACTTATTCTTGAATTTCCCCTGGGGATCAATAAAGTAAGTATGTATCTATGTATCTATGTATCTATCTATGGTAACTCCCCCTATTTCCACCGGTCCCGTATTTCCACCGTCTTGCGTGTATGTGTCACTTAATATCCATTTCTATACAAACCAAGACAGCGGACTCCTATAGAAACGCAACCACGCACAACATAGGTGTATCTAAATTAGCTATGTACCAAAAATGACATTTTACCGTGACTCGAGGAGCTGTAAACAGTGTTGTAAGGCTGCGTGTACACAACCGCTTGGAGCTCCAGTGGAATTTTAATTTCACGACGAGAATTCTCGGTCTAACCGTCCATGTGCCGTTGAAACGATGTAAATAGGCGACCCATCGGGCCAGCACTATAACTCCGAGCGTGGTAAACAAAATCGGATATTTCAGGCAGTAAATGCTCCCGTTAAGAACCAAACCTGATTTTGTTCAAATCTACACAACTATGGCTACTGAAAAATGTAAGGTTCATTTAGTAAATGTTATTTTGAAGTGTTAAAAAACATCGTTGTTTTAGAATTTCTGAACAAAAGTGGTGATAATTGGGGGTGTTACGATATGTATTTATGTATCTATCTATCTATCTATCTATCTATCTTATGTGAAAGTTTTCTTGAATCCTTTGAACCCTTCAATGGTCTGCTACCCAAACCCAGTGTTGTCCATTACTGCTTTCATAATAGGCGGTCATTGAACAGACCTATCGGTGTTGTGAGAGTGCATCATCGGTTCTTTTGCCCAATGACAATTATAATGATTTGTAATTTGTGGTCCCCCAATCTGTATTCTGTTAAGCATCGACTTTGTTGTTTTAATTTCACCAGATCATTTGTTTCAAGTCATTTGGAAATACAGGCAGTTTTGTTATTATTGTCAATTTATTTTAGATTTATTGAATTCGTATCATTAATGCTATTTTGTGCTTATGATCAAATTTAGGAGGTTATCTTTGTCTGGTTCCGTTATCGCTCTCTCTCTCACCGTGAGGTGTCCTTCGTGATGGTCGGGGAAGTGGATGAACAGATACTCAGTGGCGACCAGCTGCATGATGGAGTCGCCCAGGAACTCCATCCTCTGGTTATGGCCTCTGGAGACAGGAGAGAGAGGGGGAGGGAGAAGGAAGGGAGAGAGAGAGGGAGATAGAGAGGCAGAGAGAGAGAGGGAGAGGGAGAGAGGGGAGGGAGAGACGGAGAGAGGGAGAGAGAGATAGGGGGAGGGAGGGAGGGAGGGAGAGAGGGGGGAGCGAGGGAAAGATATATTAATAGGCATTAATAAACAAATGTATAAAATACATTTTTATACAAATTTAAAGAAGCAAAATAATGCGTATAATGAGAATCTGAATAATTTTAAATGACCGTATGACTGACGAGGACAGAATGAGACTGAGTCACTTGTCATGCACTTATTTGCCTTTCACCAATAACTAAATAAATAACCACACACATTAATGAATTGAACTGACAGATATAAGTATGACCGTACATTACTTGTCAATTACCTATTATACACAGTGCATCAAACTAAAAAAAAAACATGTTGGTTCTGCATTAAGACAAATACTCACATAGACATACTGAGGGTTAACTAAACCACACACACGATCCTTAAAGAATTGTAACATTGAATGGGGTCATGTCTAATCGACAACTTCCTGCTGTTCTACTTGGCTATTTCACCACTGCAGAAGCTCAAGAGCTTAATGACCCAAGAGAGAGGAAGGACTGATAGAGTGAATGAGAGAAAGAGAACAAGAAAATAAAGAGAGAGAGTGATGTGAGTGTGTGTGTGTGTGTGTGTGTGTGTGTGTGTGTGTGTGAGAGAGCGAGATAGCGAGGAAGAGAGAGAGAGAGACATAAAGAAAGAAAGAAAGAGAGAGAGGGAGAGAGAGAGAGAGAGAGAGAGAGAGGGGGAGAGAGACATGAATTCAGCTCTAGCATAAGATGTTAAATAAGGATTTTCAAAGAGAAATTTGGGCACTTGATTAAATAAGCATCCAAAATGTTCAAACTGTTTTTTTGAAAATCGAAATGAAATTTTTATTATTGATGGAAATCGGCCCAATTCTGCACCCAATAAATCAAGGCAACACACACACACACGCCGATGTTCAGATGCTTTACTTCACTTTTCTGACTTTTACTTTCTTTTGCACACATGCAAAAGACCCTAACTGTGTGAAACATTCTCTCTCACACACACACTCACAGGGTGAGGTGGTTGAAGCCAACCGTGCGGAGTGTGAAGGCTCGGGCGAGTAGCCGCACGTGTGTGAAGAGCACGCCGATGGAGTCCTCAAAGTCCGTCAGCTTCTTCAGCACCGGAGACGACTCGATCAGCTGCCTGTCCGTCAAGGGCTCCTGCACCTGAGACATACACCAACACAATGTTTTTGATTTATTGGAACTGAATATACACATTTAGAATTGGACGTACGTATGTGTGTACAATTACACAAAACAAAACAATTACACAAAATGCCACTAACAAAACATAGAAATCACTCCATCAGACTGGCAAGAATAATCATATTAGTGAATTATTTAGTCGTTGTTATTGATCACTTTTATTCCAACCCTCAACTACTGTTGAGCACCTCATTACATGGATAAATCAATAGCTCATAGATGTGGTAGATTGAGCATGAGTTTTCACTCAAGGGAGGGGAGTCATTAAATGTGAAAGATTTCAAAACACATCAAGATTTCACCTGCTCGTTGTCAGCACAGGAAGACGTCAGTTACAAAGTGCAGCCACTATGCTCACACTAACTGTGCTGTGAACTGTAACTGAACAACTAAGTACACACACACACACAGAGGTACACACACAAACAACACACACAGACACACTAGCACGAGCATGCACGCACAACACAACACACACAAACGAACACACAAACGAACACACACACACACACACACACACACACACACTGAAATGAGCAACGTGGGAGGGGAATCAACCTGTTTTCTCCCAGCGTTTCACACATCGTCAATGAAACTGAGCACAGTTCCACTGAATTTTTCTGTAACCTTCTATGTGTGTGTGTGTGTGTGTGTGTGTGTGTGTGTGTGTGCGAGGAAGTGAGAGTCATGACGGCTGTTTGACGGGCCCGGGGTCTCTGCTTCAATGTGAACTGTGCGGAGCTGCTGTCGATGCTAACGACGGCTGTTTTCCTTTTAGAGTCGGCAAAACGTTTATAATTGGGCGCCGTTGGTGTGGGCTGATGTCAGGCTTCCATCCCTGGCGCCTAGGAGACGCCGACGCGACCTGGCCCACTCGCTTGCCCGTCCGTCCAACCGCCCGCCACGCGTCACGCTGTCGTTAATTAGCGACGGCCTCTGGAAATGCCAGCCGCAACTTCGTCACCGTTAACGACGTCTCCCGGTGACGGCGCGTGGACGAGTACAGCAGTTGCCCTGTTAGCGGGGGCCACTAGCGTGCTGTCAGTTCTAATAACTCTTCTGCTGAGTCCAGACACAACACACACACAGATACAGAAAGACACACACAGACACTCTCTCACACACACACACACACACACACACACACTCTCTCACTCTCTCACACACACACACACACACACACACACTAACAAAAAAAGCTAGAGGTGGAGATGCTTTAATCAGGTGAGAACTCATTTTCTTCACACACACACACACACAAACACGAATACACTGAACACGGAAACACTGCACACCTGCACACAGGTGGGTGACGAAACCGGTACAGATATTTGCTATCGTAACACCCCCAATTATCACCACTTTTGTTCAGAAATTCTAAAACAACGATGTTTTTTAACACTTCAAAATAACATTTACTAAATGAACCTTACATTTTTCAGTAGCCATAGGTGTGTAGATTTGAACAAAATCTGGTTTGGTTCTTAACGGGAGCATTTACTGCCTGAAATATCCGATTTTGTTTACCACGCTCGGAGTTATAGTGCTGGCCTGATGGGTCGCCTATTTACACCGTTTCAACGGCACATGGACGGTTAGACCGAGAATTCTCGTCGTGAAATTAAAATTCCACTGGAGCTCCAAGCGGTTGTGTACACGCAGCCTTACAACACTGTTTACAGCTCCTCGAGTCACGGTAAAATGTCATTTTTGGTACATAGCTAATTTAGATACACCTATGTTGGGCGTGGTTGCGTTTCTATAGGAGTCCGCTGTCTTGGTTTGTATAGAAATGGATATTAAGTGACACATACACGCAAGACGGTGGAAATACGGGACCGGTGGAAATAGGGGGAGTTACGATAATAAGGTCATTAACAGTGACCTCAAACACCATCTAATCCTGATAAGCAGACACAGTGGAGGCAGGATTTCTATAGAATAGGGAGGGAAACACAAACATGTCTGGCAAGTAGTGAAAGAACAGTGAGGTAAAGAGAAGGAGAGAGATAAAATAACAGAGTGGAAAAGAGAGGAAGAGAGAGAGAGTGCTCTTTAAACTCAGTGATGCAGTGAACAGTGACACAACTATCCATTCTGCAACAGGAGGAGCAACAGCTCTTACATGTGCTGTGTTTAGATCAGGCATTAAAACACCTGTATCTCTCTCTCTCTCCCCCCCCCCCCCCTCTCTCTCTCTCTCTCTCTCTCTCTCTCTCTAACACGCACGCGGGTGCCTTTGACACTGATGTATTCTCTGTGTACTTCTGTCTCTTGGGAACTGGAGCTGAGCTTATTACTGGCTACCACCACATGGACACTGCTGGACCGAAACACAGGGGGATAAAGAGGGAGGGTGTGTGTGTATGTGTGTGTGTGTGTGTGTGTGTGTAAGAGAAAGTGAACGAGAAAGTGAATGTGAACAAAAGGGAAAGAGGGAGAGAGGGGGAATGAGAGACAGAAAGAGAGAGGGAATGTATGTGTGTGTCTTTACATAGTGGGTGTGTGAGAGACTATTGATGTGTGTGTGTGTGTGGGAGAGATTGTGTACCCAAAGGCCTGGTTGAACCCGCTCCACTTGATGTGTAAATCCAGCTGATGCAACACACCACCACCAGGGCCTCTGCCTCCCTGGATACTGAGAGACCACCACACTCTCCGCTGCCCTCTCTTCTC
>NC_055973.1:26072720-26082720 GCF_018492685.1 Alosa sapidissima
AGGGAGTGAGACGCTCAAGCTGACATCTCACACACACACACACACACACACACACACACACACACACACCTCATGTTTCTCCTCCACTTGCGCCACCACAGCATTATTCACACTTCTTTACACTTCTCCTTTTATGAGAGGAGCACACACACACTTGTTTGCAGTGCACACACACACACACCCTTATTCTCTGTGTTTTTATATAACCGTGTTTTCTTGTAATAGTGTGTCTATTCAGTAGTGGGTTTTATTTATCTCAGTAGAGCCTTCAAACCTGGGGGAATTTGATCATTTCCCTGTGCTGTGATTATTAGCACTGAGCATTAGGGCTGTAACGATATGCATTTCGAAACCAAAATTGTGACACTCATATCCACAAACCTGTGTCATGGCTGTGAGAAGGAAGAATCATGACACACCCCTTCTAGTGTTTCCTGCAGCACTTTTTGCAGGCCGCATAAGCAATACACATTTATTAGCATACTAACCGGTACGTTGTCAAAAATAAATAAATAAATGATAATTTCATAGTTCTCGTAGCTTTCATTGTAGACTATGTGTGCAACTTTACCAAACAGCAGCATAGAGGTAAACCCCTCTCCTGGCCCCGCTCTCTCTCTCTCTCTCTCTCGCTCTCTCTCACGCTCAATGGACACGTGTCCCTCGGCATGCACATTTAATCCAAATAAACCTCTGTCACAATCATGAAATCAAGGACGCATAGAAGACGACTAGCTAAATTACTATTTAATCCGGTTAGCATCATTAGTATTCTGCAGACATTTGTTTAAAACTATTTCATTCAAGTTGACTGATCATCTCAATACCAGTGTTTTCCAAAACTCAAAAGGGCCTGTCCCAAGAAAAAAAGTATTACCTTGAAACTTAAACACACATGGGGAAACTGAACAGTCCAACCAGTAGACTATATGATAAGCTAGCAAACTATGCTACTTTGCTTACAATATTTTCAGGCTTCAACCAGACAGCTTAATTAAAGAGGTAGAGTTGTAAAAGAAATAGTAGGCAATAATCTGCATAAAGTGTGCGGTCATGAATATCAGGAATTCAGTATTTTCTCTTTATATCAATATAGAATATAATACAGATATGCAATAATATATTCTTATCCTCTTATCCCTCCCTCCCCCCCCCCCCCCCCCCCCGCAAAAAGAAGAGGTATGTATCGAACCGTGGATTAAAAATTGTGTATCGTTACAGCACTACTGAGCATGAGAATGCTAATAAATATGAGGGTGCACGGCACTGCACTGCAAACCTGCTGCTGTAAAACATTTTCACATGCTGGCAAGTAACATATGCCCTAACACAGCCGTAACACACCTTGTGCAGCCCGTTTTAACCCTATCCTATGATTTAAAACATAATCTCTCTTTTTTTTGTCCTTCACCATATATCTCTCTCTCTCTCTCGCACGCACGCACGCACACACACGCACACGCACACACAAACATAAAAACCTCAATTAGTGTGCAGTCGCTATTTGCTTTCTGTGTAAAACCCCTTTGGATATCAATGTGACATTTACCAAAGCACTCCTACACTTATTCACTTCACTCATTGTAACACCAGTATGAATGAGCATGGCGGTAAGTGTGTGTGTGTGTGCGTGTGTGTGTTTGTGTGTGTGTATACGTCCCTGTCCTTCAAACAGAGACTCAGTGTATGTGTGAAATAGTGGCCTAGGGAATGCTCATTACTTGCATGTCCATGTGTCAAGTGTGTGTACCCTGTGAAAGGTCTTTCTCAGGTAGTCATTGTAACAGGCTAATTAGCGTTAGTGAGTGTGTGTGTGTGTGTGTGTGTGTGTGCGTTAGCACATGTGGTCACTGATGAGCGGCTGGGGCTAGAATGCTCAGGGAACAGGTAAGGTCACTCTGTTCACAAAGCATAGCAAGGCAAGAGCATGACATTCTGATTGTCATTACTTCAATCAAAGCCTTGATGTGCCCACACACACACGCACAAGCACACACACACACACACACACACACTACCATGGACATACAAAGACACATATACACATGAGCACATACACCTGCATGTAGAGAGAGAGGGAGAGATGGAAAGAGAGAGGGAGGGAGAGATAGTGAGAGGGAGATAGAGAGAGAGAGAGAGAGAGAGAGAGAGAGAGAAAGATGGAGTGGGAGATAAAGAGATGGAGAGAGAGAAATAGATAGAGAGAGGAATAGAGTGTGAGAGAGAGGGAGGGAGAAAGAGAGAGACAATGAGAGGGAGAGATAGAGAGAGAGAAAGATAGAGAGAGGGAGATGAAGAGATGGAGAGAGAGGGATTTTGAAAGGGAGAGAGATATATAGAAAGATAGAGGGAGATAGAGAGAGGGTAAGAGGGAGATAATATATTTATATATATAGAGAGAGAGAGAGCGAGAGAGAGAGAAAGAGAGATGGATGTGGGGAGAAAAGGATAGTGAGAGAGAGAGGGGGGGAGAAAAGGATAGTGAGAGAAGGATGGGAGGAGAGGGAAAGGGGATATGGAGAGAGAGAGAGAGAGAGAGAGAGAGAGAGAGACGGAGAGAAAAGGATATGGAAAAGCATGGGGAAAGAGAGGGAGAGGGGGATATGGAGAAAGATGGAGAGAGCGAGGGGGATATGGTGAGAGAGGGAGGTATGGTGAGGTGAGGTGAGGTGTGGTGTGGTGAGGTGTGGTGTGGTGTGGTGTGGGGTAATTACCCGTGTGGTGAGTGGCAAATTGGCACACCGCTCCATCAGGGCATTGAGCTGCAGCACCCAATGACAATCTGTCTCCTCTCCACTGCTCTAGCAATATCCATCACACACACTCACACACACACACACACACAAGCACGCACACACACAAGCACACACACACACAAGCACACACACACACACACACACACACACACGAGCACGCACGCACGCACACAACCATACACACACACGCGCGCACACACACACGCACACACACAAGCACACACTCACACGCACCCACACACACACATGCACACAAACAAGACTGAGCCTCAAATCTCCAAATTCAGATTTCTTTCTGCAATTTGGGCTGACCAGAGAGTCAGTTGCACAATCTCTCATTTTCCCAGAGGAAGAGGCTCTTTCCAGCACCCCCGCTTGCTCACCGTCTCTCTCCTTTCCTCCCCATTCCCCTCCCTCCCTCTCTCTCTCTCTCTCTCCTTTCCTCCCCATTCCCCTCCCTCTCTCTCTCTCTCTCCTTTCCTCTCCATTCCCCTCCCTCTCTCTCTCTCCTTTCCTCCCCATTCCCCTCCCTCTCTCTCTCTCATTTCCTCTCCATTCCCCTCCCTCTCTCTCTCTCCTTTCCTCTCCATTCCCCTCCCTCCCTCTCTCCTTTCCTCCATCTCTCCCTCCCTCTCTCCATCACGCTCTTAAGCACTGCACTCGGTCTTTCTCTAACCGAGCAGATAGGTGTGTGTGGGTGTGTGCACTCCGTGGCCACAGGGCAGTTGTTGAAATCCAGGGCTGAGGGACACTTAATCCACATGCGTACTCATGCTTATTCACACACACACACACACTCTCTCTCTCACACACACACACACACACACACACACACACACACAGAGTGAAAACAGGTGTGATTAGTGGACTTTTTTATTACCTCGCCGTTGAAAAGCAATCTCCCAAAAAGCAGCCTGGCCTCTTCCAATCCTCCCTCCAAATACACCGCCCCTGCAGGAGGAGAGAGAGAGAAAGAGAGAAAGAGAGAGAGAGAGAGAGAGAGAGAGAAAAAGAGAGAGAGAGCAATAGTGTGTGAGCGAGAGAGGGTGAGAGAGAGAGGAAGTGGGGGATAAGAGTGATATTTAAATAAAAATACATAGTTTAATCTCCGATCACACCCGTGTTTGGAGTTATCAGGGAAGACTTCAGAAGAGAAGAGGAAGAAAGAACACAAAGGGATTAGACTGGGACGTACACACACACACACAGACACACACACACACACACACACACACAGTTCAACAACAAACTGATAATTCAAGCTCTCAGGGCAAAACCACATATTTGTTCAGAACTGGCATGGTTTTCATTCTGGTCTTAAATTTATACTACTTCCTCAAATCCCTGAACACACACCTAAGCACATCCACAAGTACAATGGAAATCATGCCTTTCAGCAGAGATAAAACCACACACACACACACACACACACACACACACACACACACACACACACACTACTTTCTCAATAATGTCTGCAGGGGCTGCAATCTACCCTCTCTGTTGAGGGAATGCAGCAATCCACTCTCTCTTCCTCCACCTCCTCGTGTTCTCTCTTTCTCTCTCTCTCTCTTCCATGAACACGCCGCGACAGCATCAACACACAAGCACAACCGCAGCCTAACAGTAAGTACTACACACAGGGCCGTCCAGTGCTACATACAGCTCTGTAAAAAAATGAAGAGACCACTGCACATTCTTCTGATGTCATCCTACGGTTGCTGAGTGACATTCAAAATGAAGAGACCACTGCAAATTTGAAAATGACCGTCGACTCATTTGAATGTCACTCAGCAACTGTAGGATGACATCAGAAAAATGTGCAGTGGTCTCTTCATTTTTTACAGAGCTGTAAGTAGCACATGCTACAAAAAAAATAACCTGTGCTGTGGATGATTCATCACAGGAGACACCTTATTTAAAATCTTTAAAAATGTCGCCTACAGAAGAGGTGTTTGTAACTACATCCCGATGAGGTACAGAGGTGTTTGTAACTACCGGTAAATACCGATGAGGTACAGAGGTGTTTGTAACTACCGGTACATCCCGATGAGGTACAGAGGTGTTTGTAACTACCGGTACATACCGATGAGGTACAGTGGTGTTTGTAACTACATCCCGATGCGGTACAGAGGTGTTTGTAACTACATCCCGATGAGGTACAGAGGTGTTTGTAACTACATCCCGATGCTAGAGACTTTGTGGATTGTGCTACAAATGTATCAACTGCTGTAGCACCAGTGCTATGAGCAAGAAAAGTTAACATACAGCCCTGACACGAGGCAGATGAATAAATAAACTAGGGATGCACGATATATCGGCGGCCGATATATTATTAGCCGATAAGTGAAAAAATGAAAATATTATTATCGGTCCGATAACAGAATTCTGGCCGATAATTTGCTCCGATATTTTTTAAAGTCCTAATTTAGGCCTACGTAAGGTCCGTCTGGCTACACTGAGCTACTTGAGCTTGGTTGGCTATACTTTTTCCTTAATATAATGTCAGCGGTGTGAATGGATGGATGGATGGATGGATGGATGGATGGATGGATGGATGGATGGATGGATGGATGGATGGATGGATGGATGGATGGATGGATGGATGGATGGATGGATGGATGGATGGATGGATGGATGGATGGATGGATGGATAGATAGATAGATACTTTATTGATCCCCAGGGGAAATTCAAGATATGCGTTCATTTGGGAATCTGTGCATCTCAAAATCCTCTCGTGAATGATCCGCCATTTAACCTTAACAGAGCGGAGCTCAGCCCTATCTAGAGCCGTCTTGTACTGGTGTGTTTGCACTTTACCGCGCTGGTAGGGGAAACAAAAAAAAAAAAAAACTCGTTAGTGGGACGAGTACATAAGTAGGCCTAGTTCTAAGTTGTGTTTTAGTATTATATTTGCATTACTTTAGCTTGGGTTTTGTATTATTACCTAGAAATATAACCATTCGTGCTTCAGTTCCAGACAGGTCATCATAATAAGTTATTAAAACCTTCAGGGCTAACTCCTTTCATTTCTGCTGCAGCAGGTTGTGCGCAACAGAGTAGACGGACATAAGATACAGTCTGAGGAGTTGCAGCTTTATTCAGTTACCCGCAGTTGAAACTAAACCTAAAGTTTCCCTCACAAACTCTGATTTGGTCGCTATACTGTATCTTATTCCAAGCTGAGCCGTTTATGAGCGTTTAGTCCTAAATGAAAACGATTCAAACTCTCTAGCCACTCACTCGCAATGCACTGACGTCAGGTTCACTTAAAGGAGAATTCCGGTGTGATAATGACCTAAAGTGTGTTGAAACATGATACCGAGTGTGAACGTATGTCTCATAGTTCACCTCGGCTTGTCTCCTGCACTCAGAAATCTGGCGCTAGTTAGCCAATGCTACCAACACAGTGTTTCTTCCAGTAGCAGCAACTGGAATCCATGCATTTTCACGGAATTATTTTTGGAATCTGATCCCTTATCATACTTGTTCGTTCGTACTCGTCGCTCGACTTATCGTGACTAAATTCAAGATGGCGTCGAACGGTAAAATTCCTTAAGGTACTGTCTGTATAAATTGTCTTGTAAATAAACTACCAATGCATTTTCAAAGTTCTCTATGTCTCGTTTTAAATGTCAAGGCCCTCGGAAGTCTACCAATGTAGTATGGAGCTACTTTGAGCCTCGTAAATGGTGTAAAACAGTGATTTATTTGCATGGCTATGCCGATGCCCGAGGCACCACAACAAAACACTGTGTTGGTAGCATTGGCTAACTAGCGCCAGATTTCTGAGTGCAGGGGACAAGCCGAGGTGAGCTATGAGACATACTGTACATTGACACTCGGTATCATGTTTCAACACACTTTAGGTCAAAATCACACCGGAATTATCCTTTAAGGAGCCACACATACTGTAGGGCTAGGCTACTGTTATGTTGTTGACTGCCGTACTATTGAGGACTATTATGAGTTCTGTCCATCATTTGGTGGTAGGTAAAATTACTGCAATTAAATTATGCTTATTAAATGCTTTCCCCAAATCACTTTTCACAATTTTTTTTCAAGAGTAATATTATCGGATATCGTATCGGTATCGGCCACAACAAACCAATAAATATCGGTTATCGTTATCGGCCCTAAAATTCCATATCAGTGCATCTCTAAAATAAGCATCAACCAGACACAAGGCAGATGAACAAATAAACATCAACCAGATCAACCACACACATTACCTTATTACTGAACAAAGACACACATCCACACATGCACACACAGGGGAGTGCAGTTCCACCACCTCAGATAAATTAATAATAAATATTTTCTTTCATACCAATGTTATAGCGCGATGATATTGTTAAAATAAGTGGTGACTTCATTTGTCGCATGTACACAGGTGACCAAGAAGCTACCAATTCTTGTCCAAAAAGTATTGCTACACCACGATACTCAATATGTTGTCCAACAGTGAGTCATTTTTCCCCGTTGCACCGACACTGGATTTTAGGGTTCCCTCACCTGCCAAATCCCACTTTAACCACTGCACACACAGACACAGACACAGACGCACGCGCACCCACATGCACACGCACAGAACAGGGCAGAAAGGAAGGAACAGTAAATTCATTATATGAAAACACATACACATGAACTGAGCAAACATCCACTGATGGCTTCAATGCCACACAGCAGAACAGCGTCACTCACAATGAGCTTTATTACCCATTATGCACTGCTGCTGCCATCTGTGCCGATGCAGCTGGTGGCCCTGAGCAAATGTGCTTCAGGTTTACGAACCGTCGTGAGGCACAGGTGTGTGTGTGTGTGTGTGTGTGTGTGTGTGTGTGTGTGTGTGTGAGAGAGAGAGAGTGTGTGGAGTATTATGGAGTGAGTCAGCAACAGAGGAAAGTCAGAGAGGTGAAAAGAGACGATGATTAACGAGGAGAGAGGACCTGATGAGGGGAACAGGAGAGCAGGAGGACAGGAGAGGAGAGGAGAGGAAGGGAGGAGGAGAGGAGAGGAGAGGAGGAGAAGGGAGGAGGAGAGCAAGGGAGGAGGAGAGGAGAGGAGAGGAGCGGAAGGGAGGAGAGGAGAGAAAGGGAGGAGGAGAGGAGAGTTTTGCAATCTAACAGGTTGAACATGAAGAGGGCCCTAGATGGTTGTAAGTCAAACGGCAAAATCCTCTCCATCCACAACAAGGTCACACATGGCCTAGGAAACACCCCTTTAACACACACACACACACACACACACACACACACACACACACACACACACACACACACAGACAGACACAGACACACACACACGCGTGCGCGCGCGCACACACACACACACACACACACACACACACACACACACACACACACATTTATTTTCTTCATTGCTCTTAAGCACGATTAAAGTACAATCTCATTCTAATTCGGATTGATTAGGCTAATTGGGAATTGCGATTAATACATGCACACGGTCAAAACACTTTTTTCTTTTTGAATTTGCATAAAACACTGTCCTGCAGTTTATACGCGATTTGGCTACACTATAAACGCGATTCTTGTAATTCTACAAGAGCAATAAGCTAATCAATGATCTAATCAAAAACATTTTAGAGATAACGCTGGGCTGGAGAACACAGACGGAGTAAATGAAATATACTTAAACTTAACTTAAAAATCTACTTAAATAACTTAACTTAAAAATCTACTTAACTAACTTAAAAATCTACTTAACTAACTTAACTTAAAAATCTACTTAACTAACTTAACTTAAAAATCAAAAGCCTGCAAGTGAACTTCCTTTTCAGCAGTCAAAAGAACCCTTTCACACACACACACACCTTTCACACACACCTTTCACACACACACACAAACACACGTTTCACACACACAAACACACGTTTCACACACACAAACACACCTTGGGCTAATCCATGCGGCTAGGGATAACACATTCCCTTTTTGGGTTTCAGGGCTTGTTTGAAGTCAGTGCTTTCATTAATACTGTAGATAGAGCAGCACATACAGACAAACACAGAGAATCTCAGAGACACGCACACAAACACGCACATAAGCACGCACGCACACACACACACACACACAAGCACACACGCGCACACAAACACGCACACAAACGCGCACACACACACGCACACACAAACGCGCGCATGCACGCACGCATCCATGCACACACACAGAGTGAGGGGCTTCCTGAGGTCAGGATGACTGCTGGGTCTCAGCTGTCAGTGGTGAGTGTGAGGAGTGTGTGTCAGGTCTGACAGGAGTGTGTGACGAGACACATGAAAGGTGTGGGAGAGGTACGTGAGCTTCATGAACAGCGCCTGATCACTCGTGATGAGTGTGTGACGAATGTGTTGAAGTGTGTGATGCCCACAGCATGAGTGACACACACACACACACACACAAAGTACATGCCTGTTGCCTATGGGATGTTAAGGATCAGTGGTGCATACACATGACTTTCACTTACCCTCAGCAACTGAACACCGGCTACTGTACCTACACTCAGCAACTGAACACCTGCTACCTACACTCAGCAACTGAACACCTGCTACCTACACTCAGCAACTGAACACCTGCTACTGTAAAGTCAATTGAGCTACATGCTAACTCCACCTTTGCCTCTGAGCTATTACACAATATCCTGTCTTCAAGTTAATCGGCCTCAATCACCAGGGGAATACTGGGGCCCTAACAGACAGGCGGCGGTTGCGGTTGCTACAAATCTGCTGTTCCTGGCACGGCTCCTTCGGCGTTGGTAGTGTCCCCTCACTCTCTGCTTCGTGGCTAATTGCCTGCCGCTGGAGGCTTGGCACTGTTCCCAGTCTCCGTTGTGGGCATTAGGGGGCTACTCTAACACCCTGGTTGTTGTTAACACTGCTGTGAAGGAAGTCATGCCTGGTAGATAAGTTTATCTTTCCCATAATGGCCTCTCAGCCAAGAATCCTTCTCCACCGCCATCTACAACATCCCCAACACCCCCTTATGTGTGAAGGAAATGACTTGCAGCGCGCAATGCACTTAAAGCGAGCAATCGAACTTTATTGCCCCAAGTGCTGGAGCTCGCCCACGCCTGCCGATGATTAGAGATCAGAGGCTAATGATTTGTTGTCTTGTTGTCTCTGAGTTAGTGCTGAGAGTGAAATACAGTAGGTGGGAAGAGCTAGCCATGGTGTATCGCCCTGCTAAACTACTTAGCTTCCTGCTTGAACAACAAACTTTTCCCTGTA
>NC_055973.1:26087720-26110220 GCF_018492685.1 Alosa sapidissima
AAGCGACTTACAATAAATACTCCAATGCAGAGCAGACCTTAGTTTACAAAAAATACAACAACAATAAATACTACTACCTAAAGATAAGAGTGTAGTTGTAAGTTGGAAGTGTGTGCTTCACCTCACTGTGTGTTCACTGTGTGCTGAGTGTGTTTTACTAATTCACGGATTGGGATAAATGCAGAGACCAAAATTTCCCTCACAGGATCAAAAGAGTATATATACTTATACTTATACACAGTGATCGAGTTAGTTGTAGGTCTACTAACACAGTGACCAAGTTAGCTGGCTTCAATAGATTATTACATTATTTTATAATTTTATAATTTAAGGGACCCTCCCACTGCAGAAACTCTGGGATCAAACACCTGACCTTCAGGTGTTCTATCTCAAAGCCGAGATACCCAGCCTCTTCAATACCACCACCTAATGCTCGATCAATTATTCATTCTGCAACAGGCAACTTGGCAATTGTGATTCAGGAACTAACACAAGGTTAAAACTTTTATTTTCTGGGCTGAGATACGCCAACTGTCACTCAATCGTTGCTGGCTTCTATCCATATTTGGTATCGTCCCTCACTGGCATAGAGTGAAGAACTCGCTCTGCCCTTGTGGACAATCCCACAATTCCCCACAAAGGCGTGTAGCACAGCTCAATGGAGGCCGTATGGAATACTCGACTCTGCTTGATTCCGCTGTGCACTGTGCTACGCTGGGTGCCATGGCGACGGGGGCATGACCCCAGCCGAGTGGGGCGCCGACGACCTCAAACCCTCCAGAAGCGTGCGGCACAGAGCCGCGTTGTACCGCTCCGCTCCACTAGAGGCACCCTGGGGGGCCAAAACCAGGCCAGCTCAGCACTTCTGCATCTCTCTCTCGATCTCAAACACACACACACACACACACACACACACACACACACAGCCCACTACCCCACTCAGCCCCAGTAGGCCGCTGTGGGGAGATAAGAAGAAGAAGTGCAGAGTCTGCATCCTCCTCTCTCCTCTCCTCTCCCTCTGGCTCTCTCCTCCTCTTTTCCCATCTCTTTATCCCTCCATCCCTCCTGTCCTATTCCATTAGCCCTCTCTTCCTCTCAGATTCCATCTGTCATTTGAGCTCGCCTGCTCTCTCTCTAACTGTGACAGGGGGGAAAGTGTGTGATAGAGAGAGAGAGAAAAAGAGAGAGAGAGAGTGAGACAAAAGGAGAGTGCAACAAAAGGAGAGCAAGTGAAGGAGAGTGAAACAGAGAGAAAAAGAAAGAGTTCAAAAGAGGGTGGATGGGGCTGATAACTGCGGAAAGCTAACCGAGAGGTTAACAGCTGCCTCTGCAGTTCATCATGCTGTAGTTACTATGGCGATTTGAAGTTGTGTACAAGTGTACTGGATCTGTACAAAATTATCTGTACAACGTGTGTGTGTGTGTGTGTGTGTGTGTGTGTGTGTGTGTGTGTGTGTGTGTGTGTGTGTGTGTGTGTGTAACCACCACAGGGGTCACCTTGTAATTTACTGGAAGATAAAGAGAGAGCTCAGTACTGTTTGTTACCTAGTTTCACTCTTTGTGCATGTGCATGTGCATGTGTGTGTGTGTGTGTGTGTAGCCTCTGGAGACTACGGTGGCCCTCAGGGGACACTCTTGACACTCTGTTCCATCTGAAGTCAGACCACAGAGTTAAGGGAATCGATAGTGCTGATGAATGTCTTCCTCTTGAATGGTCAGACCCCCCCCACTGCACTATGCCATCACCAGTACACACACACACACACACACACACACACACACACACACACACACACACACGGACGCACACACGCACGCATGGACGCATGCATACACGCACACAGACACAGACACATACACGCACAAACAATAAAACACACACGCACGCACACACGCACACAGACACACACACACACACACACACAACCACAGACACATACGCACAAACAATAAAACACATACAAACAATAAAACACACACAAACAATAAAACACACTCAAATCAAAACACACAAACACTTACACACACAAGAAAACAGCGCTGAAAACCACAGACACTCACAGAGAGACTCGCCCACACATAATGAAACAGCTGGTCAACATTCTGTTGCTGTTTGCGAATGTTAAAAGGGGTGAAGGCCTTTAGCTTAAAAGTGTAAACAGTCTGATCTCTCTGAGTCGGTTCTGAAAACCAGGTCTCCAGAGAGGACGTCTTAAAGAGACTAGACTTACCTGCAGATACCTCATGAACCAACAGGTGAACTTGAGTGTGTGTGTGTGTGTGTGTGTGCGTGTGTGCGTGTGTGTGTGTGTGAGAGAGAAAGAGAGAAAGAGAGAGAGAGAGAGAGAGAGAGAGAGAGAGTGAGTGAGTGAGTGAGTGGGTGTGTGTGAGAGAGAGAGAGAGAGAGAGAGAGAGAGTGAGTGAGAGAGAGAGAGAGAGAGAGAGAGAGAGAGAGAGAGACTCACCTATGAGGGCTTCAAAGCAGTTGGCCATGGCATGTCTGAGGTCGGACTCCCTGCAGAGGTCAGGACCGTGAGCATAAAGCATGAAGCGGTCCAGCTCCAGTTTCTACACACACACACAACACACAAAGAGTGGTTAGGAAGAGATTCACCAGTTTTACCCCCCCACCCACACACACACACACAAAGTGAGACACACTTGTGGTCAATGAACGTAGCACATAATTTAAGCGGAGCAGATTCAATAATGGCCGATGAAAAAGCATGCAGGAGACAAGAAAAGGCGTATGAGGACATGGAAAACATATTGGGAGGGTCTGGGTGCTGTTTAATAAGCACTCTTACACACACACACAAACACACACACACAGCGGTGAAAGCAAATTAGATTAAAGAAATCACAAGATGGAGATGAACATGATCCTCTTCCTGAGTCCCATTCTCTCCCTCATTTCTGTGAAATATCTGCTTTGGCAAGATTGGTTGTGATACAGCCCTGCCAATAAATTAATTGAATTAGCAAAACAGATCCAGGGGTGTGTGTGTGTGTGTGTGTGTGTGTGTGTGTGTGTGTGTGTGTGTGTGTGTGTGTGTGTGTGTGTGTGTGTGTGTGTGTGTATGTGTGTGTATGTGCATGTGTTTGTGTGCCAAGGAAGGTTTGTCCTGCAGTCTGCTCACTGATTGACTAAATGTTACTCAGCAACCCTCCCCGAGTCCGAACCAATCACTTCCCTACTGGCTGTAACACCAGAAAGCAGCCAGAGCCCTGATGCAGTTGTCTGCCATTTTAGCACAATACTGTGTGTGTTCGTCTTTGTATGCTAGTTTACTGAGACAGAGAAAGAGAGAACATTTAGATTCAAGGATTTGTATCTCACATACTGTACATAAGAGTTACCGTTGTAAAACATGGTGTGAAATGGCATTTGTTTATCAAATGGAAGCTATAGAGGGTCTCTATCTGACTCAGAAGGTCCCTGACACCTGGTCCCTTAACACCGTCAGTTAAATGTGTCCCAAATGTTTTGCTCATATGTGGCACATATACTGTAGCCCCACATCATCACATACCCTTCACCTTACCTAGGAATTGGCATTTGGTTTTATTTCAGTTAGTCTAATAGCTGGTTGGATTTGCAGTGAGAGATGATCTTATGGAAAGTACCCCATGTCAATCGTGAGATATGGTGAAGGGTATGTGATGATGTGGGGCTATTTTAATTCCAAAGGCCAAGGGAACTTTATTTTTTTACAAAGAAAATTGGTGTTTTTGTTGGTCATTTTTTTAATTAAGGCAATTTCCAAAAAATGATGATGAAAGGTGTGTGTGTGTGTGTTACTGAATGTACTCCCATCATATTAATCTGACTATGAGTGTGCTGTCATGGGTGTGTACTAGAAAAACACATCTTTTGAAAATTACACTCAACACATCTGTGTCTCACAAACACACCCCTCGAAATAACAAACTGCTTATGGCTTGTGCGGGGGTGAGTGTGTTGATGCCAGTGAAAATACACTGTAGACACAATGACAACCTTTCAGAACTTGTCATTTGTTACGAGGTGATCTCTTTGAAGTCTTTAATATTCTTGAATAACCAAACAATCTTTGCGGTCATATCCCCCTCTGTGATATCTGACTCAGTTGCTCCAGGTGTGCAAATCCTATTAGCTCACATCAGTCAACATTTACTAAACCTGCCCTGCCTGCTGTTTCTAGACTCTTCAAGTATATCAGTAATCATGGTATAATAAAACAATTGATAATAACATGTGTTTCAAGTTAGCACTTTGAAGCAAAGTGTTCACAAAGCATTGTATCTTATTGCTAACACTACACCTAAGTCACACTAAAAGTCTTTAACTTAGCTTTTAGATTTTCTTCTCATAAAACCTATTCACAAAGCTGCTGAGACCAACTTTAATTAAGTAAGCAAATATGACAACTACGAAGATGACAGAAACACCCTGTTGCTCTGGCTGGCCTCAATTCTCATGCACAGCACAGACTTGCTTGCAGTGACTTGGGTGATTGGCTGATGAGTGACATGTCTGTGCTAGTGAGTAGGCATATACTACATGACTAATTATTTATTCACCCTCGTCCTTTGCAGTAAACAGGACAGGCCACAAATGAAATAGTAATGGAATACACTTCGGAATGACACAGCATCGTTGGAACATTTGAAATATGGATCTGTATGATGACACGTTTGCATAGACAGAAAGTAATTAAATTTGATTTACAATTAAACATTACATTTAGTTTACATCATGACAATGAATAGTTATGGTTGTTGGTGGTTATTGTGCCCTTTACAAGCTACACAATTATTCCTTCGTGATTGAGATCTCTGTGCCATGTCCATTTAGAAACACTGCAATGTGAAATGATACAAATAGCTGCTTTAGTAAGCTGCTTAGCGAGTTAGGAGTCCTCTCAACTATTTTCTAAGCTCTCCCAGACTTAGGTGCTACTTAAATGTTTTGTGAATTACAAAAAAAAAGAGGAGTCCTAAAGTGAAAACTGACACGGCTATTCTTTTTAGGAGTTTCACTTTAATCCTGAAGTTAGGAGCTACTTTAAACCTAATGAATCATCGTGAATATGGGCCCAGAGTTCTGAAGTTTGTCCTTGGGCTGTTTGGCCTGTTCATTAAAGTGATTTGGCAAATGGATTTAGCAAATGATTTGGCAAATGGAAAAGCAAAAAGATTTTGCAACTATATTTGCAAATCCCTTTTTAAAATTAGAGCATTTATTGATAATTTAATAATTGATTTTCAAAATACTTTTTGTAAATTATCTTTTTAAATACTGTTTATATTGGCAAATTAACCAACTTCATTTGCCATAAGTGGCACCTGTGGTCCTCCATATTCTCTTCCTCTCCATTTCTCTTCCTCTCCTATTCCTTTTTTCTTTCTCTACTTTTCTCTCTCACTCTTTAACTCTTTCATTGCTTTCTCCACATGTTGAAATGGCTGCTGTAGTGTTCTCCAGCGCAGGCCAAGAGAGACACGGGCAGTGTGTGTGTGTGTGTGTGTGTGGGGGGGGGGGGGCAGAGAGAAGATGGAGAGACAGAGAGTGTGTAGGACAGAAAGAGTGATATAGAGAGAGTGTGTGTAGGACAGAGAGTGAGAGGAAGGAGACACACACACACTCACACAAAACAATGCAAGAGGGGCAGAGAAAGAAGGGGGAGAGGGGGAACCATAAGGAAAGTGGAGAAGAGGAGGAGAAGAAACAGAGAAACAGAGGGGAAGTGAGAGAAAAGGGTGTTACGGCCCTGCTGGTAATTCCCAGTACCACATCTTTTCTAATGCCTGTTGGGGCTCTGCCCCTTTGGACTGTGCTGCCTTATCAATCTGCAGATCATGGAGTGTGCCCATTGGTGCTGGGAGTAATGGGTGGTCCTATAAAGAAGACCTCATGGGTAATGGACACTCTCTGCTCGCTGCTCTGCCGCTCTGGCCTGGTTCCTGGTCACTCCGTGGCTGCTCCGCTGGGGAGAGCCCTAGCCCATCGCTCCTCACACCGACGTCACGTTTTACACTTTTGTTTGATCACCCCTAGACATACTTTGCATTACACTATCCTTTTTCATACACTATACTGACATTATCTTTTAATGTTAAAATAAACGTATGTATCATTGAACATATCGCTACAGTGTGGTCTCCCATTTAATGTCACAGCTACTTTGAGCCAGGTGGTTGTGACAAGGGGAATCATATACTGTAGAAACAGAGGGCCCACATCCCCTCTGTTTCTACAGTATGTGTCTCCTCTCTTCCTCTCCCCCACTTTCCCTATGGTTCCCCTTTTCTCCCACATCCCCTCTGTTTCTATGTAGAAAAGGGGAACCATGAGGGAACCATAAGGAACGTGGGGGCAGAATCAGGGAGACAGGAACTCCAATGCTGAATGGTAAAGCTTCTACAACAGGATGTGCTGAACAGAAGGGGGAGAGGAGAGGAGAGGAGAGGAGAGGAGAGGAGAGGAAAGGATAGGAGAGGAGAGGATAGGAGAGAGGAGAGGAGAGGATAGAAGAGGAGAGGAGACGAGAGGAGAGGATAGAAGAGGAGAGGAGAGGAGAGGATAGAAGAGGAGAGGAGAGGAGAGGAGAGGAGAAGACAGTAGAGGAGAGAAGAGGAGAGGTACAAAGAAAATAAAGTTTTGTGGGGAGAGAGAGAAAGACAGACAGCATGTAGAGAGGGAGAGAGGGTGTGATAGAGAGAGAGAGAAAGAAAGACAGCATGTAGAGAAGGAGAGAGGGTGTGATAGAGAGAGAAAGACAGACAGCATGTAGAGAGGGAGAGAGGGTGTGATAGAGAGAGAAAGACAGACAGCATGTAGAGCATGTCAGTGAGGTGAGCAGGGGCTCCAGTGGGCTTGTTCTGTGTCTGGGGGGAAATCTAAAAGCTCTCCTCTAAAGTCCTACAACAATAACCTCTGAGCTCTAATTACAGGCTCCCAGAAACAGGCCCGGCACAAAGTAAGAGGGGGAAGAATGGAACAAGGGGTTTGAAAGAGAAAGAGACGAGAGAGAGAGAGAGAGAGAGAAAGAAATCTTTCTGAAGTTTTCAGGCCTGCAGTGCAGATGACCGAAACCAGAGGCCGCATGGCCGACTATCTAAAGGTGGCATTGAAAGGGTGCAAGCGTCTAGCGCGTAGCCAGTATGTAGGCGTGTGAGGGCGCAACTGGGACTCACTTTAGCCAGCATGGCCAGGTGCTGGTTCTGGACAATGGCGGTACGGTAGGTGGCCAGTCCCCCCTCCTCCAGGCTGGGGAACAGGTAGTACAGGTGCACACTGCAAGGAGGGACACACGGGCACACACACACACACAGACAAATGCAAAGATATTAGATTCACAAGCAAATACACACACAGTTATCAGACATACATACACAAACACACATACACACAAAGAACAAAACCGCTGAGTCAGACTAGACAGACGCTGAGTCAAGAGGAATGGCAACGGAAGGCTGAGTCACAAGCACACACTAAACCCTGAGTCAGCACAACCGGACAACTCAACTGGGACAAAAGAATCAAAAACTTTTTTTCTTTTTCTTTTTTTTTTTAAAGTACATCCTAAAGTCACCACGGGGACTTTAGGGGAAATGCAGCATCACTTCACTGGGTACCCAATCAGGACCGCTCTTAGTCAATGACCTGCCCAATCTCATTGCACACTAACAAGGTCTCTGAGAAATCGCATCATTGAGTCATTGCAGAATAGAATCAAACACAACAACCGCAACCAAAAAAACACCACACAGAAAGCACACATGCAATCCCCAATGCACATACATCACACATATTAATATAGTTGCTTTGACGATTTTGAATCGTCCATCGTATCCTCTTCACTGTGGATGTGAATACTTCATGATGGTTTATGAAACGCAACCCATGACTCAGCAGAAAGAGACATGCGGAGTCATGGCAAGCTCCCCCTGGTCCGACACACAGTTAAGAAACGGGAGAGGCGGGATCCAATCAGCTAAGTCCGTTTGGATTGAACACAACATATTAAAATTAGATGGAGCATTAAAAATTCAAGGACAGCCAGCTGCAGACACACACACAGCATACAGACAACACTCCTCATTAAATTACGGAACATTCCGGTATATTAATTTAGAAACCAATAAAAACTTTTCCGAAGAGGAGGGGAGGGGGCTATTGTTTAATCAGACACCGTAGGAGATTACTCGTCAAGGCTGATGCAAGCAGAGGAGCAGCTTCAAACGCCAAAGTGCCTCAAATGAGGCGTGCATTAGCATAAAAACAAACAACTCTTTCCAGGACATCTCGTTTTCAGGGTGTGCGAGTCCCTGAGACAAACATGGGGGAGCTGTGTGGGTGAGTGTGTGTATAATTGTGTGTGTGTATGTGTGGGTCTGTTTACTTTTTACATAACATAGAGCTGTGATGTGCAAGGGTGTTGTGTGCCTGAACAACCTCCAGAGGTATCTGGGAGGTCGTCCTTTTAACTGAATCTGAGGTGAGATCTAAAACACTCACAACTTCACCTTTAGGGGGAATGTACTGTAGGAGACATTTGAACCATTTATTTTATTTGTTATTAATTTATTATAATATTTGCCCTATTTTTTCAATCTCTGAGAATTTGTGCCCTCTGCAGGTCAAAAGGTCATTAAACAGTACAGTGTATAAGTATAAGTATATATACTCTTTTGATCCTGTGAGGGAAATTTTGGTCTCTGCATTTATCCCAATCCGTGAATTAGTGAAACACACTGAACACAGTGAACACACAGTGAGGTGAAGCACACACTAATCCCGGCGCAGTGAGCTGCCTGCACCAACAGCGGCGCTCGGGGAGCAGTGAGGGGTTAGGTGCCTTGCTCAAGGGCACTTCAGCCGTGGCCTACCGGTCGGGGTAACCAGCGCTAACCAGTAGGCCACGGCTGCCCCTAAGTAGGTCACGGCTGCCCCGGTGGCCTGGAGGGGGAGTGGCTGACTGGGAGCACACAGCTTTTGACCTTGGCCTAACTTTTGACCTTGCTCGCTGAACTGTTGCGTATAGGAACTGCTACACCTTTTTGGTGCTCTTTAGCGAAGTCCTTTTAGGCAAGTCCCTCCACTCGGCTGCCATATTGCGATGCTTTTTGGGGATGTATTCACACGTCAACTTTTGGTGGCGGAAGGGCCGGAATATGTGTAGACGACTGCCATGTTTGTGTTATGTTTGTGAAATGTATGGTGTTAACTAACACCATACATTTCTATAGGAGATTTTTGCTGTGTCTCCTCATTAGAAAGTCTCTGTCTTTACTTTAAATATCCAGTCTGCCTTATATCCTTTATTGAGCAGACGAAAGACCTGTAATGTTTCTTTTTTGTAATAAAAACTCGAACTTTACCGGACCTCTCTTGGATATTCTTTTGTTTATTGCAACTTACAAGCGTCAAAGATTTCCCCCAGTTAACAATAATGTGACAAGGAACACATTTAGGATAAAATAGTCACTACATTAATCAAAAAGCTTGCTTCTGCATCTGGAAACATTGTGGATTGTGTGCTGAAGGAAATCAGCAGTTCATCAACTGCTTGCTTGAATGTTTGACCCTGTGTCATGTGTGTGTGTGTGCGCAGCAGGTACAAGTGCGTGTGCAGCAGGTACAATTTGAGGAGTGCTGATTGTAACAAGGTCCTTGCTGTGTTGTTTACCACTGAGGTCTCACCTCTATCAAAGAACACACACACACACACACACACACACCCCAAAAGTGACATCTAATAATGATCAGTGCCCATGATTCACAGAGTTCAGCAGGTGTGAAAGACCACTCTTTGAGACAGACAGACAGACAGACACACACAGACAGACAGACACGGACACAAAAGGAGAGACAAACATGCACATGAAAAATCTTCACACAGTCACATGAAAGCACCCTGAATCATCATGGCCTCTGATGCTTGAGATGCAAACCACTGTGTGCATGGGACAAATAAACTGGAGCAAGCACACACACACACACACACACACACACACACACACACACACACACACACACACACACACACACACACACACACACACACACACACACACACACGCACACAATCCAGAATCCCCAGCACGTCCCCTGAACAAACGCGTGTTTGGCTGCGCTGGTGCGTTGCTGGGCAACGGGCCACAGCACTGTCAGAAGTCGGGCTACCATTTGGATTTGAAATGGAGCATGGATTTAAAACAAGAGCAGAAAAAGACAAGAGACAGAACAAGACTGCCGAGGGCTTTCGTGATGAAGTTTGTGTTTGTGTTTATCGGGACCCCATCAATGCTGTGAAGGTCAGCAGAGGACTTGTAGTGTCTCTCTTGCCGTCATTACAGCAGACCGATGCTGCCGTGCGTCAGGCTTTCAGGAGGATTTGGACAGATTGAGCGATTTATCTGAGCATTCTGAGGAAGGACAGAGAGAGAGAGAGAGAGGGGGGGGGGGGGGAGAGAGAGAGAGAGGGAGGAAGGGACTGGGACAGAGAGGAAGGAAAAGAGAGAAAGAGAGAGAGAGATAGAGTGAGAGAGCGAAGGATAAGGGAAGGCGGCGTGTTTTGTCCTTACGCAGACGGGTGCGGCAGTTTGTGGTGATTTGTTGAGAGAACTGTGGAGGAGAGGAGGGTGCGTGTGTGACTGTGTGTGTGTGTGTGTGTGTGTGTGTGGGAGGGGGGTGATTACTGTGTAAACACACAGAGACCACAAAGAGAGATGAACTGTATTTAAACCTACTCCCCTACGTATGTCTCATAACAAAGTCTCTCTCTCTCTCTCTCTCTCTCTCTCTGAAGGCCACAGTAATGGGGCCATGTGAGTCCCATTCGGCCTTAAGACCAACACAAACACAACACAAACAGCCACACAAACACAACACAACCAGCCACACAAACACAAACACAACCAGCCACACAAACACAAACACAACACAAACAGCCACACAAACACAACACAAACAGCCACACAAACACAACACAACACAAACAGCCCCACACGCACAACACAACACAAACACAACACAAACAATAGGAGGGCCAGGGTGGTGAGATAAATAAACACATGCATAATTAATGAGGGCTGAGACAGGGGGACGTCCCTGACTGTGTGTCCAAGACATTCAGAGGATGGTCACACTCTCCGCTTGTGCTCCATCACTGCCCACAACCTCTCCTTTCGTTAGTGTGTTTGTTTGGCATGTGTGTGTGTGTATGTAAAAAGCAGTATGTACTATTACTATTTAAGTAAGTACTAAGTACTATTTGAAACATTGAAGTACTATTTGCTTGAGTACCAAAACTGTTGCTGCTGCATATAATAACTGTGAAGCGTGTGTGACACATCTCATTGGCTTATACGTGTGTGTGTGTGTGTGTGTGTGTGTGTGTGTGTGTGTGTGTGTGTGTGTGTGTGAGAGAGAGAGCAGGGTTTCACCTGGGAGCCACTCTGCTGCAGCCTCAGCCAGCTAATTAGCGGTTGTCATGGAGAAACTTGTTTCTTTTAAAGAGAAGGGGAAGCGACATAATAAGGAGCAACATCTCCCCATTCACATTCCAATTACCACAAAGAGGAGGAGGGAGGCACGAGGAACGAGAGAGAGACAGAGAGAGAGAGAGAGAGAAAGAGGGAGGGAGGGAGAGGGAGAAAGAGAGAGAGGGAGAGACGGGAGAGAGAGGGAGAGATAGAGAGAATATGAAAGAAAGAGAGAGTAAGCATCCTGAGGTCTGAGGTATATGCCAGAGAGAGAAAATAATAAATTGCCGTTATTTCCAATTAATGAAGATGTCCGTCAAACACACATGGACACGCTTCTGGGACAGGAAACACAAACACAAACACACCTGGTAAGGAACTCCACCACTGCATCTCCAAGGAACTCCAGCCTCTCGTTGTGATTGATCCTGACCGGGCAGAAAGGGACATTTCAGTAACTGACAGCAACACACTCACACATTTGCACACAAACACACAGACCCATGCAACATATGGTTTATGTGTGTGTGTGTGTGTGTGTGTGTGTGTGTGTGTGTGTGTGTGTGTGTGTGTACCTGGAAGGAGATGGGTCGTCCTGTCCAAGCCTGGACATGATGTTGATTAATGTGTTGATTCCTGACCAATCGAAAAGCAGAATCAGTCAACAAGCCCACATCCCATCTCCACACGGAGTTAACACAGGAAGGCAAACATCATCCTGCCTCTAATAGACCTTTAACACATGCCTCCCGCTGTGTGTGTGTGTGTGTGTGTGTGTGTGTGTTGTGCATGTTTGTTCAAGTATAAATAAGTAAACACTGATATCTTCACTGCTTAACCAGGGATGCCAGAGGCATTTATTTAAGCCACACAAACACATGCACACATGCACTCACGCGCAAACAAACACACACACAGGCTGTTTTTTTTCTCTCTCCTGAACAGAGGACAAGCTTAGAGCAGAAAAACGCTGTTGCAGCGTGGTTTTCCACCCCCCTGGGGAGGTTTGAGTGCCCACCTTTCTTCCTCATGTACATGTGGTGCACCTTCCTGTCGCCATATTTGGGCTGGCGGATGCCACAGTTGGAGAGCGAGTTGCGGGCGTGGTCGGGGTTCATGCCGAAGTTCAGGTGGTGGCTGGGATGGGTCATGGCCAACTGATATACCATATGAGGAGAGAGATGGAGAGAGATGGAGAGAAGGAGAGAGAGATATGGAGAGAGGGAGAGAGAGAGAGAGAGAGGGAGAGAGAGAGATAGATGGACAAATTAATAGACAGCCAATGATTATCACTGATTCATGATCAATAATAAATGTGGATACACTGCACACAAGTCTGCACTCTAACTCTCTCTCTCACGCACACGCGCACGCACACGCACACACACACGCACACACACACACAGTGCTACAGACACAAGTATAGACAGCAGAGTAAAAAGTGGGATAGTGGCAGCCTCCTGTCCTGACAGCAGACTAAGCACGCTCGGGGTTTTGACAGGAAATCAGAGCGGAACACAGGCGCCAAGTCAGGAGGAGCAGAGAGACAGATCCAGATGAAGAGAGGAAAGCAAGATGGAGAGAGTCAGCTGGAGGAAGAATGAAGTGCAGAAATGAAAAGAGAGGAGGACCAGAGAGAGCCAGAGAGAGGGAGGGAGAGAGAGAACAGAGAGAGAGAGAGAGAGAGATAGAGGAGAGAGAGAGCACTCTGTAAAATACAGGCAGCATTTATCAATCTTACATCAAGCAAGTGTGTTCTCAGCGGTAACTCAGCTGCTGAGATGTGCCAAGTCCAACTTCACACACACACACACACACACACACACACACGCACACACGCACACACATACGCACACACACACACGCACACACATACGCACACACACACTCACACACACTTCTTAAATCAATTTCAAGCTCCAATGAGATATACGTGTAAGGCACTGGCCCTTGTGGTTTTACCATTTTGATTTTTAATATGTATTTATGAAATTCTTCAAGCACGCGGCAGCTCCTCTGAGCACCGACAAATTTCACTACAAGTCGAGTTTTGTACGGACGCTGATAGAAGTGGAATTCTCTTCCCCCGACATCTGCTGGGTGTGTACAAGAGGCAGAAAAGACTGTGTGTGTGTGTGTGTGTGTGTGTGTGTGTGTGTGTGTGTGTGTGTGTGTGTGTGTGTGTGTGTGTATGATTGTGAGCCGTTGAGGGAAACACCACATCTGGATTGCTTGGGGCCTCCACACATACAAATGTAAAGCCCCTCTCTGTGGACAGGTTGCAAAGCAACATGGGTGTCTAAAGATCATTGCAAAGACTTCTGGTCAAGTGACATGAAACTGACCAATAACATGATTTCCTGTGCAGCAATGCAGTTTCATTGAGCTACCTTACTGAGTCAACATTACTGACGTAGCCGTATGTCTGCATTCTCTGTCCATGTCATCTGCGGTCCTACACCACAGCAAATTGAGTGGACAGGACTGGACGTGAAGGACCAGAGCACAGACATGAGAATGGGACACGGCACAGGGCCCAAAAGACATTAGAATGGGACACAGACATGGTAATGAGACACAGACATGAGAATGGGACACGGCACAGGGGCCAACAGACATGACAATGAGACACAGCACAGGGGCCAACAGACATGAGAATGGGACACAGCACAGGGGCCAACAGACATGAGAATGAGACACAGACATGAGAATGGGACACAGACATGAGAATGGGACACAGACATGAGAATGGGACACGGCACAGGGCCCAACAGACATTAGAATGGGACACAGACATGGTAATGAGACACAGACATGAGAATGAGACACAGACATGGGAATGGGACACAGACATTAGAATGAGACACAGACATGAGAATGAGACACAGACAAGAGAATGGGACACAGACATGAGAATGAGACACAGACATGGGAATGGGACACAGACATGAGAATGAGACACAGACATGAGAATGAGACACAGCACTGGGGCCAAAAACCAGCCCACAATTCACAGGCTTTGCTTTCAATCCCTGTGTAAATACACTCAACTGGACACATGCAGAGATTATATTTACAAATCACTCTATGAGCGTGTGTGTCTGTTATGTGAATGGGGTGGGATCTGAATATGTGAAAGTCTGTGAACACACTGTGACAATAAACACTGTGTGTGTGTGGTAACGCAGGATTTAAAACATGTTTATCTGAAGGATTTGGCCGGTTCCCACTTGCCACCCTCTAATGGCCACTGATTTAGCTTCATTACACACACACACACACACACACACACACACACACACACACAGGTTCAACATCTCAGTTTTGGCCACAGTCTCTCAAAAGAGGAAATTCACAGGAAAGATTAGCACTCTATTCACTCTCTTGCCACGAGTCTTCAGTAATCCCAAACATTTATTTGTATTTGCTCATATATCTATATCATTATTTATTTATGTGTATGCCTAGAGCATACATGGGCAACATACGGCCCGCGGGCCACATCCGGCCCGTGGGCTTTCCCTGACCGGCCCGCGTAAGGTCCGTGAAAGAACAATAGTCAAGAGCCTAGCATAGAGATAATGCATGCAAATCAATATCGTTGTTTTTATTTTGAAAGCGACTGCTATTTGTACGCCCATACATTTGTGCGTGGATGCATACGACGTAAACACCCTCACTGATGTGCTGGTGAACAGAATTTATGCTTCTGCGTCGACACAATGCAGTTGCCTTTACGTCGGCGTAAACCTTTCAAAGTTTTGTGTCTCTTATGTCTGCGTCGCTCACCACCGCAAAGGTTGTTAGAACAAACTCCTACTCGTTGGTGATACAAAGTGTTCATTTCAAAACGTTACTGGCAGATAGACAGTTTACAATCGGATAACCCCGTAATTGTAACCCCGTAATTGTAACATTTTCGTAGTCTAATTCTGCATGGAGTTAATTTAATGATGGTAATGATTTAATGATGAAATATTGCTGAGTGTTGATGAAATGGTGGCACAGGCCTATCGGTTGTACTGACTCCTTCACATTGTCATGACCTAGCCTAATTATATAGATATTGTAGTACTTTTTTATTTTTTGACATGTCAATGTCAAAAAATCATTTTCGAGAATGAGGATTAAATACTGGACATAGATTAAATATTGCTGTTTTTCCTTTGTCTCCCTCACATTTTCATCTGTTCTTACGAATAGTAAACAAAACCATATGATTTACTTAATGTTATACAAGAACAGAATAGAATTGAACAGAATTGATTTCAGACTTGAGTTCGGTATTTTGGGTCCGGCCCTCCTCAACAGTCCCAGTTTGTCATGTGGCCCCTTGGGGAAATTAGTTGCCCACCCCTGGCCTAGAGGCAGGAGGTGTCAATGACTCATCCTCTCACACACACACACGCACACACACACATGAAAATAGAGAGACTTTAGAGACTCACAAGATGCAACTCTCATATGTGTGTATAAATAGTCCCTGATGCAGGCAGGCCCATACTGTTTTACACACGTATGTTCACACACTCGCACAAACAGAGGAAATCTGAAATGGAGCGCTTGAATCGCACGGATGAATTATTTAAATCCCGCAGGATATCTTTGCTGCTGCTGTCTGTCAGTGTGTGTGTGTGAGAGAGAGAGAGTGTGTGTGTGTCTCTGAATCATTCAGCAGTGTGCCTGTCCAAGTCACCCCCCACTGGTCAAAACCATATGCCCTGCTCTACCCCTTGGTGCTTACTGCCTGGTTGCCCACACACACACACACACACACACACACACACACACACACACACACACACACACACACACACACACACCCTTGCTATTACAAAAGCCCTATTGCGTCACCTCAGCTCTTTGAGTTGGAAGGGGAAGGGTAGTTTTTAAATCAGGCTAAGCGCTTGACATTCTCCACAATCTCTTTGTACCTCAAAATATGTTATTATATATGATAACTGTATGTTATTATTCATTACTAGGCTTATTAGCATCTACAAAAAAAAAAAAAAAAAAAACTACAAAAATGCCATTTGTGAGAACAAAACCTTTTTTAGCCATTTTCATCCTATAGTTAATTTTAAAACGATGTCACTTTCAACACATCATAACAACATCTTACGGTGGGCAGGAAACTGGACAACACAAGGACATGCAGTAGTACGTTAGAACTGTGATTTCAAAGGAAGCAGAGTCATTTTAAATGAAATGGCAGGTAGTTAAATATAGACCACATTTCTGTCAAACATAAGTTCAAACATAAGTAGTTTTTACAAACTCATTACCAACTTATTTACTGGTTTGCATGCAGCCAACCAACGAAATGTCCAGATACAAAAAATCTGTCCGTCCGTCAAAAAATCACACACTCCAAAAGTGTACCACACCTTCAGAAGAGTGTATGTGGTCAGCCTTCCAGTGATTACCGTCCCAACATTAACTTCTTACAGAACCAGAATGGGAGGCTGAACACATCTTACCTCTTACAGAACCAGAATGGGAGGCTGAACACATCTTACACATCTTACCTCTTACAGAACCCTTGGCATGGGAGGCTGGCTGAGGACTCAATCAATTACAATGGCAGAGATGCGCTTAACAGAGCAATGGAGGAAAGAGAGTGCGTGAGAGAGGAAAGGAGAAGAGAGGAAAAGAGAGGATGAGAGAAAAAAAGGAGGATAGAGTGAAGAGGAGGGAAGAAGAGAAGAGAAGAGAAGAGAGGATGGGAGGAGAGAGGGAAGAGGAGAGGAGAAGAGAGGATAGGAGGGAGAGAGGGAAGAGGAGAGAGGGAAGAGAGGATAGGAGGGAGAGGAGAAGAGGAGAGAGGGAAGAGAGGATAGGAGGGAGAGGAGAAGAGGAGAGAAGAGAGAATAGGAGGGAGAGAGGGAAGAGAGGATAGAAGAGAAGCAGAGAGGGAAGAGGAGAGAGGGAAGAGGAAAGGAGAAGAGATGATAGAAGCAGAGAGGGAAGGAGAGGAGAAGAGAGGATAGAAGCAGAGAGGGAAGGAGAGGAGAAGAGAGGATAGAAGCAGAGAGGGAAGGAGAGGAGAAGAGAGGATAGGAAGTAGAAAGTACAAAGTTGTGGTGCTGAGCTGACATCAGAAGTGAGCAGCAAAGAGATCAATAACTGATTCTCTCACTCACTCTCTCACACACACACTTCACATACCATTTCTATGGAGGTAGGAATGTGAAAAAGACCTATTGTGCCACCTCAAAGAACATGACCATGGCCACCAATGACGACCACAAACAGAAACACCCACACCCACACACACACTCTCTCTCTCTCTGGAGACCATCACAGGGTGATGAGAGTGAGCCTCTATATTGCTCCTCTTTGGGCCCAAATAAAACGCATTGATTGGTGATGCATCAGAGCGTGACAGCTCTCCAATAGTGCTACAGGCTGTACATAGAAGAAGTGCGCACACACACACACACACACACACACACACACCTGCCCTTGCTATTTCAAGGAAGCTTTGTGCTTCCTGCCCACTCACTGCAATGTTCGCACTGCACTTCAAAAAGTCCAAGACTGTAAGCCTGTGCTTCTATGTGTGTGTGTGTGTGTGTGTGTGTGTGTGTGTGTGTGTGTGTGTGTGTGTGTGTGTGTGTGTGAGAGAGAGAGAGAGAGAGAGAGAGAGAGATAGGGCAAAAGAGAGAGGATAAGTATTAGAGTAGGGGCAGCTGTCAGTGTGTGCACCTGCATGTGTGTGTGTGTGTGTGTGTGTGTGTGTGTGCAGGGCCGCGTTTGTGCATTGGGCAAAGGGGCTGCTGCCCCGGGCCCCGGCCACTAGGGGGCCCCGGCGCGGGACATTTAAAAAAGAAAACAAATGTCTTATCGTCACCTGTCTTTCCCCTTATCAATGCATGCTATCCCAGACAACAATGGCTTCGCATGAGACAATTAGGAAATATGAAAGCGGGGCTCGAAAAAAGGAACAGCGGCAGCCAGACGTTCTCAGTAAGGCGCGCCAAAACCACGGCCGTACCCAAGTACGCACTGTGCGTATCATCAGGCTACGAGAGAGAGAATTGGCCCTGTGTGTGTGTGTGTTCACACAAAACAGGCCTAGGTTACCATAACTTCCCAACTCTGCACAGTATTCCATTAACTGCATGACAGTAGGCTATTTTCTGTAAAGTAAGTTTGTAAACACGTTATCATAATCAACTTAATGAAGAACTATGCACGCGCGCACCTTTTGTTTGAGCAGGAGAGCCTACATACGCATGCTACAGAAGTTGTCGGCTAGCTTGTTGTTTTCTATTATAGTCCATGAGCCACAGGGGGTCGTCACTACCACTTGGGGGGGCAAATTCTCATGATATTTTTCTGAAAGCTACATATCTCTGGAGTATAAAATGGTATGATAGCAAGTTGGATCTTGTAGCTTTATGGCTGCACAGGCCTTCAAAGTTGACCTCTGATTTGAAAAAAAAGGAAATTCCGCCTATTGGCTTTTTTTGTTAAAACATTCATAAGAGCCCAGACAATAATCCAAATCTTATTATTACCGATGCATATGTGGTATTTGATGTTGGCATACATATTTTGACTCATTATGTGATTTTGCTCTTCGTTTTGGTTGATAAAATTCAAGATTTATGTGCAAAAAAAAGCTAATTTGAGTTTTCAGAGCAACATGTTATGGCAATACCTGAATGCAGACCTTATTGATCATTACTATTCTACCTTCCTTACTTTCAATTGCGAGTTGAAATTCATTTTAAATGATGACATACATAGGTCTAGCCTGGCGGGCCATCCTATATCATTGAAATGTATAGTCTGGCATCGAACCATTCACCTCGCTTAATCCAAGGGGCGGGCAGAGAATTGTCTATCAAACTGCCTAGGCATGCAATAGGCCAGCGCTACGACCATATCCGTATCGGCAAAACGGCAAATACATCCTTCTTCGAAAGGAATGACTTTGCATTGTGTGTGACAACATCGAGCTCAACTTTCAAAGAAAAGCACAAGTCCAACTTCTCCAAAGTTGACGCCAACGCCGATTCAAACAACCGCTCTTCGTTCGCCATAGCCACCTTCCTTGTTGTTCACCGTCGCAGGACTGTCGTTATCCTGTTAAGCCCGCCTTAAGACTCTCTAACAAAATAGAGCGCTGTGATTGGATGAGGTCCACGGCGTCAGCCAATAGAAATCCCTATGGTTTGATACTAGACGTACAGGCTGAGCAAATTAATTTGCCGCCGCTAGGGTGCATCTAGATTTCTAGGCTAACATAGGTCTGCAGTACAAATGTTTTTTAAATTGTAGCTGAAACGAGTACAAAGGATCTTTAATCTATTCATTAAATTCATCGTCAGAACAGGAGCACAGAGGATGCCATCTCTATGGCACTTCACTCTGCCCTGTCCCACCTTGACAATAGCAACACCTATGTAAGAATGCTGTTCATTGACTTCAGCTCAGCATTCAACACCATCATCCCCTCCAAACTGATCACCGAACTCAGTGAACTGGGCATCAATACCTCCCTCTGTAACTGGATTCTGGACTACTTGTATTGCATTCATTGTGTCTACACTTGAGATAAATAAGTTTGGTTTTTCTTTTATCATATACACCTATATTGGTAGATGTTTTTTCTTTACCTTGACATGTTTCGATGTATACTTCCATCTTCATCAAAATGTTTTTATCAGCTGATGTTGTTACGGAGGTGTGATTCACCTGTCTTTTGACAGGTGGACCACACCTCCTGCTGTCAGTCAGCCGCCCCCCAGGACGGCACTCCAGGTATGGGAGAGCATATATGCTCCCTCATCTCTGTTCATTGTCTTTGGGCACAATGAACAGAGATGAGGGAGCATATATGCTCTCCCATACCTGGAGTGCCGTCCTGGGGGGCGGCTGACTGACAGCAGGAGGTGTGGTCCACCTGTCAAAAAACTGACAGGTGAATCACACCTCCGTAACAACATCAGCTGATAAAAATGTGTCGCACTACTCCACCGTGTGACCTTCTGATGAAGATGGAAGTATACGTCGAAACATGTCAAGGTAAAGAAAAAACATCTACCAATATATGTGTATGTGATAAAAGAAAAAACAAACTTATGGATTCTGGACTTTACCTAACCAACAGACCTCAGTCTGTTAGGTTAGATAATCGCACCTCCTCAAACAACGAACACCAGTGTACCACAGGGATGTGTGCTGAGCCATCTCCTCTACTCCCTCTTCACCTACGACTGCACACCTGTACATGGCTCTAAAACCATTGTCAAGTTTAAAGATGACACTACGGTGATTGGGCTCATCAGCAATAACGATGAGACGGCCTACAGGGAGGAGGTTCAGCACCTAACATCGTGGTGCACTGATAAAAACCTGGCTCTCAACACCAAGAAGACCAAAGAGCTCATTGTGGACTTCAGGAAGTCTAAAGCTAGCACACACACACACACACACACCCATTCTCATCAATAGGACTGAGGTGGAGCATGTCACCAGCTTCAAGTTTCTGGGTGTCCACATCTCTGAGGACCTCTCTTGGACCCTCAACACCTCTACCCTGATCAAAAAGGCCCACCAGCGTCTCTTTTTTCTGAGGTCCATCTGTCTCCTCAGATCCTGGTGAACGTCTACTGCTGCAACATCGAGAGCATCCTCACCAACTGTATCATAGTTTGGTATGGCAACTGCTCTGCCCACAACCGGAAAGCACTGCAGAGGGTGGTGAAAACTGCCCAACACATCACCGGTTCCTCACTCCCCTCCATCGAGCCCATCCAGGGCAAGCGATGCTTGCGTAAGGCGCGCATCATCAAAGACTGTTCTCACCCCAACCACAGACTGTTCACTCCACTCCCCTCCAGGAGGCGTTACAGGTATCTCCGCATCCGAACCAGCAGGTTCAGAGGAAGCTTCTTTCCTGCGGCTGTCACCCTACTGAACTCTAGCTCTGCATCCCGGTGACATTCAACCAACTAAGCCCCCATCACCCCCTGCCCCCCCCCCCCCCCCCCGCCTGATGCCTCCTTGCCTGTGCCTGTTGAGGTGTCCACGACCATGGCAACCTTGACAGGGACAACAAGGAGGCGGACATCCCCTAGCCCCCTCCACAACTGCACTACCCTATCCCACCCATCTATCCCATCCATCTATTTATTTACAAATGTACATACTGTAATTACACTTTTTACTGTACATAGCCATATTCCACTGCTTTTCATCCTGCACATACACTTATTATTAATACTATTGTAATGTTACTGTTTCTGCACTACAATGGTACTGTTACCACACTGCACATAGTTGTACATACTGTACATATCTGTCTATATGGTTCATACTAAATATCCATATTTATTCAGTTTTTCTGTAATATATTCTGTTAATACACTGCATATATCTATATTGTTCTTACTACTACTATAATGGTACCGCCACTACATTGCACATACCTGTACATGTTGTTCATACATTGTTCATATTACAGTACATAGCCATATTTATTCTGCTCTTATAAGGTAACTGTTAATACACTGCACATATGTATATTTAATTTATGCTACTCTAAACCACCTTCTGCAAAACAACTGTATACTACTGTCTACACTGCACTATATTTCTTGTCCTGTCTATGCACCACCTGCCTATACTGTGTACAGTATATCACATTGCACTTTTCTGCTTTTTTGCACTTCTGGTTAGACGCAAACTGCATTTCGTTGTCTCTGTACTTGTTCTCTGCACAATGACAATAAAGCTAAATCTAATCTAATTTAATCTAAAATTATAAATATAATTATAAAATAAAATCTGCCTCTGCTTTGCCTCTTTATGGATCATGCTATGAGACATTGTTATTGACCTTCTAGACCAGAGACATTCCATCAATGATTGTTGCTGTATTATATTCATCTGGAAGATTATCTGATAGTGATGCAAGTTTCTGCAAATGCTTTGCAAGTGCTGCTTTAGAGGTTTTCCTTGGGGTCCCCTCAGGTGTCGCCAAGGTCCAAGAGGGTGACAAAAGACTTCTCT
>NC_055973.1:26437720-26680220 GCF_018492685.1 Alosa sapidissima
TTGTTCTAAAGTCTGGGGCGCAAATGCAGATGCTATTTTAAGGCCGCATGCATGACCACAGGCCTGCATGAATGAATGCGTTGCACACCAATCTACAGACACCCCCGTGCACAGACGGAAACATTCAAAGCCTTGATAATATTTGTCCATTTCCCGGTTTTGTTTGTGCATTGGTGACCTAAAAATTTAGTAGCCTATATAGTACAACAGCTACAGGCAATATCTTTACAACAACAACGCCTAATTATGACCTAATTAATAATTAATTTGGACAACTTTATATAGCCCTATAAAGGCTAAAGTTACCTTTAGTTTTGTTCCAATTTACCGTTGTGTATGGCTTTAAACATTGTGTGCGCTTTAACATCAGCCTAAGCATTATTCCAGCTGCGCTAAGGTTTTAAGCACCACAATTTTGCCTACCTTGTTGTAGCCCATCTGAAATAACTCCAAACTTTGTTATGTTCCCTAAATCCTTTCGTTATTTTCAAAAAACGTTTTATATCCATGATGGCCTTAAAGTAACCTGACCCTAGCCAGATGAATTTCGTTCCGCTTAGCTTCGCCTAGCTTCACTCACATCCATCTGGGACCTCTTCCATTGAGAGTGATTTCTGCAACCAACTTCATGGTTCAGCCAATCAGGACGCAGGGCGGGAGTTTCATAGATGTGACATAGTGGAGAAGCGACCGTAAGACTGTTATCAGCGTCACGGGTTGGCTTCGATGTGAGTGGTTGAAGTAGCACGTCAATAGATGACGGACAAGTGGCTTATTCAATCATATGCAAGCATTTTTTGATTAGGCCCAGCCTTCTGAAGCAACACTTCAATGGATCGGTTCCAGATGGATGAGTGGAGCTAGGCGGAGCAAAATTCATCTGGCGAGGGTCAGGTTAGCCTTAAAGTCTTGAGTTAGTGAATTAGCTTAAATCAGCTTTTGTGCTAATGTAAATTCCTGATGATTCATAAGATATAAAGGAATGAAGTAATGCATAAATCATGAATTAATTCATGCATGAATTCATGATAATTCATGTACCCTTAGCGTAAAGTGTTAGTTACCGCATTTCTCATAAACATTTTTTACCCAGCTGTGCTTTTGTATCCCTTTTCAGGAAAACTCACATCACAAAATGAATGTCTAATATCTAATATGTCTAATATAGTGTCTGGGCATCTAATGAATGTCTAATATCTAATGTCTAATATAGTGTCTGGGCATCTACTCAGGCTTTGTTTTCAGAGGGGTTACAGTAATAAAAAAAAATATGATGAAGTATGTCTCTAATAATAACCAGAAACACTCTAAATTCTACTGGGAGAAGATACAGCCATGGTGGCTTCAGTGCAGTTTTGAGAGGATAATGTCTTGTAATATCTTCGCTCCAGACATTTTCATTTAGGAGGCAGACAGATAGCCAGTGATCAAGACCCACTGGCTCAAGACCCACATACACTTTCACAATAGTCCTTTCAGAGTGGAAAACAGAGTAAAATTCACTCAGGGATTTATCTGAAAGGTGCTCTATCTCTCCTCAACTCTCAGATGGATGGGATTCTGACAGAATGGGTCCTATGCGTTAGCTTTGTATGCTGTTGCTGTGTGACTGAAATTGCCCATTTTCAGCTTTTCTCTTCTGTCGTGTGCAATTTTCTTTTCTTTTTAGGAAAAGCGCACTTGGGCTTAGCTCTCAGCTCAGTGGAGTCACAATTGTGAGAGCATCTCAGTTACCATAGACACACAAGTCACACACACACACGCACGCACACACACACACACACACACACACACACACACACACACACATACACACGCACATACACACGCACGCAGGCACGCACGCACACACGCACACACACACACACACACGCACGCACACACACACACACACACACACACACACACACACACACACACACACACACACACACACACACACATACACACGCACATACACACGCACGCAGGCACGCACGCACACACGCACACACACACACACACACACACACACACACACACACACATACACACACACACACACACGTTCAGCAAACAGAATGTCTCAGTGGAGGATACCTTACGTAAAAGGATACCACAAAATGATGCCTGTGTGCCTCAGCTTTAATCTTGGGAGTCCCTCCCCACTCTAACTAAATCTCCATTCTCTGGCCCAGCCATTCATATTCTAAACTGCTGCATCTTCACAGGAATTTGCACTAAAAGCCTTCTCTTTGCTTTGGCACACCAATCTATTCACTAATGACGCCATAAGCTGGCAGAACCATGTTCAAAGCGCTTCAGTGTACAAATGTCCCAGAGCTTACTGCAGACGCAGACTGCAATGCTGCTTTGGCAGACAGATATATCCCAAGTTTACACATTGCAATGTTACAGCTTACACCATACTTACATGCAATGCAGTACTCTATGTATTGGAGATATTATTTTATGTCCAGCTGCTATACAGCATATTTTGCAGACACAATGTTTCATACACATCCATCCATGCAGTATATTATTCACAAGGTGATGGTTGAAATCTGACATTTTTTTTCGGTCTTATCTCCCGACTGTTCCAAGCGCTGGTGCCGGCCCTGGGATGTTCTCTTGGCACGGGCCCAGAGGAGCATGATAAGTGCTGATGGGTGGGAGAGAGAAAACGCTCAGAATCTTATGGCTGGGGGTGGCCATGCGGACTGATGGACAGCTAAAGCCTCGTATCGGCGTCACAGGGGACCTTTGTGATTGCGTTGTTTATGTGGAATGTCACCAAGGGCATCTCGTAATTTATGTCACTGGAGCTGGGAGTAATGCAGCGCCAGGGTAAAAGAGGGAGAGAATGTTCCAGAGTCCATAACAGTAACAGGCTTTATTTTAAAGTGGGGATTTTTTGCTTTTGATTTACTGGCAGATATAAAAAGCGAGTATGTTTTTGTCCGGCCTGATGGTCAATTTGTAAAAGTGATTGGCAGGTTTGTGTCACTGAAACTCAAGGACATATACCATGACACACACACGCACACACACATACACACACACACACACACACACACACACATACCTGCACACACCTTCATATTCCTGCTACCAAACAACCTGCATGAAGGCCAAGAGTAATATCCTCAGCCTTGATCAGACAGAAAACAGTGACGGATGCTCCACGTGTATCAGTGTAGCCAGCACAGCAGCAGTCACCTGGCTCTGATATAACGCCAACCTTGAGGGGTCAAACATGCCACAGTTTATGTGCCATATCAAATGTATTTATGAACGACGCTGTAAAAGGTGAGGTATAGGATGCCGTTAGTCATTAACATGTCGCCTGCATGCCTGTCACAAGGCATGCAGACAGAACTGTGTGGCTTCCTAGAAAAGGTGGGAGAAGGTGATGGCATTTTTTTAGCGAGCACAATTTATGTTTATGGCATGTCAGCCTTTGATGGGGATCAATCCGTTTGGTTATGACCTGTGAGGAAGTGTATGGAAGTCACACATGGAAGGTTTTAGATTATAACTCAGTTGAATTGCACCAGCTTGTTTTGCCTCTCCCCATGCCCTTTGCCTGTCCTGGTATGGTGTGCAAGTGAGGACTTAAGCCTAGCCTCTGGGTCTTAATTAATATGAGGCAATGGTGAAAAGGATCACAGAGATAATGAATGGTCAGCTGCTTGCTAGATTCTGTCTCTCTTCTGTCTCTGGGGCTGTCTGTCTTTCCTGATCTGCACTGAAGAAGCAGCAGGATTTGCTTATAGTTATAGTTGTCTGTCTGTCTGTCTGTCTGTTTGTCTGTCTGTCTCCCCACTTTGCCACTTGTAGCCCAGTTTTGGCTGCCTTTAGGGAGTTCATAGTAAAAAAAAAAAGGTCCATTCTTTTGTAAGTCGTACTGAGAATTAAATCTCAGTCTCATTAAATCACACACACACACACACACACACACACACGCACACACTGCTTCACACTCGCATGCTGTGTTTATTCAGACTTGCTGAAGTAGTTGGCTGTGAGAGACTCAGGGGCGAAGCAAGCAGCAAGTGGTGCAGCACTGTGGCTGCTTCTCTCTCTCTCTCTCTCTCTCTCTCTCTCTCTCTCTCTCTCTCGTCTCTCGTATTTAACATGTACTCTCTTAGTAAACATTTATTTATTAAACATAATTATTATTAAACATAAATGAATCCTTGGAATTGTTATCTTACAATATACATCATGGGTTAAATCCAACACACTAGAGGTCAGTCCTTTGTTTTCTAAGAAGTCTTTAACTATCACTTTCTGTAAAATCAGAGACTGTCAGAGCTGAAAGTTATTTCCATTAGTGAAACACAGCGTGACAGCAGCATGTTAAAAGTACTCTCCTCTGGGCCTTTTTAGCCAGAGCCTCAGATCAGGGTTTGAAGCCGAGAAATCAAAAAGACACATTTACGGAGGGGCTGACCAGGATGCTTACCAGGGACGTCACTAGGATTGAAAGACGGGGGGCTTAGGCCCCAGGGTTGTAGGTAATGTGCGTGCATACTGTAGAGCGCGCCGGAAAAATCATCACACCTTAAAAGGGCTTCAATGAATTGGTAGTTAGGCTACCCATTAAGGCCTAGGCTATTTTCACTGTAATTTTACTATTAAGCTCATTGTAAGGGCCATCTGTTATACTAGGTTATATAGTTTTTAAGACAGTATAGGCTACCCATATCTGGGAAAGTATGATGTGATCGTGCTTTTAATAATATACAAAATACTAAAAGATTTCTATAGTTATTTTTTGTCAGGTTTTACAGCTGACACACCATCATCACTGTGTGATTTAAAGTTACACGTGTGCACGAAGTGACATCTGTGTGATTTATGTGAGATAAGTTGCCTACTCCGTGAGCAATTCAACAGAGAATAATGGATGTGAATTTGGATGCATATTTATTACTATATATTTTTAGTAATACACAAAAATAGGCCTAATGATGTCCCTGTTACCATGTAAGAAACCCGAAATGTCAAGCACTCTGTGTGCAGGAAATCTACCAAGAGGACTTTTATTCTGTTGCTACAGACAAGCGCCTTTTGTTGCACACTAAAACAGACTTATCTTACAGGCTAAATGCTTTGCAAGAATCACGAGACACCTCTGTGGTATGAATCATTAATCAATGTCAAGTAGAATGACTGTAGCAACCTTGTCCATTGTCTGGCACTGACAAGTGCCCTTAGTGACACCTCTGTTGTCAGGAAATTCCCTGTCCACTTCCCCCAGATGCCCACAGGTAAGAAGCCCAAACGTAAACAAGCCGCAGTGGGACAGTCAACAAGCTGTGACCGAAGCATGTCCCTGTGTCCCCCCCCCCCCCCCGAATAACATGATGGAATGGATAGGTCACAGAGTCGCAAGTCTTTCTGGTCACGCACCACACACACGCATTCACTGTCATTTCCTTAGTGTGGTGAAGCATCCGTAATGAGGGGTGATATCTGCATCTTTACTGTAAAAGTTTACACTCTGTCGCCTGCTGGGGCGGGGGGGGGGGGGTTCATTGGTTCATTGCCATCGTTGGCTGGGGTGGCATGCGGAAGAAGCTGACGGGGCTGTGTCTGTGGTGACTGTGGGTGGGCCCATATGAACCAGGGAGAGCTGCTCTTCTGACAGCAAGAGATGGATACGGAGTGTTCCCAGGCAAAGAGGCGCCCGGGGCCAAATCAGAATGCAGGGTGTCGGTGCAGCCGTCTGCCCAGCAGGGCTGGAGTGCCGGAGGGCGGAAGGGAGTCGGAAATATATTCAAACCTGTTTAAAAACACTGTGGGTTAGTTTGCACAGTCACTTTGTGCTTGAGGGTTAGATGCGCTTGCAAGAAGCACCTCCTGTCTTTTTCAACGTTTTTGACAGCATGGCTCTGTAGCACTTTCAGAACCCCTCTTAATCTCTCTACCTTCTCTATATATCTTCTTTCTCCCTTTCTCTCTCTCTCTCTCTCTCTCTCACACACATACTCTCTCTCTCTCTTTGATTATCGCTCATTCAATCTTTCATGTAGAAATGAAAAGCATCCCTTCATCAAGGAGGGCCTGCTCAGAGGCAGCATTAATCACGTGTTCCTACTCTTTTCTTTTTTTGTCTCTCTCTCTCTCTCTCCGTCGCTCTTTTTTCATCTCTCTCTCTCTCCGACTCCGCTTGCACTTTCCTCGCCCTCCCCTCCCCTCCCCTCCTCTCCTCCGCAGGCTCTCTCTGTGGCTGTCGCTTTTGAGATGGTGCCTTTCAGGTTGGCTGCACCTGAGCGATTCTGCTAGAGTACATCTCTCGCTGCTAGTTCACACACATACATCAGACACAGACACAGACACACACACACACACACACACACACACACACACACACACACAGACACTACTACATAGACAAATATACACACGCACTCAATCACAAACATACACACACACACACACACACACACACAAACACACACACACAAGGAACCTGTAATCTTTGAAATTACAACACTGTTGAAGTGGATCACAGGGTCTTTACAGACTCCCTCTAAAAACAGACATTGTGGCAGAGGTGCTCTCACATCCAACCAGATGTTTTTGTTTAGGGATCTTGGACATGAAGGCCACTGTACAAGAACAAGCAACTACACAGAGTGAACCCACAGGGGACCCTTTGAAAGACTTTAAAATACTTGAACAGTTGAATTAACCTGCTGTGAGGAGAATAAAGTTGTTATTTCATCAATCAACACCCGTGAGGGCTTGACTATGCTAAAAGCTTCTGCTCCACAGGGATTTTTTAAAGAAGGAAAAATGCTATTCTATATCAGGTGTTACTTAACCTTTATTTTAATTACACCTTGTGCACAGATACCCCTGCGATAAAACATTCACTTGTCTGCAATACCAGCTCACAGCTTGCTAGATCACACCTTAATGGGTCTCCATGCAACATGTCTTCAACATGGATACTAAATAACATGACTCATGTACAGGTGGGGAAAGGATGTATCATCAGCAACAATGACAATAGACGTTTCCCTACAAAAAGGACCCAAAGCTGCCACATTTGCCCATATAAGGAGATTTGAATATCCTTATACAGGCAAAGATAGTATCCGGATCTGCTTATATGGGCAAAGATGGAAGCTTTGGGTCCTTTTTGTAGGCGAACTTCGAAGGTCTATTACTTCACACACATTGACTTGCTTTGGTCACACTGATCACTTCATGTTCATGAGTGAATAATAACCAATCCAGAAGGCTCTGCTTCAGTCCACAATTTAGGCTCTCTTAAAGACAGTAGTCTACTGAATTGTGTTCCCTCCACAACATAAAAACCACATGTCTACCAATACTGGCAGATGCCCACTGAATTCACAAAATGTTTTCCAGAGTCAGTGTTCCCACAGCTCACAAAGTCACACTTGTGAGTCTTGAAGAACTTAGGTCTGTACAGTCAGCCAGCTGTAAACTTGCCTATTTTTGTCCTTTTGTCTTTTTTTGGCAAATATTTACACTCTCCTGATGATGCACACCCCAAGGCAAAGGTCCACCCTTGTGACTCCATCGTGTGCCACAGTTCTGTGCTCCTCTGCATGCATTGTGCCGCTTTAGAACTCCTGTTCCAATAAGTAATATGCTCTCCAGTTCCCAGTTTTATGTCTTTGCTATTTGCTCATTTTTTGTTTTAATAAAAGGCTGTACCATCTCAGTGTTCACCCCTTAGGGTCTCTTGTTGACTCCATTTCTTTTTGTTCCTTAGAGCTCCTGCTGACTGCATGTCATAACTTTGTGTACTGTAGATAGTCAGAACATGCTGGTTTTCTTTGACTATCTCTTCCTGTCATGTTGGCCCTGTCCATTCTTCAGTCCGATCACCTCCTACGTCTCTTCCTCAGACTCTCCCACACGTACTCTTGCAGTCCTTTTCCCTCTCTCTATATCGATTTTTTTTCATTCTCTTTCTCTCTTCCTCCTCTTCTTCTTCTTCTTTCTCCCTCTCTCCATCCTTTTTCCTTCCCATTCTCTCTTTCTCTCTCTCTCTCCATCTCCTCCATCTCTATCTTCCCTGCCTCTCCATCTCCTTCGCCTTCTCTTGTGCTTTCTCTTTCTCCTCCTCTTCCTCTTCCTCTTCCTCTTCCCTCCTCCTGCCCCCCAACCCCCACCCCCACCCCAGTTCCTTCAGCGGTGCCTGGAGAAGAGGTTGCGGAAGGCGTTGTTGTAGTTCTTGTTGAAGGCTGTGTAGATGAGAGGGTTGAAGAAGGAGTTGGAGTAACCGAGCCAGAGGAAGACACTCTTCCAGATGGGCGGGATGTCGCACGAGCACAGCGGAATGACCAGCTCCGTCAGGAAGAAGGGGATCCAGCAGAGCACGAAGACGCCGATCAGGATGCCCACCATGAGCGCCGCCCGGCGCTCCTTCTGCTCGCGCCACGTCTCGCCGTCCGTCTGGAAGGAGACGGTGGCGTGGCGCGCCGTGAAGGCCATCTGCGGCTGACCCTCCGCCTCCTTCACCTGAGGGGAGAGGAGACAAGGGAGGAGAGGAGAAGAGAAGAGGAGAGGCGAAGAGGAGAGGAGGAGAGGAGAGGAGGGGAGAGGTGAGGTGAGGAGAGGAAAGGAGAGGAGAGGAGAGGATAGGATAGGAGAGGAGAGGGGAGGAGAGGATAGGAGAGATGAGGAGGGGAGAGGTGAGGTAAGGAGAGGAGAGGAGGGGAAAGAGAAGCTATAGCATTTCAATTGAGTCATCGCATGATGTCAATATGAAAAAAAGCCAGAAATGGCTTAGTTTGACTTTCCTTCACAACAACCACCCACTCAGATTTAGCCTTTCTGATTTGAATCATTTTTGTCTCGATTGAATTCCCAGTGGGTGCTACATCGACCTCTGCTAAATGCCTCCCATTTTGTCCAACTGCCTGTTCCTGTTGAAAACCCAAACTGGAGTCAGAGTCTAATTCATTCCGCCGCCGCAGTAACGGGTGGCTGCCCTTTCCTAACCACCCCACAAAACCAGCTTTTACAAAGCTGCTTTATAAAGACTTTGTCTCAGTGTCCGATTGTCCCATTTTTACAGGGAACGTCTGACCTTTTACAATAACAATAAGTCTGAGATGGCGCAGACACCATCCTATTGTGACTTCGCCATCTGTCGTCTGAGTTGCTCGAAGGTATGGGAACGAAAACTGGCACTGTGAGCATGAGAGAAAATGAGGGGAGGAAGATAAACGAGACATTTGCAACATAGGAATGAGTGGCAGAAGGACAGAAAGAGTCAGGGGAGAGGTGACAGATGGCGAAGGAGAAAGAGAGACACCGAGAGAGATCGCAAGATACATTTGATGAGCAACAGCAGAGACTCTTGCTCTAAACCAGTCAAGGTCAGTTTGGCTTTCTCGCTTGGCACTCCCCGAGAGAGCGGGTAAGCAGGTGAAATGTTCAATTTGCAGCTTGGGTTAAAGACTACTCACAGGCACAGCAAAGAGGCAGCCTGGAGGTCCATCTGGCAATCAGAGTTGGGGCTATAGAGGCTGAGACCAGCTCCAAAAAATGTCAAGTGTCCTGGATCCATGACTTTAAAATGAAGTCATCTCCCATTTCTGTCAGGTCCATTAAGTCAAGAACAACACAGGCAATAAAAATTCTTTAGGAAATTGTATTGAATATATTACAAATTAAATTTGGCGGTATGGCTCTGTTCAGAGGGGTCCCCAGACCTTTCATGAGCACCATGAAAGAGCAGTGAGCCTGGGGACAGCAGCAGCATTAGGGGGCGCTCACACAGTTTAACACTGAGTGAGCTAAACTATTCCCCCATATGAACAGAGCAGGCAACTATGACATAAAAGCCTATGCCATGTTATACACGACAGGGTGGAGCAGGGGAGGAGGTGGGTTGCATAAATGCGAGCAGCAAGCAGTTAGGAATAACTAAAGCAGCTTTAAATAAGGCGCCCTGTTTGGATATAGCCATTTAGAAGCGAGGGGAGTGCGAGGGGAGTGCGAAGGGAGTTGACAGTTGATCAGCTGACGCCCATAGCGGTTAGCAGCGCCTTGACTACTTGGCCTGCCAGAACTGACGCTGACGCTCAATTTGCTGGGAATATTTTACTGTGAGATAATGGGATTATGGCCTTTTCCGGTTGATGCAAAAAGAGCTGGTGCTGAGGATTTCTGTGAGCCACTTACCCATAGGGGGGCTAAACAAATAACAATGGCTTCTCACCGCTAACTGACCAATTGAGCTGTGCCCTATTTCTTCTGTGATACAACACTTCTTCCAGACTAGTTTTTTTTTCTGGTCAAGTTGGTGCTCATTCAGCCAAAGTCCAATCAGTTCAAGGAATCTGTACAGAACAGGGGTGCGTTTCCCAAAACCATAGTTGCTAACTAAGTTAGCAACGTTGTTGGTTGCAATGCAATTTTGCATTGCCAACCAACTAAGTTGCTAACAGGATAGCAACTATGGTTTTGGGAAATACACCCCAGAGTGATAAATGGCAAATGGATTGTGTGAGTGGGGGCGAGGAAAAGATGGTGCAAACGTATCATCTTGGAGTATGCTCCTTTTCTTTTCCCAACACTGAGCAAACATTTTGGCTTTCCGGGTGTCCGAGAGTGAGAAAGAAGCAAAGACCATAAACCAAGAATCAGCCAAACCAAGAGAATGTTTTCCCCATCACTGAGCAAACACTTAACAGGTGGCTTTACAGGTGTTAAAGAATGAGAAAGAGACAACAAACATAAACCAAACATACTTCTTTTTTGCAGGTCTTGTTCTGTTGAAAGACATTAACTCCAGTTGGTAGTTATTTTGTTGAAGGACAGTTACTCCAGTTACTGTGTGTGCTAGGCACCAAATACTATTTGGTTGTTAAGTCCGACGTCACGGGCCCAATAGCTTTTTTGTCAAAAAAGGTAACATTTACTAGCGCAGCCAGCCCGTTTTTGCAACTTGTAACCCTTGTCACCATCACCTCCATTTTAGAGTAAAACAAAATCGATTAAATTTAACAGAGCAATTACTGTAGCTGTGCAGCCAGATGATACAATCAAGGGTAACGTCCAGGCTTCTGCGAAAAATAGGATTTTATTAGGTTGAGGCAACAAGTGAGTAGTAAGATGACAATTCTAAAGGCTACTCTAAATAGCGGAAAAAATTGTTTATTTTACTGTCTGTGGAGAAAAACGAGCAGCTCTAAAAGCTGTTGAACCCGGAAAGACATTTATTATTACCATTATTGCATCATCACTTAATAACCAAATAGGGACACAGGGCACTAATTAACATACAGACATTTCCGGATCTTATGCAGAGGCAATATTGTCGGTACACTGGCAAGTTCCCAGCAGACTTCACTTGTAGCAGCTAAGTTAACATGTTAGTGAGCAGTGCTGAGCTCTTCTTAGCTAAGGAGAACTTAGAGTCAAGACTCCATGGACGGAGGTGAGAGCTAAAATAGTGGTTCTCTTCAGGGAACTAGGATAAGAGAGAGAGAACAGGTGCTTTCAGGTTACAGGAAGTGTTTGAAGTAAGTATATATATACTCTTTTGATCCCCCGAGGGAAATTTGTTCTCTTCATTTATCCCAATCCGTGAATTAGTGAAACACACAACACACAGTGAACACACAGTGAAGTGAAGCACACACTAACCCGGAGCAGTGAGCTGCCTGCTACAGTGGCGCTCGGGGAGCAGTGAGGGATTAGGTGCCTTGCTCAAGGGCACTTCAGCCATGGATGTGGGCATGGAAGGGCAGTGTTCAACCACTTCCCCCACCCACATTTTTCCTACTGGTCTGGGATAGAACTGGCAACCCTTCGGGAGAAGGAAGGAGAATTGTGACCAAAAAATCCAGGTATCTACAATCCTTACTGTTTATCTATTTGTCTGTTTATGTAATGGCTTACTTTTTAGTGTTTAAATTCAGTTAAGTTCAGTTTAAATCTCACAATGAACAAATTTATTCGTGGAATGAAATCCAATTTGTGGCAAAAGGTTATGTCATTTTGTAAAGTAAGGTTTGCCTTTATTATATTCACAATATATGGATTTCTTGAAAAATATTCAGTTCAGGCTGAAAGCTCTCTGATAAGAATCTCTCCTTCCTCACAGTTGAGTTGCAATACCGACCCACAGACTTCCCTTTGTTCCAATAGCTGACCTGCTTGTCAGGAACCGAGTTCTACATTAGGCAGCACAGCGGCTTTAGACCATCAGTCACGAGTCCAAGTCGCGGGCCATTTCCCTTTCTGCTGTGTCCTTGGGTCCCACAAAGAGCTGCAATAACAGAATGATGCCATGGCAAACAACATCACCCTCTATCTCTCTCTTTCAAGCATTCCTTCACCAAGACAGAGAGGAATTTACCTCTTGTCTTGACTTAACCCACTCAACTTACTACGAAGGAAACGAGAATAATGGCAATCATAGCTTCAGCAGTATTGAGTTTTGACATGAATTCAATAGAAGTTCCAATCATTGTGTTGAAAGTCACAGTAAAAGTCACAGAGAACTTGTTCTTAACTTGTCAACTTGTCAACTTGTTAACTTGTCAACTTGTCTTACTTGTCAGCTGTCAGATTTTGGGTTCACTTTGTACAATATGACTTTGCATCCAAAAAGCCATCCACTTGAATTGTGCAGATGAATCCTTTTAACATGAAATTTGTTTATTTGGAGAAAAGATTTATATTTTAGATTTCTTTTGAAGTCTTTATTCCTCTGGGCTTTTTGAGGAGTTAGTGGAGACAACATCATCACATTTCACGTGTTCATGCACATCCTGACCTGGTCTATAATTGGATTTAATTGCTATATTATCACTCAGAGACACGCAGTGAGCCCATAACAGGAAGACATCCTTTTTTCGTCCTGTCAACAGGACAAGACAAGACAACAGATGGATCAACAAGGTTTTCTCAAAATAGCCCTAATAGCAATTGCAGATCCTGTTGCTCAGATATCACCATGCCCACTCAGGCAGGTTTATTTCTTTCTGTTCATTATGCCGAGAGTGGAGACAGTGAATTGTGGAAAATGGCACATGCAGGAGAATGCCACAATGAGGTAGTGATTGGTGGCAATGGAGCGATTGGCTGGAAGAAAGAGGGAAAGAAAGAAGGGATTGTTAGGCGAGGAAGAATGGAGGAGAAAAAATGATCAGTTGAGACGACTGAGGCCTTAATGGCATGTCTGAATATATTAGTGTTGATGACTCAATTCCCTAAAGAATAAAGTGATGGTGTTCAAGAATAGACACACATGCAGACACACAAGTGCACACATACACATGCCTAAAGAAAGAGAGAGGGGAAAACACAGAGGGAGTGAGACAATGAAAGAAAGAATTGCGTTCTCTCCTTCAAACGATTCAGCAATTTTCTCCCAAGGTGTGTGTTGTTGGTACCAGCCAAAAAAGCCACGAAGCAGAATATCAATGATTCTGTCTGTGGTCATTGGTCATCTACTCATCAGTCACTGGTAGTCACCTTTCACTTGCTTAATTTACAATGAGCTACCCATATGTATACTCAGTCAAGTGTATCCTGCAACATGACAGAAATCTATTTAACCAGATGACCTCTTGCACTCCAGGACTGCCCAGTCATGTATACACCAACAAAACTTTGAGAGTTATCAGCAATCCATTCAGATAGTTCAAACCTCTGAATCTGTGTCATGTTACAGTAGTACCTGCAATTGCTGTATGTACACAATTTTAAAACAATGTACACACATGGTTCCCCGAGCTTTGCTCTCTAGCACACAATGGTAGATCCACATGAACACAAATGGTCTCTCACACTATGCCCTCGAGACTCCCTGCCTCGTTAAAAGAGCTTTAGATCTAAGACTGGGATTCATTACCAGGAAGCAGAAGGAACAGATTGAAATCGACGAAGAAAAATGGGCATGTGAATGTGTGTGTGTGTGTGTGTGTGTGTGTGTGTGTGTGTGTGTGTGTGTGTGTGTGTGTATGTATGTATGTGTCCGTATGTGTGGTGTGTGTGTGTGTGTATGTCTGTGTGTGTGTGTGTGTGTGTGTGTGTGTGTGTGTGTGTGTGTGTGTGTGTGTGTGTGTGTGTGTGTGTATGTATGTGTCCGTATGTGTGGTGTGTGTGTGTGTGTATGTCTGTGTGTGTGTGTGTATGTGTGTGTGTGTGTGTGCATATGTGTGTGTGTGTGTGTGTGTGTGTGTGTCTGTAAGCATGTGGACCATCTCCTAAGAACAAATTATGCCTTCTGGCCCTTAATGCATCTTAGGCCATTCAGGTTTACACCTGAATTCCACAAATGATTATTGACATTATGCTAATGGAAAGCCTTGAGTATATAGGTTTGTGAATGCATGTGTTAAGGATTAATCAAAGGAAATCAGAGGGAATCAGAAATAAAAAGGGAAGACCATGTGTGCTCTAACATCGCATTAATATGAATAACTATGGGCAGTTCTACTGTGTAAATCTCAAAGACAGTCTGAACAGAGATAATATTAATATCAACAATCTTGAGATTAAAGGGTGCAGTCAGCGATTGTGCATTACGTTGTGTTTGTTTATTTTTATGTTTATATTTAAAATTCTTAGCAGATGCTTCTGTCCAAAACAACGTACATGATATTTTCATTATTCCGAGAGAAACTCCACAGTGGAGCCTGGGCTGCATTGAGAGACCGTTTTTCTGTTCTGTAGTGGGCAGCTAGCGGATTGTGAAGAGATGTTCATGGAATGTGACAAAAAACGTTATGAAATTGCGTACTATCGCCAATTGCACCTTTAAGAAAACAACTGAAAAAGCTACACAATTTTGTATAGTGTAATAAGTAATAATGTAATAAGTATAATAATAATATAATTTTAATCAACCAAGTTATGTTGGTTATTTGCCATATACATTTGGTTCAAAATAATTTATTCCCCACTTGTGCATGCATCATGATCACTACTACCCTTCACCAGCAGTCAAACCTCCACCCCACAACCCCGTCCCGAAAACCCGAAAGTAAGTCACCTCTACGACCTCGGCCATGGGCGTGATGGTGTTGGTCTTGCGCGAACCGATGCGGAACTTGGCAGCCTTGTAGATCTTCCAGTAGACGAAGAGAACCACGCAGAGCGGCAGGTAGAAGGCGCCGAAGGTGGAGAAGATGGTGTAGGACGGGTCCTGGCTCACCTGACACTCCAGGTCCTCCTCCGAGTAGGTCTCGCCCCAGCCGAAGAGTGGCGAGAGCGAGATGACTGACGACAGGAGCCAGGTGAGCGCGATCATGACGTTAGATATGCGCTTGCGCGTCTTGAGCGTGTACTCCAGGTGGCGCGTGATGGACCAGTAGCGGTCCAACGCGATGGCCGTCACGTTCCAGATGCTGGCCGTGCAGCAGAGCACGTCGAAGGAGATCCACGCCTGGCAGAGCAGGCGGCCCAGCTTCCAGCGTCGGCCGTTCAGCTCGTGCACCAGGCTCAGTGGCATGACCAGGCCGGCCACCATCACGTCCGAGGTGGCCATGGAGGCCACCAGGTTGTGCGGCACGCGGTGAAAGGTGCGCACGCGCAGGATGGTCACCAACACCAAGAGGTTCCAGACGAACGTGGCCACCACCAGCATGGCCAGCAGTGTGAGCGCCAGCACGCTGAACACCGAGAACGGACGGTAGAAGTTACCCAGCTCCGAGTCGTCCCCGCCGGACGTGGAGTTAGCAGCGGAGAGCACGGAGGCGTTGGTGTACGTCATGACTCCACCTTCCACCCAACCCACCGACATGGTCTCCCCTGGTTCAGCCAGGCCAGCACTTATGGCTCTGCCTCAAAGGTCACTGTGGGGTCAGAAATAGAGTAGATTTAAGCCCGTAAAGAGTCCCTGATGATGAATAAGCCAAGATGAAAAGAAATACAGTATTAAAAAAGGACAGTTAGCGGTCATCAGTTTAGTACTGATATTCTCTGCTCTGCTATGCAATGTCTGAGCACAGGCCAAAGCCCTCTTTGATTACTAATTGATGTGCTGGATGACTTTCTGTCTAAATGGAGGAAGGAGAAGAGACTCTGGGCTGAATAGTTCATGGCAATGCAGCTCAATTTACTTTGATTTTTCATCACATACTGTATGCTAGTCATCGACATGACTGAATGCAGCAGTTGTTTGAATGTTGTAATAAACTATTTATAATGCTCGAGAAAGACATGTACGAAATGGCTCCAGCTCTTTCCCTTCCATCCCAAAGTCCTTTTATAATTCAGAGAAACATATCAAAACTGAAGCCATACTAATTGGCATTCCTCACCAGACCAAATCATCATCCATAACCAGCATCACCTTTTCTGGCTCCAACATCCCCCTCTCATCAACAGTCACAAATCTTGGTGTAAAAATGGACTCCCAACTCACTTTTGAAGCCCATATAAATCACCTCTGCAAGACCTCATTCTACCACCTCCGTAACATTTCCAAACTCTGCCCCATTCTCTCCCTCTCAGATGCTAAAAAGCTGGTTCATGCCTTTGTCTCCTCCAGACTGGACTACTGTAACGCACTTCTCATTGGGATCCCTAGCAAGAGTCTGCAGAGGCTTCAGTACATCCAAAACTCTGCAGCTAGGATCCTGATGAGAGTGAGGAAACATGAGCACATTACCCCCATTCTCCACTCACTTCACTGGCTTCCCGTCTCCACCAGGATTGAGTACAAGGTTTCCCTCCTCACTCACCAATGCATCCATGGACATGCCCCCCCTACCTCAAAGAAATTATCAACCCACAAAACACCACACGCTCCCTCCGCTCAACTCACTCAAACCTCCTCCACATACCCAGAACCAGACTCAGGACCATGGGAGATAGGGCTTTCTGTGCTGCTGCCCTACGTCTGTGGAATGCCCTCCCTGACACCTTGAGGGCACCACAATCCACTGACTATTTTAAAAAAAGGTCTTTTCTTTTTAGCAAAGCTTTTGGTCCCCTTTAGATGTTTTTTTAAAACCTTTTCTTTTTCCTTAAACTGCTCACCTTTTTTGTGTGTGTGTGTTTAACCTGTAGCACTTTGAGATCTTCTGATGAAAAGTGCATTATAAATAAAATGTATTACTGTTCTTCCAAAGTCTTCTTATTATTCTTCTTCTAACGCACTTAATGCAGCTTCAACCGTTTAACGTAGAAACTTCATTCAAACTTTGTTACATAGGTCTTACTTGTGACATCCGGGCTTTGTATTTTTCATATTTGTAACTTTTATACTTTTTAAACTATTAATTCAAAACTATTCAAAATTTCCCCTTAGACTTAACATTGGGCTGATGACATCACAATAGAGCCCTTAAGCAATTAGAATCCTAGGCCAGGTATTCCGGCCACCTGCATCAACTGTCAGTTTCTCAGGCTTTAAAGGTGCGATTTGTAGGATTGTTACCGAACGTTCTGTAGGCCAAAATCAAAACACTGGTAAACATTCTCAAGACTACCAGACGCGAGCCTCTTCTGGATTGCCAGATGTAATGAAGACTTAGCTAACGTTAGTTGACCTGCAGCTGCTTTAACGTTTCTCCAATCATGACCCAGCTACACATTACGGAAACAGTGAAAACAAAAAATACCTCTCTAACCAACATATTTAGCTGAAGTTAGCGATGCAGATGAAGTTTAGCATAGGCTACCTGTTGTGGAGAAATATGGCCAGCTCTGCGTCAGACTTGATATTCTTCGTTTTTACGAAGATCCATCTAAGGAAGCTCCTCCGATGTCCACTTAATTTGTTTCTTGTTTTAATTTTGGAAATTTGCCTGCCTCTTGTAGGCGTTCATGACTACAACTGACAGCTGTTGACAGTTGGCCTTTGCTAATTTGGCAACTCAAATAGGAGGACGCGCTAGCCCATTATTAATACGCTATTCTAGAATTAATCGTTCAAAACATAAACGAAAATTCCAAGAGATTCCGCCCCGTAACTCTTTTTTTTCATTGGTTTTACGGGGTTTTACAGGTTAGAGTAATGTTGTCAAATAATCCATTACTTCAATTCATTGTGTTTCTTTACTCTCTGACAACATATGGTGATCATTTATGGAATGGTTACAGTTTATTTTCCATTATTTCCTACATACTGGTCCTTTAAGCATACAGTTTCATTCTCTTAAGACTACACATCATGTTCAACTGTTTTCTCTGTCCACAACTGTTTCAAAATAAAAGTCCTCACTACAATAATTCCCTATTAAATAATTTAACCATTTAAACTATCCACCTATTTAACTATTCAGTCATTCCAACTATATTAAACCTCATCTACCTAGCAAATAATTTAACCTTTTAAACTATCCACTTATTTAACTGTTCAGTCATTCCATCTATACTAAACCTCATCTACCTATTTCAGTCATTCCAACTATATTAAACCTCATCTACCTAGTTCAGTCATTCATACTATATTAAACCTCATCTACCTAGCAAATAATTTAACCATTTAAACTATCCACCTATATAACTGTTCAGTCATTCCAACAATATTAAACATCATCTACCTAACAAATAATTTAACCTTTTAAACTATCCACCTATTTAACTCTTCAGTCATTCCAACAATATTAAACATCATCTACCTAACAAATAATTTAACCTTTTAAACTATCCACCTATTTAACTCTTCAGTCTTTCCAACTATATTAAACCTCATCTACCTAGCAAATAATTTAACCATTTAAACTATCCACCTATATAACTGTTCAGTCATTCCAACTATATTAAACCTCATCTACCTAGCAACCAATAAAGCAACCACCTCAAGTACCCTAGCAACAGCCTAGCAACCATGTCAAATACCCTAGCAACAGCCTAGCAACCACTTCCACAGTTACAACCTAACAACCAATATAGCAACCAATGAGTTTAACCTAGCAACCAGCATAGCAACCACCACAACTAACCTAGCAACAGCCAGGCAACCACCTCAAGTACCCTAGCAACAGCCTAGCAACCATTACCACAGTTACAACCTAGCAACCAATATAGCAACCAATGGGTTTAACCTAGCAACCAGCATAGCAACCACCACAACTAACCTAGCAACAGCTTAGTAACCACCTCAAGTACCCTAGCAACAGCATAGCAACCACCATAACCACCTCAAGTACCCTAGCAACAGCCTAGCAACCACCTCAAGTACCTAGCAACAACCTAGTAACCACCTCAAATACCCTAGCAACAGCCTAGCAACCATGTCAAATACCCCAGCAACAGCCTAGCAACCACTTCCACAGTTACAACCTACTGTAGCAACCAATGAGTTTAACCTAGCAACCAGCATAGGAACCACCACAACTAACCTAGCAACAGCATAGCAACCACCTCAAGTACCCTAGCAACAGCCTAACAACCATGTCAAATACCCTAGCAACAGCCTAGCAACCACCACAATGTCAACCTAGCAACCACCATAGAAACCAACAGGATTACCCAAGCAACCAGCATAGCAACCACTTAATTTGGCATAACAACCAACATATGTACCCTAGCAACACTATTGCAACTATATCTGCATTATTTGTTTTTACTGTATGAAATTTTACATAATATTTTTAGCATTTTCATGCACTGTATTTCCTTCAGGAAATGCTTTTCAAGTTATTATTATTATTATATCAAGGACTCCAGTACATTCAGCCTTAGACTCTGAAATGAGCGGAGAGGTGCGGAAACGTTTTTGAGCAAGTAGTCGGTAGAACTGTTGATACTCCTGGAGGGTATTTCAGCAGATTGTGAAGGCGATGACAAGACACTGAGACACTCATCAGAGACATACTCCGGTGCTGACACTGGTGCTTCATACTGCCAGCAGTAAGTTATTTAAAAAAACATGTGCATTTGCACACAGGTTGAGGTAAAATATACGTTCAGCTCTGCTGCACGTTGGGATTCCGCATGCACTAATGTACACACCAAATCAACCGCTGTGAGCATGGTCATTAGAATCCGATGTCAAGGTCTCATGCTGTTCAAAAGAGCATCTGTGTGTGGGAGGGAGGGGTAAATGTCAGACTGGAAGATGTGCATTAATTATAGTTATGCTTTAATATCCCCATGCTTAAATAAAAAGATATCTGGGACATTTTTACATGAACAAGATTACAATTGTTACAATTTTAAACCTGAGATATATCTTGGGTAAGTTTTAGAGCAAAAATCCCAAGAAACCAGGCCAACTAGGCAGTGTAATTCAACTCCTGATCCAGCAAATTGGCCTCATTAGAATGGCCTTTAAGAGTTATATATGGGATGGTATCCATTCATAATAAATGATGGAGCGATTATTAGCCCTTGCATAAGTTCCTCTAAATGAGTCAGTTGGCCAGCAGTGTTGTGTATTCTGCTGACATAAGCAATATGCCCGACTTATCACCATATACATCACTGAAACCGACAGTTTCAGTTATAATTCCCACCGCTTTCTGATGACTCCAACTGCCAGGTAACCTCTGACAGGTGCTGGTGGGGGGTGTAGAGGTGAGGCAGAAGTGGGAATAATGGTGCATTCAGAGCACCTCGGAATGACAAGGACCGCCCCCATGGCTACTTTGTTTTTCCGACAGCAAGTGTTCATGTGCTTTGCCATCGGAATGTGTGACAAACACAGATGCCACAACAAAGGTTAAAACATACACTACACTAATCCTAAACAAACAACTGTATTTGCTTAAAATATAGTGTAAGATGCTTGTGAAAGAAAGATATGCAGCTTTCAAGTGACAAAAACGTCAAATTCCCAAGTTCACATTAAAACTGTTGGACATGAAAGGCCACATGGACTACAAACGAACTACAACGTGACGACAAAAGTGATGACGAGCCCCTAACTGGGCAACTCTGTTAGCAAAATCTAGCCCCAGTTTCCGATCTCTGACTCACACACATACCGATCTCTGACTCACACACACTAACCATGTCCTGGCTAGCTCACCTCCCTCTATTATTAACACATCTCATGCATTTTACAGCTGAACCATCGTGGATCATGTGAGTCCTTCAGTTTTATTTTCCAATTTAAGGTGTTGTGAGCTGCAAGGTTTTATTCTTGTTGTTTAATAAAAAACAGAGGACGAAATAAGATTTGTTTTAATTGGACTTTTATCAGATTTAAATTGCACAACAGGACTTAAAATGGCAACGCTTGTGCCAGGCCTGCGCTTTCTCTAACGACGTTACTGCCTCACTGCTTCCCCAGGGAAGCAACATCTGTGTGGCGGACAAACAATGTCATTGCCACTAACAGGCAGTGTTGGACTTGCTATTTCTGGCGAACTTCACATCTCATGATGTTACAGAGCTCAAACAAATCTCCTTCTGAAGAATGTAGCCACTGAGTTTTGTCATCAGTCAAAACTGAGGCCATGTGACAGACAATGTGAAAAAACAAATAAAAAAATAAACACAAAAGAGGATATTGCGAACTGTCACATCAACTGAACTTCAAACATATGAGGCAAGATGTATAGCTCCCAGTCAAGGAGAGCTGGAAGCCTTCACTGTGTCTATCTGAAACACTCTGTGCTGCTGTGAGCGTCTCCTACCCATCACAACCTGACTAAACTGAATTTAATGGCGAGAAGTGAATTAAAAGAGACTTCTCTCTCTCACATTTGACATTCAGGAGGCGTATTACCGGAAGACTGAGACACGAGACTCTACTCTGTGATGCCGTTGACACATGGCACTGTTCCTGTGAGTGATTAATGTGCCTTTGATCACCTACAGTGTATCTCATTGCCCAGTGTGCATCGGTACACCCATCCATACACACCATCCTGTCAGGGAACATCTGTGTGTGTGTGTGTGTGTGTGTGTTATCCACATGATCATTACCACATTGGGATGTGCTTCACAAAACCAGTTTATCTTCTTCACTCTCTAGCTCTGTTTCTTTTTGATATCCATCACTCTCCTCAGCCATTGAGCATTCAACAAAAGTGTTCCCCTCAACACCCAACTAGCACCTCCAGCCCCCTCTTTTTCACATACACACACACACACACACACACACACACACACACACACACACACACACACACACACACAAACACACACACAGACATACACACACACACCACACATTCACGCACACACACATAGACATGCACACACACACCACACACACACACACCACACATACGCACACACACACACAGACACATGCTCACACGCCCTGGCCTCTTTCTGTTGGTATTAGTCACGTCCCTCTCCTTTGTAACCCACCTGCTTTATTAGATGGTGCTCAGGGGCATGAAATTGAGCGCACCCGCATTCTCAATACTGCCAATCACCGGCTCATCTCCCAAGCATCTGCCAGCGCAACCATGAGCGACCATCTCCCTGCTGTGCAAAAGCACACTCTTTTCAGATCGGAAAAGACGTCTGTCCCAAAGCAGTGGCATCTGCCAGTGAGACCTTCATCAGTTGATGGCAGGAAGATGGAGGAAATGAGCTCACTGGCAGGAGCTGGGGCTGATAGCTGATTTCTGGGGACCTCCTCCTTCAGCTTTATCTGGGGCAGTTTCACCCAATACCTTGACATGTCCCCAAAGGTCCTCTGAGTTAATTAGACACACAGGGTAATCAAGCAAGCCACCAGTTTTCTTGGGTGAGGTTTACAAATGTTCTCTCATGTGCCTCCATGTTTATCAGACAGGTTGGCAGTCACTTGAAAGACAAGTGTTTTCAACAGCTATGTTTAGGAAGTTAGGAGGTTTGTTGGTTAAACAGAGGTTCTCCAGTCTTTTAAGTTTCATAGAAAACAACCCTTCAGAGCTCTGGTCACTTTAAAATATGTTACAGACAGAGGAGATATATCACTTATGGATTCCCTCCCAACACAGAGGTACCTGGGGGAATGTTTCAGCACCATGGACAGAGATGTCCCTCACTCTTAACCCTCATGTTATCCTTGGGGTCAATTTGACCCCAAGCAACGTTTAACAACATTTTTTTTTGCTTCATGTTTTATGACTTTTCCTCAATTGAAGGGTACAACAGAGTTAGCATGAAATTTGTACAATAATTTGTTTTCAATGTCCTGTACAAATATTTTGTACATTGATGTTCCTTGGGGTCAGTTTGACCCCAGCTGTATGAAACATGGGCTACATGAATATTTGACACATTATAGATATTATTATTTGAATAGTATGAGAACATATTGTTATTATCATTATTACATAGACAAGTACATATTACATATAAGTCATTTTGGGAGGACTGTATAAGTCAAAAGGGGAAGCAACAGCAAGCCTTTGGGCTGCTGACACTGGATGGGCAATATTGCCAGTTCCAGCCAAGGTTCATAAAGGGGTGTAGGGGGGTGGGATTGTTTTGTAGGGCTTTTGATGGTGGTTATTACACTCTTGTTAAGTACCTGTCACAAAAAAACTGGGTAACAATATGAATTATAATAATTTTCTGAGGGTTTATTTAGCTGGGGTCAAATTGACCCCAAGGATAATGAGTGTCGGTAAGATTTGAGGATAACACAAGGGTTAACTCCTCGGCCCAAAGCCAAATCAATCTCCCCACATCAGCCTATGTTAGCTATCAGTTATGCATGTTGATTGAGAAAGGTAGACCTACTGTATGATAAGCAGTGACTGGAATGCAACATAATCAATCTGACATAATTGTTTGCCTACAGGAGGAATTAAACACAATTTGGTTCATTGTAAAACAGACATTATGTTAATTAAAAGCCTTGTGAAATTGCAAATGTAGACAAACAAGGTTAGTTTATCTATGCTGTTGCCTTCTCTGCTGATTTCACTGTTCACAGACACCCAGCACTCTCTTTCTCTCTCACACACACACACACACACACATACACAGACATAGAGAGAAAGAGACAGAGTGAAGAAGAGAGAGAGAAAGAGAGTGAGAGAGAGGCTGGATGGTTGAGGGAAAGAAAGAAGTGGGAGAGAGGAGACACTAGTGAACAGAAATAGAAAAGACCAACATACATTCATTCATCAAATCCTGGGAAGCAAAACAAACTTTCCTGAATGTCATTCCAATCAACAATGATTGCACAAGTGTCGCAAATGTCACATAATTATTTTTGTTTTAATAAATGTGTTCCCTGTCAAAATGCTTAATAAATTATTCAAATTCCTCCTGTCTTGATGAGATATAAATATGATACATCGACCTGACATTTACGGACCAAATTGTAATGAAGGAGAATTTATTATCGTTTTCAAACATTTGCGATTTTTCATGCGTGCATGCTGATGCCACAGCATCCCATACGCTGAAAATATATATATATATATATATATTTAAAACAGTCATAACATCTATGCGCGATCTCGGTTAAGTCTCAAGTTGAATATTCTAATCAACCTGAATAACCTGTGTAAGTCTTTCTACACAAACAACGCCCTCACTTTATCGTTGATCGCTGTAAACCAGTAATCACTATAGGTTACTGGAATACCGCATAAAAGGCATGTGCTCATATGCCGTCAATGTACACAGCGCAGCATCTGGAATTATTCTGCGTTGATTGTGTCATAGCTGCTGCTGGAAGAAACTTTCCCGATTAAATACTTTCTGAACATCAAGGACTATGGCTGCGAAGACTGCAGGAGCTCCTGTAGCTGATTTAGACGTAATCTATCTCTTGATAAACAAAAACCATCAGACTATGCGCGCTCGTGCTACTGACTAACAAACAGTACAATTTCAGTGTCCATTAAGGTGAAGGCCATAGCTCGTGAGAAAACAAAAAACAGTATAAGTGAACATCAAACATATTGCCCCATTCCGGTTGACAGCTGATACCGAACTTTGCTTTGGAAACTTACGAATAGGAAAACAACGATTCAAGTAACGCGTGCAGAACTTACCCTGCATTAAATCTCAAGAGACACAAACAAGTTAGCGAAAAGAGACTGGATCTGCCCCTTACTTCCATCTGATTTCACAGCTCGTGGACACTCGCCTGGCAAGCACCATGTGAATAAGCTACCCACTCGTATGGCCACAGCATGCTTTCCCGTACAATTCTAACTGTGGATTGAACCAAAGCCCACAACAGTGGCAGGGGGTGGTAAGGGATGGCGCGTTGACGATACACTCGTGCGTCCAATATCCCTGTTATTGAAAACAACCGAGTAAACAACTGGAGCGACATTAATAGCTTTCTATAATGGAAATTTCAATGTCATTGGTTTTATTTGGTTACTGCTTTCATGTCACCAGTTGGCTTTGTGATGCGTGAAAGATAACTTTGGAAATCTGAACGACAGGTCCGGGATCGTCTGGGTTTACAAGAGTCTATCAACCCTTTTATTTTCAAATAAAACGAGTTGGAATATAATTTTAGTATGCCAACTGTATGCGTGTGATTTCAAATCGAAGCTCCTCCTTTTGAATGGGATTACCGGGGGAGTTGAGCATTTGTTGAAGGCTCTGTGGTAGCTCCAGTTAATTAAAGATAACAATTCATTACATGTGTTTCTTTAAATCTCTGACAGTAGTTTGTAACCCCACTCAACTCAAGTATTTCCCAAGAGTGCAGTGTGTCCTGGAGATATGCAGGTTGCATGCATGAAGGGGTGTAGTTTACCCACCTCACACATCTCTCTGGCCTTCTTGGAAAAGTATACATTTATTTGATGATCTTGAGAATTTATCTCACCAGATAAATGTAGAATTAAAAAGGAAAAGGGCTAATTTTTCTCTTACAGGGGTCAGGTTATGGATTTGTATTGTAGAAATTGCACATGGTTATATCAATATACTGCCAGTTTATAGAGATTTGTTAGGCCTATATGCCTTAATCCCATAATTAGAAGTAGGACTGCAATCACCTCATTTGTGGATGCTATTAAGAGCGTTGCATTCCCAGTGTAATAACCTGGTGATATAGGCATACTCTATAAGCTGCATTCTTTTTCTTGTACTATCTCTCATGTTTTTGCTTTCTAACCACAAATATATTAAACATATATTGCAAATCACTATCCCAAAGTCTAGGTAAAAATTCCAGTTGTTTCAAGTGTTCAAACACAAATTTCAAATTTACAAATCATGCAGTAGTATAGTTTCCGGAATCGGCAATGTCCCAAAAGACTATTATTGAAAGTGCAAACATTAGTATTGCTTGGTTTGAGAAAGCAGTATTGTAGCTGACATCATTCTTCCATCATCTGATGTCATGAATGATACACCTCAGCTATAGCAATGCAGCTGGAATGGGCAGCACTTCCATGATCGGTAATGAAACTGTACGACATGACTCGACATATGCATGCACAACAGACAAACATACAGTGTTGGGACTTTAATATCAGTTTCACATAAAGTACACACACACACATACACACACACACACACACACACACACACACACACACATCATCATCATATCCAAATCCTCTTGAGGACCAAACCATTTCCTCTAATGCAGTCTTCCTGACATCCTCAAAGTATGAATTACGACGAACAGACTTTGACAGAAAACGCCATTCAGTACATCACTCCCATGCTAGCCTGACAAAACAGATGGACCAGGACTCTTGGCAGACTTGCTCGTCTCTGGACTCTGATTGCTGGCACACGAGGGTCCAGGAGTAGCAGGCGAGAGGGCAATCAATGGAGAATCATCTCTGAGAGCCGTCACCGTGGCAAGGATCAGCAAGCACAATCTGCTCTGCTGCCACCCATCATGACTTTTTTTTTGCAATCTTTTTTCCTCGTTCACGTAGGATGTGTGACGTGCCGTTACACAAGCAGAACAGCCTGGTTTCTCAGGCTGGAGACATGGGGTCACACGATGCTAATTTTTCACTTGAATGAATGTGTGACACATTGCCAAGCAGATGTTACACCCACTACTCCTGTTTACAAATTAGAGTAAAGGACAAATTATTTGGAAAAGCACATATGTCTTGGCTTGTGTCTGTCTGCCTATCCATCTCATATGTGTGTATGTATGTATGTATGTATATACGTATGAATGAACGTAGGTACTGTATGTACATGAGAATCTGAAAGAGAAAATAGGTCAAAGGATTAGGTGCTCTCCTTACGCATTCAAATGTGAAACTAATCGAAAATCCAACAAATCCAAATTTCCCAGAGCCAACCATTACTGTGCAATCACCACACTTCAACTGCCCCTCAGCCTTGCACTTGTTTTGCGTCGGCATTTAAGCCTTTAAGAGTAGGACAGGGAGGATGAGAGACCTTCATTCTACTGCCACTTGCTTTGGGTTTTTATGTGTAATGGACAGCGACTTATGGAATGTTAAAACGGAAGCCTTGTGGGGCCAACTATGATGCTGATAATGGAACTCTCTTGAAAGGGTCTATTGTGTTTCCGGTGATGAGGATGTTTTCTCCTTCTCCGCTCCTTGACCCTCATATAGGCCAGTTTCATTGAAAAGAAAAGAGCACATCCCCATCCACACTTCATTCTCTTCCCTATTCAGCCCTGTCCAGCTCAGTCCCTATATGTGGGTCAAGCTGAGGTTATCGGAGGACAGTTGTCCCCCTGGTGTTTACACTTCTTCCCAATAAGGACACTTGTGATGGATGATGCAGACGCGAGACCATCGGTCATCACATTACCCTCCGGAGTGGGGCTCTGTCACCTGATGGTCACTTTGGTATAAAAGAAAAGAAAACAAGTCTCCCTCCTCTCCGATGATTCACACACGTGAAAAGTAACAGAGGTCTTCTCAGGTATTGTTATGCAGAGCCGTTCGGCGGTAATGTCTCAGAGCCGCGCTGGCAGTGTGCAGATGTTTCAGCAATCTCTCAGCGCTGGCACAATGAGGTTTAGCCTCTGCAAGCCCCTCTGGCCCCGCGCCATCCTTTTTGGCAATTTAAATGTGCCAGTAAATATAACCGTATACTGCCAGCAATAGCTGTTGCACTCAGCACTGCAGCACTGCACAGAACTGAGAGCGAGCCAGTCACTAATTTCAGAGATGCTAAATCTGCTTAGTTTGACACACATACATATAACATATATATACATATATATACATATATATATATATATATATATATATATATATATAAAATTGCATTCCAAAAGCAAATTACAGAAGGCACAAAATCGGAACAACTATTGCAAAAGCAGGATTTAGAAATCATAACTGTACCTTGGTGAAAAGCTGGGGGTTTGAGGTGACCCATGCCTCATTATTTCTACAGTCAGTCATGTCCAGCTTTATCTTCTGCTGCAGAAGGGTACATGCGACTCTGGTCCCAGTCTGTATGGATGGAGTGTCCTTGCTATGGCTTTTAAATAATAAATTGCAGAATGTCCTTTTTTTTAAGCCGAATCTTCCTGGGTAATCTTCCGCCATTAGACTTTGTTTTCAAAGCCTGGCGGTGAGGCACTAGAAATTAATTGCTCGTGTGGCATTTAAACATTTATTTACTCAGAAGCCATCTGAAGCTGCTTTGGTGGAGTTGTCATATTTGAACTATAACGCCAAATGCATCAGTGATTACTGGGCCTGCATTCACTGACAGCGCCTTGTTCCACTGAAGGCATTTGGTATAAAAACAATGTGACATTTGGGATGACGCACAAGCCCATGGAAGTACAAAACAAATTGTGAGTGAATTTGACGTACCTCGTATTTTCCGGAAAAAGGCCCGACCAAGCAGATTTGTGCTATAGCTATGAAATCTCATTGATTTTGCATCTGAACTCCTACAGTAATGTAGTCAAGAAACCAGGTTGGAGGCTGCGGCATGCGTGACGTGTTGATGGCAGACTCGTGCGTCACAATGAACTTGAACTGTGGGAAGTGATTCCCCTATAAAATCCTGCTCTTTCAGCAGCACAAATGCACTCACAGTAAACAGGGCAACAAAATGAGTACAGAAGCAAAGGAGAAGTCATGAGGGTTAAGAATGGGTGGAAGGATTAGGCCAAAGATCCTTGATTACTAGCTCCGCTTTAACCATCTCTGATTAGGCATTGGTATTAGTTGATGTATCTAACTATCCATTTCTGTATCAGGCAGGTATAGGTAGACTGATGCTGGTCCTGGTCATGGTGCTGGGTCTGTTTTTATGGCACACACACACACACACAAACATAAAGTTTTAAAAGTTGCGGGATGTTTGCCAAGCAGATCTATCCTTCCATGACAGTGACATAAACCCTTGCACCTGATTGTAGGTAGATGAAGTGATCAGGCCGATTGTCTGGGAAAAGCCTCAAGAACTTGACAGAGAATTCAGCTTACTCCAATGATCTGTGCAGTAACCATATTGAGCAACTGTCAAACTAGGTAGAATGATTTATTCTGTGGAGAAAATCACTACGAGCCAAACCTAACACGGCTCTCTGTGTCAGCATCGTGCAGCCTAGCCTGTGTGTGTGGAAACATGCTGGGCCAGATCTGTGGACGCACCCAAACTGCCCCCTGTCCCACAGTTCTCATTCCAGTCGACTGTATGAATTACACAGAGATGTGGTTCCAGGTGCCTGTGCCTCTGATACAATGCATGGTCAGCATTATGTTTATATGTGTGTGTGTGTGTGTGTGTGTGTATGTGTGTGTGTGTGTGTGTGTGTGTGTGTGTGTGGTGGTTGTAAAAGCATGGAAAATTACATTCTGGTTGTGATGTCTACTGACACCCCTATGAATAAGGGGTAATTAGAGCTTAGAGCTACTAGTGAAATGGAGCAGAAAGGGGGGGAAGTGAGAGGCTTTGCAACTCCAGAGTGTGACATAGTGATCAGGTAAGGAGGGTTTTATCTCCTACAAACGGAAGTGGGGTGAGTAATGGCTGCCTCTCGAACTTTGTTTAGAAAACATCATTTTCTATTTCCTCTGTTCTTCATCCTGTTGTATAATTAATTTAATCTTCAGTAAACTTCTGTATTTTCTTTCTGTCTTCTCACTGTTTTCAGAGGAACTGGAAAGTAAGCTGCAGACATGCTCTGACATTTGAAATAAGCAAGCAAAAGCATTAACATGGAAGAGATATTGGTGGTCTAAAGTAGGCTGATTTTTTTTAATGAGTCCGAGAGGTCCTTTTACATATACAGTGCCGAGTTCTCAAAAGTCATAATGACGAGGTTATATGCAAATTAGAGATACACCTATGCCCCCGAATAACCAGTGCTCCTGCGACTCCGCTCAACTTCAGCTCACAGAACGATCATTATGCAGTACACAACTTTGGCATATTAATTTCAAATATCTCATTCTAATTAGCAATTAATCCACAAACACGACAGGCTAATAATCTTTGAATATGACATTCAGGTAATTGATTTGCCTTAATGTGACAATCCCACAGCAATTCATTAAGGTCTTCACATCGGCCTCTGAAACCTACTCTTTGGAATGACACAAAGTTTTGAAGGAGTTAATACAACTACCACGCAGGTCAGAAATTGCAAATCCAGTCCCCCCCTTACGGTCCTTCCTGATAATTATTTCCTAAACGATTTGGGTGTTAATTGACGAGCTTAATGAGCTGTTCGGGACGAGTCTTTGGACCTGCCCGCAGGGCTCCCTGACTCCTCCCCCCTGGGCTGGAAAGCCCGAGGAGATGTCCTCCAAGACGTCGGGAAAATTAAACATGCCACTCCGCCAAGGTCTTCTGCCAAGGTCGTCCGCAAATGCCATGGAAGGCACACCATCAATCTCTCACAGTCAGAGCAGAGGGAGGGGTAGCAGAGCCATTGTTTCAGCTCATGCCACATATTGCATTTACATCTCCGATACGAATTTTACAGCAGCTTATGATAATAGGGACCCCTTTCAGAAGTGAATTAGGCCTTGACAGAGAGGCAGAGGAACAGGTTTCGCATGAAGGACACTTCAAAGACAGCTTCATACACAACTTTCTTTTGTCTTTGAGACAATATGTAAACTTTTATAGATTTGAGCAGATAATGAGTGATTTAAGAAGAGTCCTAACTTCTGACCCATTTAAGATGACTGTCCCCACATCACGTCTCTGTTATGAAACTTCACAAAACAGTGGAACACAGGAAAGCATTGATAGAGCTCAGATCGGCGAGGTGGAGCACAATTTCATGCCCTTGAACGAATGCTGTCTCTCTCCGTTTGTTCACTCTGGGTCATTGGTGTAGCTGTGAATGTATGTTTCTGTATTTAATTAAGACGGCACCAAATGTTTTCATTTTTCTCTTTTTTTGTCTCACCAAAGAGCCCACTCAGTAGGCTGAGAAATGCGAAGATGGGAAAAGTAGCGCCTGTTTACTTGACTTCCTAAAAGCCATTTGGAGTTAGGAGTCCCTGGGAAAGCAATTAACCTCTACATGTGGGATGTGTATGCGTGTGTGTGTTTGTGTGTGTGTGTGTGTGTGTGTGTGTGTGTGTGTGTGTGTGTGTGTGTGTGTGTGTGTTTGAGTGTACTGTTGTGTGTATGTGTGCGTGCATGTGTAGCTGCTGAAATAGCAATAGCTCAACTCTCCTACTTACTGCTTCATCCTCTAGCATTCTGTGTCAGCAGGGACAGCTGCTCAGGGCTGAGCTGAGACAGCTCATATCCACTATGGCACAGAGTGGCTCTCCTGCAAGTCCACACGTCAGCACCCCAGAACATTTTTTTTTGTTCATGTATTTATTCTTCAGTGTCCTTAAAGTTTGATAAGTATGTGTTCTTTCTCTTTTCTGTTATTCATTTCACTCATTTATTCTTTCTTTGTTTTACTTTTTATGTCTTTCTACATGCCATTCTGTGTCAGCTGCATTTCATTGGCTCTGTACCTGTACTCTGCTAAATGACAATAAAGTTGAATATAATCTAATGTAATCTAATCTAATCTAATTCTGTACTCCATGTTCTCTTAAAAATATATGTATTTCCCTTTTCACTTCTTCTTTTACATGAATATATAAGGCTATGCATCTCTTTCACCCAGATCTTCCAATAAGAAAAAGGCCAGCCAGACATTAAGTTGACATTTGTGTAACTGGACTGCACTGGATGGATTAGGAAGGCTAGTCTGTCCTCTCTCACACCCCTCTCCTGTTTGTCATTATAGTGGAAGACTGGTGACGTTTTCCTCCTGTGGCCTGTGGCTTCATGACTAAAAGCACAGTAGTGTGGAAGAGACAGGTAGAGAGGAGGAGGAAATGGGGGTAGAGATAGAATTTATTTTTCACTTCTGCACATCTGTGTGTCGGCAGTTATGTGTGAGAGTGATTGTATGTATATGACATGCCCATGGATATTCTCCCTTTGTCTCTTATTTTCTCTCTCTCTCTCTCTCTCTCTCTCTCTCTCTCTCTCTCTCTCTCTCTCTCTCTCTCTCTTTCTCTCTCTCTCTTTGTGTGTGTGTGTGTGTGTGTGTGTGTGTGTGTGTGTGTGTGTGTGCATGCAGGAGTGGGTACGCTGCATAGCCAAACCTCTCTGTAGTGCACCGCAATCAAACACGTTGTAAGTACCGTGCTGGTGGGGTGAGGAGATGGGGGGGGGGGGGGGTGGCGGGGTGGGTTGCGTCATCAGTGACCCTCAACACCCTCACTGATGAGTTAAGATCTATCTCCGAGGAACCCCCCCCCCCTCTCTCCATCTCCATCTATCTGTCTACATACCCACTTAGTTCTCATCTCCCCAACCTGCAATCCTCCCACAGACCAGTGGGCTCTGGCTTGAGGGACACTAATATGCCTCGGTCTGTAGGGTAATCAGGCCATGTTGCAGACTGAGAATAAGAATGAGAGAGAGTGGGAAATTATACATACTTCAATAAACCAATGTTTATGCTAATGGATGCATGTTATGCATATATCACCAATGGTTTTTGCCAAGTGGTATGCCCGACCCTTTTACTAAGCTCAGCGGACCAAACCCTATAAGCTTTATTTGGAATTTAATTTGTAAGGCAATTTCCTGTGGTTGTCTTGGGAACCATAAAAATGATTAAAATGTTTTGTTTATGTTTGTAGCTACATCCCTGCATGTCCCCAGCTGAATTACTGAATTACACCGAGAAGGTGACAGGTTTACCTGTGTGCCACACTCTTTAATAGATAGGTGAAGAGAGGGGAGAGAGACACAGAGAGAGAGAGAGAGAGAGAGAGAGAGAGAGAGAGAGAGAGAGAGAGAGAGAGAAAGAAAGGTTTGGGTTGTGGTGGGAATTGAGTTCTGATTGTGTGCCAGTGTTATGTTTGCACTAGCAAGGGCAAGCACACTCTCTACGCTCTGGCCTTGTTTTCCAAGAAAGAAAGTGACGGGGAAGAAATGTCTTCCACGGTTATGTTGTCATTTGTTGTTCATTGTTATTTGAGATAGGCTATATCTCGGCAGCTGTTGGGGATCATCTGTTGATTCTGTGTCTGCACACAAACTATAGAAATACAGTATAATATTGCTGAGACCGGACAAACAGGAAATAGGTATGAAGAGTGACACCATGCCCATTGTAAAATCATTGAGTTGACCATGTGAATAGGAAACGGGTCATTACATCACATTAAAGCTGCTATACTGTATCTTGTACAGCATAACAGAGAGCCGGGAAGAAAAATAGAGTTTGTTGTATTGAATTTCAAAGCTCATTCTTGACACATCTTTTTATGGACAAACTTGGACACATCATCCAAGCTGTAGCCTGGAGGCCTCAGCGGTTTCGGGTCTTCCAAAAGATACCCACGTCCAGGTCGCTCGACGGAGGTGGATCAAGCCCACGGCCTGTGTCCAAGGGGAGTTCCGTTGACCCCACTGATCACCCCTTCTTCTCCAGCCATCTGGATGCTTACTCTGCCACCTCCATGTTGCTAATTGCTGATGAGCTACATGATAATGGGCCATTATTATTTGGGGTTGAGAACACACAGCACTCACCTCATTCCAACCCTAGAAACATTATGCATTACATGACCCATCTCCCACGGCTTGTTCGTCATTTAGTTAATGAAACCATTTTTGGTTTAAAGTCCAACCTCTCTCCCACCTCCCTCTCTTGCTGCAGCTTTCGTCATGGGCCGTAACAGTCTCTTCTTCCTGGACAGTCATTGTTATCTCCAGTATCATGAGCTGTCTTGTGGCCTCAGCGACAAAGATGATGTCTAGTCTCAACACGGACTGGGTGACTGGAATTTATAGCTGCCTCTCCAGGTTGACCTCCATCGTCCACTTCTCATGTTGTGGAGAGAAAAGTGACAGTTTTGTGCCTGTTTTTCTTTTTTTTTACCCGCTCGCCGTCCTTGTGATCGTCCCAGCTATTATCGCATCACCACTGCCCTGTGTCACGGCTTTGCCTCGCTCCTCCTCCTGTTAGGGTGCTCTGTCTCTTTTGGCCTCCAGGGGTCACTGTTGAACACTTACCTGTCTTGTTTGTTTTGGTTTCGGCTGTCTTTATGTGACAGGTGCTTGATCTTGTGTTCTGGTTTGCCATGTGCTCCGGGCCACGCCTTTCCCTTGTGTTTCCCTCCATTTTTGTTTCTCACCACCTGTTGTTAATGAGTTATTGTCATGTGACCAATTAGTACTTGTATTTAAGTTACGGTTTTCTGTTTGTTGGCCACTGAGACTTTGACAACTCCACACGTCCCTGGTGAGCTCTTTTGAATTCTTTGACTAGCTAAGACTAAAACCTTTTGTGTTCATGGACTTTGCTGCTCTTATTTGTTGATCTCTGATTTCGGAAGTGCCTTTTGTTGCCAAGCAATTTTTCTAATTTTGGATTTTCTGTTTTTTTCCCTCCTTTTTGCTGAACTGATTTATGGACTCTGTTTCTGAGCTTTTTGTGGAATAAACAAGACAACTTTTTTTGATTTGAACCTCTGCATTTGAGTCTGATCTCTACCTGGACCATAGCACAGTGGTTAGCACTCCTGCCTGTCAAGCCAGCGACCCGGGTTCAATCCCAGAGTCGGTTTCAATAGGAAGTCTCAGTCATGTCAGACCCAGCAGAGGTTCCTCAGCCTGGCCCAGTATCGGACTATGAAAAGTTGATGGCCACGCTTTCCAGCTTCGGAGCAACCATGGACACACGGCCGTGCACTGACCAACCAGCAACAGGCCTTGGCACGTCATGATGAGATGCTGCAACAGATAGCGACCACTCTTCTACAATTGACCACAACGCTTCCTCCAAGTCAACCAGCTCCTGCCACTCAAGTTCAAGCCACTCCCTCTCAAGCTCAAGCAGTTCAAGGTGCGGACCCCCAACGCCACCCTTCACCGATTCCAGAGCCACGGCTCCCAGCTCCACAACGGTACGATGGCAAGCAGGGTGAGTGCTGGGACTTCATTACTCAGTGCCAGCTCACCTTTGTACTGCAACCTATCACCTATCCCTCAGACAGTGCCAGAATAGCCTATGTAATAACACTGCTAGTTGACAAGGCCAGAGCGTGGGCAACCTCCATCTGGCAGCGACAGGGCCCTGAGTGCGCCGACTTCGAGAAATTCACTGAAGAAATGCTCCGGGTCTTTGACCAGGCCGTTGCCAGTACTGAGGCAGCCAAACGACTCATGTACATCCAGCAGGGCAAGAGCAGTGTTGCTGACTATGCCATCTCCTTCCGGACCCTGGCTGCCGTAAGTGAATGGAATGAGCCTGCACTGGTGTCTGCCTTCCATCATGGTCTGTCAGATCGTGTCAAAGATGGCCTGGCCTCTGTGGGGTGCCCCTCCAACCTGGAGTCCTTGATTTCGCATGCCATTCGACTCGACAATCGGCTCAGAGAACGTCCTCCTGCAAAAACCCCGATGCAGCTGTTCAACCCTGGTTCCCGAACTCTACTTCACAGAACCCCGATCCAACTGAGCCAATGCAAATCGGTCGCACCCGATTGTCAGCAGCTGAGAAGGAACACCGTTGGAGGGAGAAGTGCTGCATCTACTGCGGAAAGAGTTCAGAGCCTCCTGCCCAGAGCTCTCGGGAAAAGGACTTTCCTGTCCAGCCGAGGGAGGGTTGTGACTGGAGCTACCCTGTCTCCCGAGTTTCCTGGCCAAGGAGTCTACCTCCCGGTTTCCATCTCCTGGGGTGAAGGCACTCATACCTGCCAGACATTGGTGGACTCCGGCACTGCTGGGAATTTCATGGACGTCAACTTTGCCCTAAAACTCAAGATCCCACTCGTTCCTCTGAAAGTGCCCCTCTCTGTGACTGCTCTGGATGGCCAAGCCCTGGGTGATGGCAAAGTCACTCAATCAACTGCCCCTCTTCGTCGACAGTCTGAAGCCCATCGAGAAGAGATTTCCCTGCATCTCATCTATTCACCTGAGTTCCCTGTGATCCTGGGCAGTCCTTGGCTAACCCGTCATAACCGTCACATTGATTGGGTAACCGGCCGCGTTAACTCAACAAGATGCAGAAAAACTAATTCACGCCTTTATCACTAGCAGGTTAGACTACTGCAATGCACTTTTCACTGGTCTTCCCAAAAAACATCTAAAGAAATTGGCACTCATACAGAACTCTGCGGCTAGACTTTTAACTAAGACTAAGAAGAGAGAACACATCACCCCTGTGTTGGCTGAACTGCACTGGCTCCCTATTTCCTATAGAATTGATTTTAAGCTTATGTTAATTACTTACAAAGCTCTGAATGGCATAGCACCTTCATATATCTCTGAGCTTTTAATATCTTATCAACCACAAAGGAAACTTAGATCATCCAATTCTAATCTTTTAATCGTACCCAAAGTGCTCCACAAACAAAGTGGAGAAGCTGCGTTTATCCATTATGCCCCCAAACTATGGAACACCCTGCCTCTGTACATCAAGCAGGCGAGTTCAGTAAATATTTTTAAAAAAGATCTGAAAACATACCTGTACAGGAAAGCTTTTAGTTAACTCATCTTATCCTGTAGACTACATCTTCAGATTATTCTACATCTGCTACTATTGGACGGCGCAGCCAGCCAGAAGCAGATGGGCTCCCCCTATTAAGTCAGGTTCTGCTCAAGGTTTCTTCCTGGAATATGGGAGTTTTTCCTTGCCACAGTTGCCATATGGCGTGCTTGTGGGGGGTAAGAGGGTTAAGGCTGCCAGTCTTATGACGTCATTTTCTATATTTTTGATATGTTGCTGAGTAGATCATAAACAGCAAAGAAAAGTGATTGATAATGACTGACTGACTATTATTGTGTTACATGCTTCAAATGTAAAGCACTTTGAGCTGCATTCTGTGTATGAAAGGTGCTATACAAATAAAGCTTATTATTATTATTATTATTATTATTATTATTATTATTGAATGGGGACCTACTTGCCATGCTACCTGCCTCTTTGCAAATCCTCCAGTGATTCCTACTGAGGCCCTGGACCCTGCCGAGTTGTCTCAAGTTCCCTCTGAGTACTGGGATTTGAAAGAGGTCTTCAGTAAGAGCAGAGCAGCTTCTCTACCTCCACATCGACATTATGACTGTGCAATCGACCTTCTTCCTGGCACTATTCCACCCCGTGGTCAAATCTTTTCCCTCTCTCTGCCTGAGCACAAAGCTATGGAAGAATACATTAATGACGCCCTGGCCTCTGGATTCATCCGGCCATCCACTTCGCCTGCTGGAGCAGGATTTTTCTTCGTTGGCAAGAAGGACGGCGGCCTACGCCCCTGTATTAATTACCGTGGTCTGAACAAAGTCACCATCCGAAATCGTTACCCACTACCACTGATGTCCACTGCCTATGATCTGCTACAGGGGGCCACTGTCTTTTCAAAACTCGACCTGCGAAACGTCTACCACCCGATTCACATCAGACAAGGTGATGAGTGGAAAACAGCCTTCAATACACCATCTGGACATTATGAATACCAAGTCATGCCGTTTGGACTAACCAATGCTCCAGCTGTCTTCCAGGCACTCATAAATGACGTACTCAGGGACATGATAAATCGCTTTGTTTTTTTTCTAAGTCACTACAAGAACACCATCATGTGCGGAGCATTCTCCAGAGGCTGTTGAGGAACCATCTCTACGTCAAGGCACCTAATTGTGAATTCCACGTTTCCCAAGTGTGAATTCCACGTTTCCAAGACCTCTTTCCTTGGATTCATACTGGAGAAAGGACAGATTCAGATGGACCCAAGCAAAACCAAAGCGGTCCATCAAAGAGTCCATCAAAGAGGTCTAACAATTCCTGGGGTTTGCACATTTTTACCGGAAGTTCATTCGAAACTTCAGTACAGTGGCGGCACCAATCTCAGCGCTAACAAGGAAGACTGGGGCACCTTTTCTCTGGACGCCTGAGGCTGAGAAAGCTTTTAAGAACCTCAAACTCTTTTCCTCTGCAGCGATCCTGGTACTTCCTGACCCATCGTTGCCATTTGTGGTGGAGGTGGATGCGTCAAATGTTGGCGTTGGGGCAGTCCTCTCTCAGCGGTTCAATGGCAAACTGCACCCTTGTGCTTACTTTTCACGTCGCCTGAACCCCACTGAATCCCCCTATGATGTGGGTGATCGAGAGCTGCTGGCTGTGAAGATGGCTCTGGATGAGTGGACACTGGCTGGAGGGAGCCCAGCATCCGTTTCTTGTATGGACCGACCACGAAAACCTTGAGTACCTCAAGCAAGCCAAGCGTCTGAACCCTCGGAAAGCCCGGTGGGCCTTGTTCTTCAGCCGCTTTGACTTTACTCTCTCTTACCGCCCAGGCTCAAAAAACACCAAACACCAAAGACACCTCTCCGTGTCATTGATGGTGGGCCAGTTTTCACTGTCCGCCGGCTCCTCAATTCTCGCCGTGTCCGTGGTGGGCTCCAGTACTTGGTTGACTGGGAGGGCTACGGCCCTGAAGAGTGCTCCTGGGTCCCGGCTCGGCTGTCTTTATGTGACAGGTGCTTGATCTTGTGTTCTGGTTTGCCATGTGCTCCGGGCCACGCCTTTCCCTTGTGTTTCCCTCCATTTTTGTTTCTCACCACCTGTTGTTAATGAGTTATTGTCATGTGACCAATTAGTACTTAAATACAAGTTACGGTTTTCTGTTTGTTGGCCACTGAGACTTTGTTAACTCCACACGTCCCTGGTGAGCTCTTTGACTAGCTAAGACTAAAACCTTTTGTGTTCATGGACTTTGCTGCTCTTATTTGTTGAGCTCTGATTTCGGAAGTGCCTTTTGTTGCCAAGCAATTTTTCTAATTTTGGATTTTCTGTTTTTTCCCTCCTTTTTGCTGAACTGATTTATGGACTCTGTTTCTGAGCTTTCTGTGGAATAAACAAGACAACTTTTTTTTTATTTGAACCTCTGCATTTGAGTCTGATTTCTACCTGGACCATAGCACAGTGGTTAGCATTCCTGCCTGCCAAGCCCGTGACCCGGGTTCAATCCCCGAGTCGGTTCTAATACCTCCTGTCTGTGTTGCATCTCTGGGTTCATATAATGTGTCTTTGTCTAGCCTCCCTAACCTTCCTCCTGTCCTAGTCCCTCCTTCTAATTCATTTTGTGAAGGAAACGAGGACGGAATGATAAGAGGATGGAGGAATGAAGGAGAGACAGATATGAGAAATGAAACGTCCTGCTCACTCACGCATAATTTTCAAGAGACGTCAATTACTGATAATGTGGCGCATCACCTATTAGGTTAGAATAAATAGACACGCTAATTGCAGAGACTATAAACTTACACCAAAGCCTAAAAATGGCATATGAATGTGGACTCTTCCCACTTATTGACCCTGATAATGAGGTAATGATTGATAGTTCTTGAGACATGAATGAAGGGCACGAGCTGGAGGACCTAGGACTGAGGAGAGAGGCCGTATGCAAATAGACCTCTGAAGTTCGCCTACAAAAAAGTTGCCATCTTTGACACCCGGTATCTGGCGATTTTTTTTTTTTTTTTTTTTTTTTTTTTTTTTTTTTTTTTTTCCCCCTATGGGAAAATAACATGGGGATTTTGAATTATCGCACCTGTTAAACTCTCGTGGGGATGAAAAAGTCTGAAATGAAGACGTTTTCCTCAACACACTTTTGTCCCCTGCCTTCGAGTGGATACTGTGATCTCCGGTACGTGAAGGCGGCACACTTTGATTTTTGCTACCCAAGAGCTGGTTTGGGCCTTTAAGAAGCACTTTGAACAGAGGTTGTCCACAGTCGCCGCTCCGTCTCTCCCACACCGCTTTGGAACTGCATTATACTGATTACTTACACTTTTATTTTCCAAATCCAACACCACTACTGACTTTAGTTAACCTACTCTGTTAAGTTCTATTCTATTTAAGAAATGTAATATATCGCTGTTACTGAGCCAGGCTTGTAACGCCTGCTTGCTCACACTTCCTCCACTGCAGCACAGAACTCCTGATCCACCTTTCGTCTCTCCTCCACACTTGTCAGGTTGATGCCAAACCCTTGAGTCCAGACCTGCTATGTGTCACACTGCCCAGTAGGAAATTCTGCTTCAGCCGACCTTCATCTTGCTGGACTGCCTTAGCTTTCCTCCTCCTCCTCCTCCTCCTCTTCCCTATCCCATCTGGTAAGCCCTGCACCAGCCACCTGGGTGTATCTGGACCGACTGTGCGGCAGGTGCTCTCAAGTCTGTGCCATGAACTCCCCTCCGACCAAGCTGAATGGGCCCATAAGGTTGTTGGTGTAAGTGTTCATTCATTCCAATATTTCTTTTAAAATAAATATTGATCAGTGTAGTTTATTTGTTATTTTATGAGTTCATTCACAATCTGTGATTCATTTGAATAGACAAGACACCGAGAAGAGTGATTACACTGTATTACTGGCAATAAAAACTGGGCTACTGCTTCCCTCTGCTGGTCAAGTGGGCATTCCAGCAGCCTTCTCTTTTATAAAGTACATTAAGGTACTAAAGCATCTGCATGTTTGCTCTAAAATCATTGCATGTCAATGCATAGAACCCCTTAGAAAGAATCATGATTCATTGTCTACTCAAAGTCTGCGCTATAGGTATTTCAGAAACTCGTTCAATGCCTGGTGTTTATAGTCTGTAAGGAATAATGAATGAGGGCATGCCAGGTAGTAGTATCAACAAGGCCACACAGAACTGAGATCATATTTAATCACATACGATGTGATCCCAGATGTACACAAACATCACATGAATGGCACAGCCTGTACAGAATAAAGCCACTTTGTCTTGGTTGAAAGAGCTGGGATTGGAGGATGCTACAAAGCAGGGCCTGCAATTCTATTTTAAAACACCTGGGGGCAACCTACCTTCAGTTTTGAAGATCGTTTGACAATAGGCCCATAAGGAAGTAAAGACTTGACAAAAAGACTGACAAAAAGACAAAAAAGGCATTCCTTCACACCATTAAACCATGCTTAATGACATCTGTCAGAATAAAGAGTTTATAGACTGTTTTCATATCATTGCAGCTGAGGCTTTTTAAAAAAAAGGTAAGTGCAATGTTCACAAGGGATGAAATAAATTGAAAGACTGTAAACAACACAGTAACAAAATTACAGCCTAACACCTAAAGGGCGTGTACATCACATCAGACAGAGATAAGCAGTGAATACATTAACCTTTACAGCCTGTTTGTATGAGCCTGTATAAGCACTTGAGTCCAAACAAAACAGTGGTTATCAGTTTTTCAGTTATGCCCAACAGATTTACTTCTGTAAAATGTAAGGCATGGTGTTGATAATATTTAATTGTTATGTAACTGTTTAATTATCAATAATTTAACATAATGAACATACCTTTTACTTGCTTTGAGCACCCTAAGACAACATTTTATTTCTACCCAGCGTATCTTAAAAACACACAATATAATTGAATGTTTCCATTTAAAAAATTATTTTCCCTCTATGTTCCCCCAAATGCAACATCATCAAGGTTCAACATTCCACATTCATACGCACTGTAAGTCAAATGATAATAATAACCCACTGTCATTACTGCAGAAGAAGGTGAAAGACCCTTTCAACAATAAAAACAAAAACAATGCTTGAACGTTCTATTTGGGCCCCGAACTACTTCCTCTGCATTAAGATAACATATGGAATGTTAAAAACTATGATGCTGATAATGGAACTCTCTTGAAAGGGTCCATAGTAATATTATTTAAGGGCACCCCCTCCCCCCTTCCCTTATTCCAGTGCCCCTCATCCCTAACGCTACTGCCTGCAAAGGCCCAGGGCCCATGGACTTCAGATTCATCCCTGGTATACCCAGAAGAGCAACAACATTCCACCATGGAGGGTAGAAATATTTCTGCACTTGTTTGCTCTGAGCTGTAAGAGTGGGGTGAGGTGAGGCAGTGAGACAAGGTCAGGTTTACAAAGTAACTTTTTTTAAGTTAAGTTTTTTTTTTTTTTTTTTTTCGGTAGACCTGTTTTGTAACAACTGATTGTGGAGAAACGATGGCCCCTGTGCAGATTTCAGAGCAAATGTTAAACATTAACAGGTGAAGGGAGAGGTAGCACCTATCTGTAGGAGAGAAGCACACATGGGTACTCTGTTTTGCTTTTTTGTGCACAACTATGTGCATATGTGTGTGTTTCTGCACTGTGTGTGTGTGTGTGTGTGTGTGTGTGTGTGTGTGTGTGTGTGTGTGTGTGTGAGAGAGAGCGAGAGAGAGAGAGTGTATCTATGTCTGTGTCTGTATTTGTATGCGAGTGTCTTTTTATCTCATGTCATGCATTTCTACGTGTGCAATGTGTTTTCGCTTTCATGTGTGGGCTTATGTGGACGTCACAAACATCAGCCAAACAGGTTCGCCATGCTGACTAGGAATATCTGCTGATAAACCTTTCCAGTCTGCTGATAACCCTACCAATCTTACAAGCATGCTGAGAACTTTCATGGGTAAACACCTGCGTCTTTCCTGCTATGTGTCACGTTAAGGCAGATAGGGAGACCTCTGTACCACTGTTTTACCAGTGTTCCAGACTTCTGAACAGAACTTTGAACAAAAAAATGTTGTGTTAATGGAGTTTCCACCAATACCACAGATAAACGTATTTATTGACATGCACTCCCAGCCCACACACCGAGATAGTGCGCTCTGAATTTTATGAATGAGAAGACTTCAAAACATTGTGGCTCCCCCCTACACACCCACAGAAGGGTCGGTCTGTGATTGGCCTCCTTGGGAACTGAAGACAAAAGGCTGAATCTCATTGGCTCCCAAGTGTGAGCCCATAGGCAGTAAAGAGTGTTGTTTTCCAAAGGCACGCTGATTAAGCACAGTAATAAACATCTAAAACAAAACTAGGACACTAACCGTCAGGTTGGATTGCCAATTATTGGTCAAGTGCAATAAACATGTGATTGTGTCAGAGTCCTCTGGGAAATTAAACAGTGCTCGGGTGGACTGCGAAGGGCTGGAGACAGAAAACAAGGTCTAATGATCACAAAAGCACAGGATGCCGTACACTCAGAACAAAGGCTCTCCCAGCATATTAATTAAAGTGAGCCCATCGATAGCTTTAACAAGTTGCTACTATTAACTCAAACAGACAGGATCAAATAATTGTTCCATCAAACTTATCATTGGTCAGATCTCACCAAAACGTCATGACTAATGAAGAGCCTTGGATGACTACAGGGCCTGCACAGCATCTCTTGATCCGTCTAACACGCATTAGTAACTATCACAACATATCTACAGCACTGGAACAGTCTGAAAATGAGACTGAAATCAACTCTAGGGCTTAATCCTATGTCTCAGAGGGAGGATTAGCATGTCTTTTTCCCCCCCTACACAACTCCATGCAGACGCATGAAGAGGATGTCAAAATCCAGCCTGATGAGTCAATTTATGGCACATTTTAACATTTTTATTATTTTAAATATGCTGCTATTCCTCACAGACTTGGAGCCTAATCTGTGCCATGCTTGATCTAGGATTCATTTGATCTGTCATAACATCATGCTGCTTCATCCTCAGATGAAGCCCAACCCAGCACGAGATAGGAGAAAGAAAGAAGAAATGAGCAAACGACTCAGAAAGAGAGAGAGGGAGAGAGAAGGAGAGAGAGAGGGGTGCAGGGGGAGAGCGCTGAGAGGGATTGCTCCAGAGAGCAACAAAGAAAGGGTGTATGAGAGCGAAAGAGAGACCTTTCATCCCTGATCACCTGTCATTTGCAAGGCAGAAGAAAGAACGAGAGAGTGTCTGAGGCAAAAAGAGATGTTTTTTCCTATTCCAGAATTGTGATACTGCTATGAGAAAGAGCTACAGTACGTATGAAAGCAAATGTAATGCCTGTGTACAATGCCTGTACAATATGTGTACAGCTACTCAAAAACTGCAGCCAATACTGCACACACAGGTGAGAATTGACCATACGCTATATTGCACATATCTCTGTTGCCGCAGACGATAGCTGAACATGCCAAGTTCATCAGATGCTGGCTGAAGGCACTGTTGTGCTCTTTTGATAAATGCTTGTGTGTGACATTTAAGCTTTTTTTTTTTTTTTAAATCACTTGACCCTTGCACCGCATTGGAAAGGACCTCTGTTGGCATTCGTTATCCGCCTGCTCCAGGAATCTCTGGAATTCAACAGAAAAAAAACCAAACTACTTTTAAGTGAAGCATTTTGAGAAACACATATTTCTTTGGCTCACTGATTGTAGAAGGTGGGGATGCCTTTGTGCGGCTACAGAGGAGGAGGCTTGTTGCTGGGAGGCCCGGATTGTTTTTGTGTGTGACCCTCAGTCTCTGGCACATGCCAATGCCTGCGCTGCGTTTATCTGCATGTGCCACATGTCCCCGCCGGGCTTTTGTGGCACACATCATTTGAAAGAGGGGCCTACAAGCTTTTATTTTTCACATGGTCTCTCTCTCTCTCTCTCTCTCTCTTTCCCTCTCTGTCTATTTAAAAAGGAAAAATACCCAAATACGACCTGCAAAATCAACCTTTCAGAAAAAGAAAATGAGTGACAGAAAGGAAAGTGGAAGAGTGACAGATAGAGAGAAGAAACAGACAGAAAAAAGAGAAAGATCATGATGTGTGTGTGTGTGTGTGTGTGTGTGTGTGTGGTGGGGGTGGGGGGTCATGTCTGGTTGAGTCCTGATGTGAGCCCATCTTGGTATCACGAGGTGCAGCCATCACTAAGGGACCCTGTCTGAGACGCCGGAGAGAAAAAGACATATTGAAATTGATGAAAGAAAGCAATCCCTCCTTTCTCCACAGGCTCTTATCCCACAAGGCATGCTGAAGTCATTGCTGGATGGCAAAACGCTGTTGCCACCACCCCATCCCTGCAAAATGTTGTTGGTGCATGAATCGAGGGTAATATTCAACTAAAACATGTTTTCATGCCTGAGGTGTACAATGTCAGTCACACACAGCCTTTCAGAATGCAATTCTGACATGTTCATTCATCCATGGACTCTGGAAATCAAAACTTCATGGGCTTGCCTTGCTCTGCATTGCTACAAATCTGTGGCTTAAAATCCTCATTTTAGAGAAAAATAAATGTGTGTTGGGTGGGGGGTTATAACTACCATAGATTCCAGTGCAGTTTTCATCATGGCATAGCAGATTCCTTCCTCATTCCAAATAGAAAAGCTAAGTTAGTGAACACATAGGCTATGGCTGTAAAGCTTTCCAGTGATGTGCTGCGGCCCTAATACAATTCTGCATTTAAAATCCTTAATGTGTGTTTCCAAACAAACATGCGTGGGGAAACTGCGCTCCAGAGCGTTGAAGTTTTCTGAAACTTGGAAAGCAGCCATATATACTGTAAATCAATTTCCAGATGAGTTCCTTCCTTCATGTTTTTTTTTTATTATTATTTTTTTTATTTTGGCATCCAAACGACCAAAGCAAATTAATAAATAAAAGAAAGCATCTTCTAAAGACCAACAGTGTCAACAATCGCCTCTGATTCAAAATTAATTTAAATGTCTTGCAAAGAATATCAGATCGCAGCTACATTTTTCTGTGTGTGCAATAACTTGCTCCAGGTCAATGAGAGTCTTAATTTTGGTAACGGATTAGCATGAAAAGGATGATACACCCTCAGTATTCATTTCATCAAAATGCCAGGAGCCTGGGAGAGACCGAGAGAGAGAGAGGGAGAGAGAAAGAGGAGAGAGAGAGCAAGTGCTTTCCTGTTTTCCTTTTTGTTACTTTGGCCCACTAATTTGGGTGAATTCATGGCAGACTCAAGTTAATCCCCAAGTCAGACAACTTAATTAAGCATAATTCTCTTCTATGGGTTTTACAAATTGACATGGCATGTGCCGTACACTGGCTCTCTGGATGACTAAGTGTTGATGATTTTGTTAAGGTTAGTATAGTGATGGCAGTGCTGGCTGACATCACTTGTCTGAGCTTTGGCATGATTTCTCTAGGAAATGATATCAGGGATCTGCCTGGTATGCAGTCATTATATACACACACATACTGTAATCTGTGGGTGTAGCCTATCTCTTGTTCAAATACTGTATGTTTCAGCACAACGCTGACACTTGGTTATTTAATTGTCATGAGCCGTGACCTCTCCCAAATTACATGATGTACTTGTCTACAGTGGTACATAATTATTTCTGCTATACAAGGCTATGCTAGGTCATGAGGAGGAGAAAACATGTTTGCAAACAAACACCATTTGGACCTATAAAACAAGGAATGGCCATTATCTATGTGATGAATAATGCATATTAGCAGCGTAGGTAGATGTGGACAGTTTGGTTTTGTATAACAAAGCTTAAGAGTTCTGTCAGCAAGGTATTCATTTTATGATAAAACATTTAAATGGCAAAATATGTGTTTGCATGGGATTACGGCCAGGAGAAGAAAAATAGGCCTCTGATAACAAGGGTTATTTAATAATCTACTATGAACCTTTTTGATTACACCTTGATGTGAAAAACATACAGTGTATGTTTGGACTCTGTAACCAATAGCGCCACAGTAAGTCTGACGGCTCCAAACTGACAGGGGGCAATAGTACAGCCTAATGACCCATGACCTTCTTCCTGTACATACAAAACAGAAGCAGTAAGGCAACTGCAGACCCTCGCCCCTGTTTTCGACTCTGACTGCAGACCCTTGTACAATATTCACCACAGTGTGATCTGTGATCTGAGCTGGATGCAGGAGGATATAGTGACCCTCTGTCTTGCATAACAATTCGAAGTACGTGAGATCACTAACAGACCGGATGACCCCAACCCCCCCCCCCCCCCACCACTGAAAAATAATTCTTACAAATTGTTAATACAAATACATGCACCAGATGCAACCAATGTGATGACAGATTTTTCTAAACAGAACAGGGGTTTTCTAAACAGAAATGAAACTCAAAACAAGTTTTACAATGCATCAGTCACTTCCTGTCTTTTTAAGGAAGCATTAAATATGTATCTAATATGTCCACACCATGGCCTAATGAGTAGATTTACCAGACCTTACCAGACATAAAATTAACGGACGGGCATTACATATTTCCATGGGGGGCACAAATTGATCACTGTTGCCGGAACTTAAATTGATCACGGTAGTTTAAGATAGGCCATCAGTGTTTCCCATACATTGACTTATTTGTGGCGGCCCACCACAATATCAACATTGACCACCACACAATGATTTTTCCAGGTTGTACTAAATTGTACTTAAATCTTAAATCTTCATGTTAATTCTGCAAACCTACCACCACAAATAGACCCTTTCAAGAGAGTTCCATTATCAGCATCATAGTTGGCCCCACAAGGCTTCCGTTTTAACATTCCATATGTTATCTTAATGCAGAGGAAGTAGATTGGGAACCAAATAGAACGTTCAAGCATTGTTTTTGTTTTTATTGTTTAAGGGTCTATAGAATTCAATTCTGTGGGAAACACTGGGCCATTAATAGACACTGAGGTTACTGAACTGAATTCAAGCAGATATCTAGTGCCAAAAATGACTTAAGTGTAGCCTATAATTAGGCTATATTCAATTGCAAGCGTACCCTTGACAAAACATTTTGATATGAAGATGTAGATGTGGTAGTCTATAACCTGTTGTAAAATGGTGCAGTTCCTTTAAAGCTGCAGTTGGCAAGATTTTTTTGATCATATTCACTGAAACCGAGACTATGATCCGACAGAACAACATAAATCAGATGGTTTTAGAAAACAATCAGCACTTCTACCTCCACCTAGAGCCTGTAATTTGTTTTGCAAAAATCCACAGCTCTCGGTTCTTCTGGTCCAATCAGAGCAGGGCTGTGTGAGATCTGACTGTCAATCACAGTCTGGTGTAGTCTGGTGCGCACTGACGTGCACAAACTTGATGAGAGGGTGCTCGGTGGTAGTGGGGGAGGGGCATAAGAGTTGTAAACATTCAACATTTTGGCTACGTCCCCTTAAAGGGCCACCAGGCAACGTTTTCGTGTTAATTACTCATCTTCGTAAGTCAGTATATGGTTAATTGACTCATTACAGGGCGAATGAAGACTCTCTCGCCCGCCCCTACTGCCTGTAGGAAGAATATCCCGCTTGCAAGTTCAGTGTATCGTACCCGCCGACCGAAGCAGGATCAGTTTACATCCTGCATACAGCACAGAGGCAGGCTAACGAAACGCTAGCGATTGTTGCAAACGTGTGTATAATGGCAGCGAAGCGAAGAAGCAGCGAAAACCCTTGACGGAAGATGCAAAGAAAAGGAAAAGAGCTTCAGACCGAGCGAGGGGGAGTTTCGTAGAGAAAAAGCATCAAGCTTGCCTGGTGTCCCTTTAATCTGTCAGACTTGCCAACTGCAGCTTTAAGAAAGCCCTATGCGCAGGGATGGAGAGATAAAGGGAGAGGGGGACAGGGTATGTGTGTTTAGAACTGAGATGCGTATGAAGGAAGAAGATATGCTGTTGAGACTGGAGCGAGTCATATTCAAAATAATGTAAAAAATAAAACTGCAGACAAAACTGAAATCCTCATTCATTTGCTAAGCACTTTCAGATAGAGGGAAAGGGAGTTACGGATAACTTCAGCCCTGTGGGATTATGAAGCTCCTCTATGTTCTCCGATAGGTCAGAAGAAAAAACAGTTAACGCTATCAAACAAACCCAGAAACTACTACTACTATTACTAATTACCGGTACAATATGAGACAAAGCCTACCTGCAAGCCGATAAGTCCTATATTTATCATCGGATGCCTGGGGTTAGTGCAGAAGTGAAGTGGACTGAGGTTTACTCCTGCAGCAATATCAAACAGAGCAGAGAGAGAATGTGGTATTTCTGGTTAGGCCTTCCATGATGGTTTTCTTAAGTGACCGGAAAAGTAGGGGGACCCAAAGAGAAAGTTTTTAACATGTATTTTTCAAGCATTTTCAGGTGAAAACAAAGACGGTTTCTCTCAGATGCAAACCTGTACTAGTTTTATCCAAGTAAGTATAACTGACAAGATTGTCAAAAGAATGTAGGGCCATACGCATGTGACTTTTGAAGCTGATGAGGAAGTCCCAACCTGAATTTGCATGTGGGGAAAGGAGAAGGTGTAGGCCTATTGTTTTTTCCCCCAATCCCCTTTATTTTTTATGGTTTCGTATCTATTTTCTGATGTTGTCGAAGTAAGTCAAGAGAAATATAACCACTGTCTACATCTTCTTAGCCTATTGGCTTGCCCAGTGGGATGTACACAGACAGAAGTGACCCAAATAAGTTGCCAATGCCCAGCAGTAAACATGTTTTTGTGTGTTTTTGTGCCTTTTTCAGACCCCATATCTGGCTATTTTCCTGTCACTCCTCAGTTCTCCTCACTTACACGATGGCATGGGGTGTTTACAGTGTGACACACAAGCATGTGACTGTTCTGACCCCACCGCCTGTGCTGTGTGTCAATGACCCCCCCTGTCCTCACAACAAAGGTATCAGTTCAACCGACAACGCCCATCAGAGTGCCACTGACCCTGTTTCTGCGTTGCCTTCCTGTCTGTCTAACAGGTGACACTGCAGTGGACTTCCTTCCTTATATTGAATTAGGGACAAGATTCTCACCATAAGTCACAGTTGCTTCCAATACATAGGCCTTTCACTGAAAGCAGGCCTGGCATTTTGAGGTTAAGTAGACTGATTACAATTTTTACTAGGCCTAAATTCAGGTCTATTGAGCGTATACTGTTTACAACCAGCATATAATGGAGTCTGATTATCTCACTCTGGACACTTGACCTCATTCCTCATTCCTGTCTTGCCCGTTCAAGTTTGTTTTCAAAGTTACATGACTGCCACCACAGCAGCAGTGAGCTTCCGTTGATCCTGCGCGCGAGAGCATACAGCAGTGGATAGCCTACGTGTAATGCGTGGATGTAGGGGAGGTGGTGTGTATGTCGCGTCATATCGCCCGCCGCTTTATCATTGGCCAGCTCAACTCACCAGACACCAGCGCGCTTGTTTTCTGCAGAGGAAGCACGCCCGTGAGGTGAGCTTTGTGCTAAGGAATGAAATAGCCAACAGCGTTTTTTTTTTTTCACTTTCGTATCTCATCAAAACGATGATGTGACCAAACAGGCCGCTGACAAACTCTTAGCGCAAGCGGCGGTCACAGTGAAAACATTTTCAGGTGCGATAGTGTAAGCCACGGTCGCCTCTGAATCGCTGCAGACAGTGAGGACGCTGTTGTCTGGTGATCAAGGTAGGTAACGTGATGGAAGATGGTGCTCTCGGCTTAATCCTCTACGAGAACCATGAAGGATTATCAGTAACGTTAGTAAGCTGAAAGAGTGGTACAAACCCAGTAACACAAACAGTTTGCAATGCTGTGGAACTAGTCGATGAAGGAAATGTTAGCATCATATTTTTATTCATTTAAATTGAGTGTTAACTATTGCCACTGTTTGTGTTTTCCCTCTGAAGTGCCAAATGCCAAGACTTGAAGGACACTGTTGGAGTTGCTCCTGTTCATCACGAATGAAAGCTAAAGACCTGTCGAGTGCCAGTTGGGTTTCATCTAAAGTAGAAGAAATGATGTCCATCATAACCTCAGTTATGCGGCATGCATATGGGTCCATTCACAGTATCCAGTCCGCTAACCTAATACGACGGGGCTTCGTGCTGTTTACCGTCGGAGTGTTTCTCGCATTGGTGCTAAATTTGCTACAAATTCAAAGAAACGTCACGTTGTTCCCCGAGGAAGTGATAGCAACTTTGTTCTCGTCTGCCTGGTGGATTCCACCTAGTTGTGGAACAGCAGCAGGTAAGGAAATGGCTGATTTTCAAACTCTTTTAAGTTAAATGACAAATATTGTATTGCTTCTTTAATTAGTATTAATTTGCAACATATAAGTACCGAGATGAGACAAAGGATGCTTGTCGCTATTGCAAAAGGAAAGGGGAGGGGGGGTAGGCGATGCCTTTTGCGGAGTCAGGCGGCCATCGTTGACGCTAACGTTAGCTGTCAGCCAGACTTCAGTAACGTTACACTTTGTTCCATCATTAGCTCGCTAATCAGCTATCTGGAAGACGTCGTGTGTGGTCCGTTTGTTGTTGTTCAGTGCGTTATGTAATGAGGCTCAAAGTCCACAGAAAAGGGGTGTCTTGTTTTGACTCCTTCGATAGTAGCTTGCTAGTTCTATCGCCCATTTTATTCGCTGCCCTGGAAACAGCCTGGCATGTAGGGTCATATGGGGTGTGCTGATTTCTCATTGGCTTTTGTAGAACGGGTGAGATGCGAAAGCGGCACGTTATTGGCTCTCACGTCGAACATGCCACTTGCCGAAAAAGAGAAACACGGAAGTCGTGCTCTCGGAAAAAAATAAATAAATGTGCTGCTCACCCTTCCCCCCGCATTCCATAGACTAGACTCCAGTCTAGAGTGATACCGTCATGTGCTAGCTACTGTTCGCTTTGTCTATGAAACGAAAGTAGAAATGATGATTGAGCTTTACTTTTAGTCTGACACCACTGGAAAATAAAAGAAACATCAACGAATTATTCTGCATTTACAAGTTTTAAATAACCTTAACGAAGAAGTAAAGTTAATGGTTAATAGTTTAGCAGATGCTTTCATCAAGGGATTTGCAGAATTCTTTCAACAGAATAACGTTGGACCCACCAGATAATAGAACATTCTAACAGTTTGCTACTGGCCTATTAGAATTTTTTTTACACGTTGTACTGAGATGAAATACCTCAAGTGTGACCAATGAGCATTTATATACACGTTGTACTGAGATGAAATGCCTCAAGTGTGACCAATGAGCATTTCTGATCTTAAAGCATGACTTTTTGTCAATATTATTGGCTAAATGTTATGATTTTTCATGTATGCATTTTGTTCTTGTACTTCTCCAGCTGTGGTTGGCCTGCTGTACCCTTGTCTGGACAGCCATCTTGGGGAGCCACACAAGTTTAAGAGGGAGTGGGCCAGTGTGATGCGTTGCATCGCAGTGTTTGTGGGCATCAACCACGCCAGTGCTGTATCCTTTTTTCTGACCATCAACTTTAAAAACAGAGCACTTTTTTTGTTGTTGTTGAACTTTGACATATACAATATGTTCCACTTCCTTTCGCAATAATGTCACCTCATGAAAGTTTCTTTACTGTTCTGTAAATTGCCCAAACACTAGTGCACTACATGGTGCATTGTATGAATTATTATCGACAGTGTTGTTAAGCTAAAAGTAATGTTAATAAGTATGCAATAGTGAATATATGACTAAGCTTTCTCAATTTGTCTAGAACTCTTTGCAGTCAGTATATGTTGATTAACATTACCTGTTTGCATGGCTAAGCATAGAAAGCTAAGGCCAAAAGTGCTTTATAAGTGAGGTGTATTTCACTGCCAATTACAACTTGCTGCCTTTTAAAATGTCATCTTCCTAATTGTTCATCCAAGGCAAGACTGCAAAATATCTGGCAAGGACATGTGTACACATCCAAAGCAGTCAAATCGTTCCATTTGTTAAATACCCACTTCTCCACCAGTGCAGTTCATGGGCTGGTTCAGATGGATGCCTAATCACAAATGTGTTTTTTGTGATTAGGCAGCAAATGCCTAATCACAAAAAATGCCTGTTCGTTTACTGTCAAGCCCGTGGAAGGTCTTAATCCAGTTTTTAAAACAAAATTGAAATGGTACTTGCACCAGCTTAAAACCTGTAACCTGCTTTGCTTCAATGCAAATTAAGACCCATGTCTGAAACATGCATCAAGTCGTAAGGCCATTCATATGTCACTTTATAATGCTGCTAATGTGTGAATGAAGGTGTCGTCAGTGTCTATTTGCACACTGTATCGCATTTCCCTTAACTCTTCTTCAGAAACTGGACTTTGCTAATAATGTCCAGCTCTCCCTGACCCTGGCAGCACTGTCGCTGGGCCTGTGGTGGACGTTTGACCGCTCCAGGAGTGGCTTCGGCCTTGGCATCACCACAGCCCTGCTGGCCACACTCATCACACAGCTACTGGTCTACAACGGTGTTTACCAGTAAGTATCAGCCAGTCGCATCAGCTGTTTGCAACTCAATATGTGTTCATTGCTGCTGATGGTGAAACTAGTAGTTGTGGGCAGGGAAACAAGGGCTGTTGCTATTTCAAATAAATATTTGTTTTCTTTCAATCTGGAAATCCAAAAGAATCAAAACAAACATAGAGTGACAACAGTGAGAGCCCAGTTTTAGATAGTATTTTTCAGCTAGCACCCTTTAAGGGCTGCCCAGATGCTACACTACCAGAAAATGTATGCAGTTATTTTCCCTGTTGGGAGTCCCAGATATGTGTGAGTGAGTAGAGCTGGTAAGATAGGGAGGAAGAATGAAAAACAGGGAGAGCGAATTCAGCCAATTACCAGCTTCCAACCTGTCAGACATAGGCATGCTCACAAACATCCTGGAGTGCAGCAGGATCCCGGAGCTTGTACACGGTGTACATAAAGAGAAGAATAAGATCTCTCCCTCTCCCTCTCTCTCTCTCTCTCTGTGGAAGGAGGGAGGTGAAGAAATCAAGAGAAAATGCGAGCACATGAGAGATGGAAGGGGGAGATTCCTTTTTATTTCCAGCATTAATCTTTAATGCTTCCTCCTGCTATTGATCTGTCTTTTTAGATCAGTTTCTTTTTTTCCTTCGTTTTTCCTATCCTTTGTGATTTTTTTTTTTTTTTTTTTTTGTCGTCCATTGAAAGAAATAGAAGAGAGGTTTTATAAGGATGTGGACATGTCTTACTTAATATAATGTTTTTACCCGATCTTTCAGGTACACCTCTCCAGACTTCTTGTATGTTCGCTCGTGGCTACCCTGTATATTCTTCTCCGGGGGCATTACTGTGGGAAACATTGGACGGCAGCTGGCTATGGTGAGGCCTACTTCTCTCATTTCCTGCAGAACAACTCTTTGACACAGTCACAATTAACACAGGCTGAGCTGTGACACATTGATGAGTGAGTCCATGAGGTTCAGTGACTGTACACAGGAAGACCATACGTAAGCATTTTTGAAAAATCTGGGGTTAATTTGCCATTTTCAGACCACAGAAGATAGAGAGGAGCTTGATAGAGATAGAGAGGAGATTGCACACCTTGATGCACGTTGATGGGTGCAGCTATTTCGCAAAATCAACGAGAACGAGAAAAGAAAAGCGCAACACTTCTTGCTCCATGGTTCATCCAGTTTACATCTGCATTTGTTCATTTGGCAGACACTTTTATCCAAAGCTATTTATTTATGTATCTAATTTATCATTGAGGATCTGAAGTTTTGACCTTTGACCTGATGAAGTCAGACCTTCATCAGAGTCATTTTCAGACCAAACATGGCCCATGTTGAGAGGAATCCTGAACAGTGTTGTAAGAAGTATGATTGTGGTGCAGTGCCTGCAGTGCCAGTACACAAAAAAGGAGTTACTTCCTCCAACTAAGAACTATGAACAATTTACTGGTCCAAAGTTGTAAATTGAAAGTGTAGTCTACTCAGAGAGAGCTGGGCAAGAGACTTCAAACGGAGAAGCACAGTCACAGTCCACCCCCCCACCCCCAATTTTGGACAGCTTAAAATGTGTGTAATTATTTCCAAACTGAATTCTCAACGAAGCGATGTCACCGAAATGAGTTCATTGTTAACACTCACAAAACACAGAGCCCCTCCGCATAGCTCAGCGAAAAGAGAGGGGGAGAAAAACCCCGAAAAACAAACAAACAGAAAAACAACTTAATCTAAGCGTGAGTCATGTCTCGCCTTTCGTCTCCCGTGGAATCTGGGTCCTGTGTAGCCCCTGTTCTCAGCCCGAATAAGGGAGCATGAAAGCAGATTACGCGTGTTGTTTTTCATGCTAATATTCCCAGACCTAGCCAACGGCTGCTTTGTTTACCATTCGAGCCACATTCATTGCCCCCGCGTCTGTTGTGCAGTTCATCCTGGCACAAGCCACTGCTCCCTGACCAAGGGGGACGGTTCTTGTGGGGGTTTTGTGCCCTCTCCCTCCCCCATGTTTGTTGTAGCCCTGGAAACCCTTTAATTGCTGCACTGTGCAAAGCTCCCCTCAGTTGCCTATTGGGTGGCTTCTGTTCCTGTTGGTTTTTGGGGGCAAAGTTTATATAGGGAGTCAGTTATGGAAGTGACTTAACCAATAGTTTGTTTTTTTATGAAATGAAAGATTTTTTTTGGCAGGGGCTTTCTGGATTTGGGGCCCAAAAGGCAAGTTGTTTAGTTCCTGCCTGATTTCCCAGTCCTTGGGCACAGTCGAAAGCGTAACAATTAATTTGGTAGACTAGTTGTTCTGCTTTTTGGATTCAGCTGACTTTCTAATGAATAGTTTTTCAGAAGAGGGACTACAGGCCTTGCTTACTTGTAAGAAAGGAAATGGCGATAAATGTGCCTTCACCCTTCCATTGGTGCTGTTCCTACCACCATAGCAAGTCCTTAAAATCTCTCCACAGAGGCATAAATTATCACTTAGTCAAAGAAAGGAGGATGGATGCCAATTCCTAACTTCTATCCTCCTGCCATATGCTTTCTTTATAAGGACTGTTGGCGCACTGGAAGCGAGCACTCCGCTATCCCTTTTGAGAGAGGAGAAGGGCAGATATTCCCTCTGGGGTCGCTTGATATCATATTTAACCGTCTCAGTAAAGTCAGCTGTGCTTTTTATAACTCTCCATACACATATATAGGACGCAAAGGCACCCAGCAGTCTGCTGTGTTGTAAGAGCTCAGTGGGTTATGGAATCTTCTATGGGTTTATGCTGCTGTTTGAGAGCTACTTGTCTAATGGTGTTCTCTTTCTCTTTTTGCCCTTGCAGGGAGCTGCAGAGAAACCTCACAACGACTAGGCAGCAAGGCTGACTTTTGAAGGTCAAAGGGCGCAGAGACGCAGGGGCGGAGGGGGGGGGGGCAATCCGGTCGCTCCCCCCTCCCACACCTCGAAATGTCGGGACTGTTCTAGAGCCCGGGAGGGGATGCACATCAATCATCGGAGAGACCCCCTCTTCTCGTTTGTACTCCTGATTTATTTTTTTCCTCCTTCTTGTTGCTCAGCGAAAAAGTATGAAAAAGAAGAGACATTAACTGAGGTGGTTGGCACACAGAACTGACCCACAGTGCCCTACACCTCTGTGTGGCCAAATGATGCCCTGTGACCTTCCCACCATGACCTTCATCACCATCACCATCCTCCTAACACACACATAAACATAAACACACACACACACACACACACACACACACACACACACACACACAAACATACACGTTCATCTTCCGCCTGCTGTTGAGGAGGCTGGATGCTGGTTTCTCATTGCTGAAGCCTGTGGCTTACTTTGCTCTGAGATAAAAGAACAGCAGGCCATTTGAGGGGGGGGGGGGGGGGGGGGAATGGTGGTTAGGTTGACTAGTCCTTAAAGATAAGAGGGTGCATGGGTGGTGGTGCTAGAGTAAGAGAGGTGTGTGCGCGCGTGTGTGCATGCATGTTTTTCTTGTTTTACTTTCCTGCTGGATGCAAAAACGAAAGGGAAACATTTCAGAGCTGTGAAAGAAAATGTATGTAATTGTTTTTTCTTTTCTTTTTTGTTTGTGTGTGTGTGGTTTAGTTTCTTTTCTCTTGAGGGAAGGGGGGAGGGGGTGGCGGGGGCAAGTCTCAAAAGGCAAAAGTACAGCTTGAACCAGAAGTATTTCCAAACCGATGTTCAGTCGTGCCAATTTGAAGGAACACAGAAGACGGGGGCACCGGGGCTATGTGTTGGGCTCAGCCTTCCATGGGTTAGGGTTGGCCTCTGCTGCTGGGTTGGCCTCCGCTGCTGGGTTAGCCTCCGCTGCTGGGTTGGCCTCCGCTGCTGGGTTGGCCTCCGCTGCTGGGTTAGCCTCTGCTGCTGACCCAGCACAAGACACAGCCTGTGCTAATTCCTCTCGTCCTCCTTTGCACCTGACAGAAAGGTGCCAAAGTTCATCCACTCTATCTCTCCTGTCTGCTGAGTATGTGTGGGGGAGGGGGGGGTAACAATTTTTATGAAAGCAAAATTGTTCATTACGTCCAGAGTAGCAAGCAGTGAATGATTGGAAAACACTTTGTCCTAATTTGAAGAATCTACGGGCATTTTTTTTTTTCCAGCAACCTCGACGATTTGCAATCTGTGATTGCCTTGTATGATAGAATTGAGTGCTTTTGTCACTATTCCATTGTTATTCCTCATCTTCTTTTGTACTTAATTTGTTGTTGGTTTTTTGCTCACACATGTAATCACTTTTCCCATGTACTCAGAAAGGTATTACTGTGCTGTAGACCTAGTTTTTAGCAGGGTTTGGGGTCTAAGCAACTGAAGTGCAATCCAATATGTATGAGCATGGTATACTTTCCTATTTATTATTTTTGATGTTTAAAAGAAAATACACAGTGAGACTCGTATGCAGTGTGGAAAACAAAACCAAGCAATAATAGTAGTGATGTAGTGTGTGTGTGTGTGGTTAATCTGAAGGTACAGTGTAAAACAAAACAACAACAAGAGATTACTTGCCTTTTTAAGAGTCACAAATAAAAGATTTTATTATTCTCTCACATGTATACCAATGACCATTCTCACTGTCAAGAGAAACTATAGTGTATCAAGTTGTACTTCTAGATTCATTAGTGGACTTGGGGAACACATTTTAACCGTATTTCTGGCCACATAAATCATTTAAGTGTGCTGTGTTTTTGAAAGGGCTGGAAGGAATGTGTTGAAAGTGCTTTTTAAAAATGGAAAGAGGGGGAAACGTACGAGGTTCAGAACAGATGTGTTGCCTCACTTGACTGTTTGAATCTGTTCTGGAGTTGTAAAGGACAGGTAGAATGAAAGCTTTATTTTGAGGTGTTGAAACACCTGGTGTTTTTAAGTGTTGAGTGTATGTGTTTGGCGAGTGAGTGTGTGTGTGTGTGTGTGCCTGGGACATTTCAGTTTGAGCATTATTTCTACTATCTTGGACTTCAAGTGAAAAGTAAAAAAGAAAATATTAAAAATAATTTTTTTTAATACATTTAGAGATTGTGTTTCTTGTCTGGCCAAGCATTGTGTATTCATACATGATTGTTACTCTGCTTTGTGTGTCTTCACACAAGAGTTGATTTGTATTTGTTTCCTCCCCGAAGGTATTCAAAAGCTTTAAACGCGTTAAATGCATTTTCTTCATGTCTACACTGACCTAAAGGCATGGCGTGTTTACATCCAACTGTCGGTAGACTGGTTCGGCAGGCACAAACATGATCACTGTACTTAAGTTAGCTGTCACCAGATCTATACCTTCACTGCAGTTTTGTTATTGAACCGATCAATACACACACAAAACAGACACATTATTGATCCCCACTTGATAATGCATTTGTCAAGGAAGATTTGCCAAAAAAAAGAACATACAGATATAAAGTAAAATCAATGACCTCTCTTTTCAATTCACTCTTACTGTACATTCCGTGACGTTTATTCAATAATGCTCAGTAGTGAGTAAACAACTGGTGAAAACTGATGAATAATGTGAACTGTCACATTTAAAAAGCAATAAAGTTAATAAAGCACACCAAGCAGAGCTCAATAATCTTTCAAGTTTCATCCCACATCTTTCATCAGGTCTTAGCACCATAAGATCTGAGTTGACTCCAGCTCATCTGCTCTGTTTTTCCTGTGTGGTTTCTGCTTAGTTTTTTTAGGCGCGCTCTGGCAATGCACCCGCCACTCGGGCCACCTTTACCTCTCCCATTGGCTCACAGAGGCAGCAAGGGGCGGGATGGCATTTGTACACATTTGGACCGTTTCCATCTCAAGTCCACTTCAGACTGCTTCTTTGTCTCCCTCTGTCTGTGGAAATCCCGCCATCAGATCAACACACACACACACACACACACATTCACAAAACAGACATGGTATTGATCCCTTGAGGTATAATAAAATAATAAAATAAAAATCTATTACTTCCCTTATCAGCTCATGTGTTACCAGGATTATCCCATTTTTAACACTTCTGTTGTGCCACTAGCAACAATCTTATCACCTTTTTTATTTGCTAGGTACTTAAGCACCACTCAAATGAGTATTGTGCAGAATGTCTAAGATGACTCTGTTATTAGTGAAAAGGCTGAAGGGGGGATCATTATGTCAAAATGTGATTAGCTTTATTGTCTGTGCTCAAAAATGACACTGTAATACTAGGGAATGTGTTCAGCAGGGCCATTTTATTTATATTGCACAATTCATGCAGATGGGTAATTCAGAGTGATTTACAAATGACCAGATAAAAGAACATAGAAGAAATAAGAGATTAAAAAAGGTTAAACGCATTAAAACAGTGAACAGACCATAAAATTAAACTATTAAAAAGGAAGGAGCATGAAAAATCAACTAAAGCCATAAAAAAATAAAAAGTACAGTGCATTAAATCAGTGGACAAAAAGAATTGGAGAAGAGATGGGTTTTGATTCTACATCTGAAGCTGGCTATATTTGGAGAACCTTTGATGTCATCAGGAGGTTGGTTCCAGAGCTGAGCAGCATAGCTAAAAGTTGCTCCGCCATGTTTAGTTCTGATAGCAGGTATTACCAACAGATTTCCCCCCAGTGATCTGTGTAATCTTAAGGTCAAGGTAACTAAATTAAAGAGTTATGGACAAAATCATCACATGTATAACATTCAGGCATTATAATTAGCAAACAAAATTATAGACATTTTTAATATTTGTCTAGTACATTACAGTATTTTTTACTGTTTTGTTCATTTGTATAAGTGTCATTGTCTAATTTCTATTACACAATTGTTGTGACAATTTATGCAGTCTCCACTACGGGCCAACAGAACAAGAAGGCCTGTTACCTCACCTTATCTGAACTGAGCCTTCTGAATCATTTACACTCACAAATTCAACACGCTCAAATGCTCAAAATCAACACGCAACCAGTATGCGCATAAACATCTTTACACACAAATCCCCTTCTTGACTGCCATCTGGAGACGAGAGACGCTATTTATACCTGATGCGGCAGGGGATTGACACTAACCTTTTGCTCTGAGAGGATGTCTAGGATCTTGGCCAACACCCCCCCTTCCTCCCTCCCACCTCCGCGTCTGGTCTCAGCACGGTCTCAGGGCGCTGGCTGCTGCTGACGGACCAGAGATTATTACCCAAGTCAATACCCCACTCTCTCCAGATCCTCCTCCTCCTCCTCTACTTTCTGGCTGAATAATTGACTTGGAGTCTCAGCAGACTTCCATTAGACAGCCCCCCCACCCCTTCTTCATCTAAAAGCAGGAATTTGGCTCCTCCTTCTGTCTCTCTCTCAGTCAGGGATATCCAATACCCCCTTGTAGTGTTACGGCAGCCATGTTGGTTCTGTCTGGCGAAGACTGGGGCCTAGGTGCCACCATTTTGGCTCGGTCATGCTCTTACCTCCATGGGAAGAGGGCAGGGTTTGGTTCAATCTCACCTGGCATGGTGCCTGCCGCCTGTGTTTGTTGGGACAGGATATAGGTTACGAGAAAGCATTACTCAGACTCCATAATGCCCTCCCACCAGCCGAAACCTGGCATACACACACACACACACACCGCCTGTAACCAAATAGAAAAGTTTCCTAAGGTATCTCCACTCAAAAAATTATAAACTTAGAGTATACCAGGAAAGAAACTGTGGATTTGAATTTCATCATATTCAATTAAAAGATGTCAAATGAAGTCTTTCTGTGTGTGCCTACAAGTGTATTGGTGCCTTAGCAAATGATTAAAACAATTTGTGGAAAGATGACAGTTAGTGAACCCCACTGCATCTTGTGCAGTGTATGTGTTCATGGGGTGTGTGGACGTACATGCATGTGTGTTCCTTCAATATTTATTTGAAATTAAAAAATAATTTTGGGAATTAATACTGATTGTAGTGGTGTAATGGGCCTTGAATTAAAAGGTTAATGTAATGGGACAGTGCCACCTCTGTGGCTGTCTGCATTGGAACAGGGTGACTTGGAACACAGTCAAACAGGGGACACCACTTTTGACCAGGTCTGCAAATAACTCTCCATCCATTCCCAGTGTCTACATCCAACATCATACTGGAACCTCATACTGTTCATTAACACATGGAAGGTGTTAATTAAAGTGTATTACTTCCTGCTGTTAACCTGCATTGTATTGTGCAGGGAAGACACCAAAGGAGAAACCGAGAGAGAGAGATAATTCTGTCCTTTATTCAGATGTTACATTTCGACATGACAATCTATGTCAGCAGTTCATCCAACACTGACCTCAGACGACTGTAACAACAAAGAGAACAAAACGAGTTTGCTCTCACTGCCACTAGGTGGCACCCTCCCTCCTCCTGGCTCCTCGGATTTGACAGGTCAGTTGAGGACCCCTGGTGGTCTGAGTGAACCGGCACCCGCTGACAGAAAGCATGAAAAGGCCAGCCGTCAAACATGGGCCGCAGCAGCACCCCTTCCATGCAGGCCTTTGTCTGCCGTCTGACGGCCTTCCTCTCTCTCCATCGCTACATGCGTGTTCACGCCGAGAAGCAACATGTCTGCAGGAAATATGGTTACCAAATGAAAGTCTGCATGGGAGCTCGGGGTCTCCACGGCAACGTAGGAGAGGTTAAGCAGGACCTGTAGCCCGAGGGCGGGAGAGGAGGGGCGTCACCTTCGTTCATTTACCTATGGCAGGTGGAGGTGACAGTATGACAGTAGGGCACCCAGAATGATCGGTATAAAACTAGGCATTCTTACGATCTATATTAAGTTTTTTTTAGGCTCAAAACAAGAGAGAGAGGCATATTTCTGTCCATGAGGGAATATTTCCATGTGTTTTTATGGAAATGAGGCCCAAATAAATCTACTGGTTAACAAGCGTTGAGAATTTAAATTGCTCTTTGGCCCTTGTTGCGGGCCACCCATGGCTTCTCTAATGGAATATGATTCAGCCGAACGAGTGAAGAGGCAGAATAGCAATTACCCTGACTTATTGGACTCACGCCTGACATTTCAGTGTCTGTAACTGAGATTACAAAAAGACAAGGAGCTCTCTCTCTCCTTCTCTCTCTCTCTCTCTCTCTCTCTCTCTCTGTGTGTGTGTGTGTGTCTCAGTACGCGCGTATAGTGAGGCGTTAGATGTGAATATGACGGTATGACAAAGACAGCTAAAAGATGAAGACAAAACCTCAAAGCACAAAAATGTGTTGTTTTTTTACATGCGAACAAAATAAATGCATCAAGAGGCAAGAGTCTGTTTAAGTTGCCATATCTTGAAGAATTGACCAAATCCTCGTTTATTTGAAGGGACGAATCTTTTCTGGAATGCCATAACACTAATGAGGTTGATCATCTGAAAACTGGAATTTTTGGAGAGGGCAAGAACGAATAATAGCCTCCTACACATGCCAGCCAAGCTCCTCACCCCTCCGTACCCCAGATAACAAACAAGGGATTGGTCACTCATTGCCACAACTTGCTTATTCTGCCTAAACGCTGTTTATTAATTCGGTGAGTCAAAACACGTAGCCAGCTCATACGAGTAGTTGGATATATGAAATGTCAGCTTTTATACCAACATATGCCTATGATAAAATATGTGATACTATTATAAAGATTAGCTTGATGTCAATTTGCTGATATGAAGTAGCCTAGCCTAATCAACTGAGAGTATGAACAGGCCTACTACGGTTCGTCGGCTGTACTTTCTTGATTTCAGTTCACCTCTCGAAGGCCTGGCCTGTATTATTCGGTTCTGAGCTTTCCATGGCCTGAATTTCGGCGCATAAATCGCTAGGCTATTTGACAAAGATGTTGGTGCAGACCTGTTTTTTTACAGCGACGTTTACGCACGTAATATTCAGGATTAGAGTGATGTGAGCAAGCGACTATTTTTACCCAGATCAGGGAATTCAGGCGTGATGCTCATTGTATCAGCTCTCTGATGATTGCTCCAGCTCTGTGCATGTGGAGGTGCTTGCAGAGGTAGGCTAAATCTCAGGTGATGGCACATGATGCGTCTCATCCGCACAAATCCTTTACAGTGCAAATGAAACACACATTACAGTCTGGGATTAGCCGCCTAGCACTCAACTCGCTAATATTATAACTAATCAAGTTGTAACGTGGCACAGCATCTCCAATGTTGCGCAATATGGAGTTGCCATGACTAGGAAGTTGCAAGTGGAACATATTTGAGGTTATAAAATGACTGTACGGTATACCCCTATATATATATCTGTGTGTTCTTTGTTTGTTTATTTAAAGAAGGTTATTTTAAAGTCACCCACATAAATAAACGGATTGGGCTACCGACGATTAATGAAGAATATCTCTTGAGTCCTTGACATTTCTTGAATTTCCCCTGGGGATCAATATCCCTATCTATCTATCTATCTATCTATCTATCTATCTATCTATCTATCTATCTATCCATCTATCTACATTGGCCAAAACCCCTGATTAAGTAATCAAAACCTCGACTAATTTTCTCCCAAAGCAGCTCTCATTTGTTTGTAACTTTGAATACATATACATTTCAAATATATTGCGCAGATTTTTAACTGACTGGGACAAATACCGTCTTCACCGCTACCACTTGGGTCTGGGTCCGACCCAGGCCAGAAGTCGCTGATTGGCCTACAAGCGAAAGAAACCCATCAATGTCATTTCACCAACAGATGCTGGATGCACCTGACCCCATGCTGAACGCATTTCACAACAATATCAGAGACAGTGAAAGCTATTTGAGAATATCAGTTAACTGAAAAGTTACTAATTGTACTAAAAGTTACTATTCTGGGATGGCTTCCCAAAGCCTAACACTACGTTATAACAGAGCGTCATTGGTAGCTGTTAACTCTAGGCAAGCTTCCAAAGGTCGGTCTGGGCCACTCTTACCTGAAGGCTACTACAGTGTCCAGATAGAACAAACAATTTAGAGCTTTAAAATGCTGTGTTAGTGACTGGACGTATGTATGCACTGAATGTGACATATTGCCTGCTTCATTAGGCCAAAAAAATACACCGGTATAAATTAACTACCTGCTAATTTTTAGTCCCTTCCGAAAACAAATCGTGTTACCGCTATGTTGCAGGGCTTAATTGGGTCCCATATATTTCGATATGCATAGTTCTTGTTTGCACTCTCTCTGATGAGGATCACCTGCGCTCTAATCTCCCATACCCATCATGTTCATCACGCATGCTCAAACGTTGGTGAAGGACAATGATCGACTCAAGAAACATGGATTCAGCCTCTTATGGCTAACAATTTCATAAAGACATGCTTTGATAAAGAAGCGAATAAAAACTTTAGTACGGTATACCTTTCAATTCTTCTTAAAACAGTAACAGAGAAAAACAAAAATATTGGGAAACCTACCGCTGCTGGACGCTCTGGCGGCACCAAAACTTTCGTAACAGTAACGGTGATAGTAAACTTAAACTTCTTTGGTTATGTTCCAGTTCTTGAAGTTGGTCTTTTTCAAAGTATTGCTGCTAACGGAGTAGGCCTGTAATAGTGTCACTCGACGTAAACAAAAGCTTAGATAGAGGGCCAAAATGGAGAGGAAGAACAACGACTGAAATAATGGGTTCACATTTTTTCTTTAGATCACATCGCGCAGATGTCCCTGTAAAAGAGGCAGGTTCCGGTCCAGTACAGATGAATAAAGAGGGGTTTTCTCAACTTCTCTGGACTGGAGGGGGTGGCGAAGGACAAACACCAGTCTCGAGGAGCAGTTTTGCTTCCCCAGACAACTGCGAGGGGTAGGTCTGCTACTCCTGAGATATTTTGATGGTTGTAAGATGTTATAGGGGTAAATTAGTTTACAAAGTATAAATATCTTAGTTTGTAGTTTATAAAGTACACAAGATACAACACTGTGGTCAACAGAGACCAGCTGTGAAATGAAAACTGCGCACTGTAGGGTCAAAGGTGAGGTGGCCTGCTGAACTCGCGCGCTATGCTGACACCTTAGGGCTCGGCAACCTATATATATCTAGCGTGTACAGACAGACGATGCCACACACGAAGAGGGACAGACTATAATAACTCTAGTGTAAGCGTCGACCTCAATCAGTCTGAGGGTTTCATGTAAAGGTTTTGATTATACTAATTTGAGAAGCTTTGAGAAACTTTGAGAAACTACCCTTCGTACAGGGTAAATTGTAATGAAATAGTCTTAAGGCGACTACTGAATGCTGAAAACTGGCCCATTGAGTGCGGGCTAGACACATGAATAAAGCAGCCTAAATTAACTAGTATATAAAAAAGAGCCAACTGACTGTCATTATAGCTGAGATATACTCACTACAAGGAAACTGTATAATGCAACAAGTGTGCACGCGATGAGGTGGGTAAAGACTTTGACTTTAGGGACAAGTGCTTGTCTGCACCTGTCACATGTTCTGCACTTGTCGCGCAGCTCATAAACAATCACAGGCACTCTGGACAGGTGCCGATGGTATTCAGGGCACGTGAAATTCGTTGAGGCAATAGGGATAGCACAGGATAACATGCATTTTTAGATGGTTCATGGGGCACCACGAAGCATGCGCTTTCCTGCTTGGTGGCATGGCAGGTATGATATCGCCTATAAGCTCTCTATTGTGATCTCAAGACGCTTTGGTGAATAAAGCCTTTTAGAGAGCCCCTGTTAGATGTGAGTTTGTAGGATATTGTAGCCGACTGATTTTTTTTTTTATTATTTATGGTGGATCGCTATTCATTCAATTGCCACCTCCCTCCCCACATGCATTCTATTTGTTCTGTATGACCAAGAACGTAAACCCATTAACCTCATTGACGGATATAGCCACCACGTGGCGTTCATTCTTTACTGTCAAAAGTAAGACGTCCCGACAGGGGCCCATGATGAACTTTTTCTCGGGCGCTTTAAGTTGTGCGATATAGAAGCAGAACTTCAGAAAGAATTTAAGACAGAAAATAATTAGACATTACACATTTTAACATCACTCCAACTTTCTCCTCATGTCTGCCGGAAACTAAGACAAAATGTGCAGACTCCAGTGTTTTGGCCACATGAAATTATAACTTTTAGGCAGCTGCTGATCTCTATCTCATAGTTTTCTGGTCCAATTCAAGTTACTATGCCTATTTAACTCCTAGGAAGTAGGCTAATATTCCTATATTGCTTCAGAATACAGTTATAAAACTTTCAAGTATGATTTCCGGGATATATATATGTACCTACAGTATACTTGAAAGTTTTATCAATGGCCATAAAGTAGCTTTGGCTACATTTAGCAACAAATGGCTTTCACCTTAATCAAGTAAATATTAAGGAACGGCCCTAGTGAAATAAATGAGCCTATTAGATATATTCTGGACTAATGTGGACCTCAACTTAATAACCAAAGAAAACGTTGAAACTTTGAAGTCACGATAACTATTACTGACATGTATTTTGTTAAATGTAGGCTACTTACTTAATTAAATTAACGCAGTATAATGTGGAATGGCACTCATGAAGTATAATATAATATTACATATTTAATAATCTGAAGCTAATAAATGTTAAATGGCCCACAGAGGATTGAACATCGTCATTTGTAAATTGCTTCAGAATACAGTTACAGTAACTTATGTAAACTTTAGTGGCATATCCCCATTAAGTTAAAATGTGGTTGATTTTTAAAAAATTGACCAAATAGGTAGGCTAATGTAAATAGGATAAGCTACTGGTCTACGTCAACTTCAAAACTTCAATCAAATAGGCTAATGGTTCAAGTGACATGCAGTGTTTCCTACCGCTCAATGAACACAAAAATAAACCCAACCCATGCATTTTAAATCAAAAGGGAGTTTTCTTTGGTTATGAAATAAACTTTATTAAGTCTTTATAAATTACAAAAGTACAAGAGGCAAAATTAACATAATGTTCGTCCAACGAATTTAAAGTAAACCTGTCGGTTGTAAATTAATTTCAGTTCCCAAAAAAATACATACAAATGGCCACTAAACCTCGGTTAAAAACGGACATGAACAGCCAGAAAATAATTTAGATAAAAACGTATGATAGTTTTAACATAAACAACTTCAGACTCTGGTACAAATGTCTTGGAGTTGTGTAACGTATAAGCACAAACCCATAAAGAAACAGTCATTCCAGTTTGATATTGTTGTATAAAATAGCATACACATCACACAAACAAGATGCAGAAACCCTCGCCAGTACCAGTACGTTTTCCCTTGGGGGACTAGCTGCAGCCTACTCAGAGTAAATTCATCTAAAATACATATAGGCCTACGTTTTTAATGTCAGGCTGATGCTCACCAGCACAGACTATAAGACTTTTACAAATTGCAAAAACTGTACCATGTGGCATTTTTAGAGCTCTTCACGAAAAGTAATGATATCCAGTGAGAAACTTAAAAAAAAGTGCAGATATTTCTGTGATATTTTTTAGAAGCATATTTAATAATTTACTAAAAGTTAACAAACGTCTTTTTTTAAATTAGGACATACACATTTCTGTTTTTGTGTGTAGCTTATGTATAGGCCTATGTGTTGAGGGGCTGCTCTATGATTAGTTGGGTATATTGACTTTGGGTTAGCCCACTTTTTTACTGAAATGGTTTCATTAGAAACGTTTGGTCACCTTGATGAAAAAAATATATATTTGCGTCAAATTCAGCTATTAATTTCCAACCGAGAGGGGAATGGAAGTGGTCAGTCGTCGAGCGTTTTGAAATCCACTTTACATTATTCAGATGAAACTGAGATGGGCCTGAGAATAAAAATTGGGTATGTTGGGGGTGTTTGTTTTGATCTACCCTGCTGTTTACGCCATTGTTCCTAGCGAAAGTCAAGGAAAACCTATAAGACAGATAAACGGCTAAAGCTTTGACTGTCAATGAAGCCATTTTCCTAAGAATGGGTATCTCAGGACAGGGGGCAGCATTCAATTAGCGTGATCTCATCCAAAGGAGGTTAATTGCGTTTGCGGGATACAGCTGTCTTGAGGTGCAGCCAGTGACAGGGATATGGTCTTTGAAAAGGGACTTATCTACGGCAGGGCGATCAGACGTTTGTTGAAGGAATTAAAAGTCATCAACTTTCTCCTCCCAACATTTTTCAAAGTGTCCACTCTGCTAAGACGAGGACCCCGACAGTTAATTCGCTTTGTCCAGGAGATTCTAAGACTTGAAACAAAGGATCTGGGTAAGAAATTAGAGCCAACTTGGAATAATTAATGTGTCAGAAAGTGTGTAAAGACTGATCGTGATTGGCAAACTAACCAAAAGCTATATCGAAGTTGTTTTTGTTTTTATTGTATTCCATGACTTGTACAAAGTACATGACTCTACACGCACTTAAGACAAGTCTGGTGAAGTCTGCTGTTATGAAGAGCATTGTCATTGTAAATTGACTTAGATAATTCTCTGTTTTCACAATTTGGCCGAATATTTTATGGTGTGTGTGTGAGTGTGTGTGTGTGTGTGTGTGTGTGTATGTGTGTGTGTGAGTGAGTTTGTGTGTGAAGTATAGAGAGAGAGAGAGAGAGAGAGAGAGAGAGAGAGAACAACTTTAGCGGGGATACTTTACAGATGGCTCAGAGCCTTATGATCAGTGAGCCGCGCACACATCAACCCTTCCATTCACAAATCCAATTCGCGCGTCACCACCCATTGTAGTGGAGCGTCTGTGCCAACGGCTCCGAGTGACTGTGACGTCTGGGGCCCCACAAGGACCCCTTTCTATCAGTTTCAGGAAAAAACGGAGTTCTGGTAGAGCCACGGGTGACAACCACAAACCTTCTGGGCCCATAACGGGAATATTGTATGCGCGTATGTAGACTTCTAGTTTTTTTCTTTAGAGATAGGCTATTCACGTCAGTTAGTGTGTGAAGTTGCTTCAGATTCTAAATGTATGAGCACCTGCATTTGGCAGGCCTATGAATGCAGCGTGTTAGGATGCCCCAATCAACCAATTCAACAAACTTGCAAATGAATCTCAGATATGCTCAGATATAACGAATTGCTCTTTGAACGCATGCAGAAAGATGTAAGCAGAAATCACATATGTAACTAACTAGCCTATATATTTATGGTCCTGACAGCATGGTCTGTGTAGGGGCTGAATTAGGAAGGGAGGTCGTCGAGCAAACCACCCGATGTAAACTAGCCAACTCTTAAGACCCACACCAGTTGGCCACCTTCATTATGGGACACCTGTCAATCATACACACGCACGTTTTACGCAAAGCATAGGCAATCATTTAGACCCGTGATTATGTAGGCCCATTGCGAGTAAACTCGATATGCACACCGGTGCTTTCTTGATAAAACCATGTCTATTCCTTGATAATCGACTTTTGTTTGCAAGTGCATTTGACAGGTGTACGGTTTAAGCCTCCATTGCCTGAAGGAGAATCGATATTTTCACTTCCCCTGAAGGTACAAAAAATATTAAAACTAAATATTAATTTGGCAAACCCAAGTCGAGACTTTTAATTATGTTTTTTCATAATTTCCTCACGTAGGCAATGGCCTAGCCCATATTTCGAGCTGACTTGGGTATGGGATATATTATAATGTGATGTAGGCCTACAGGGCAACTGGTAACTATAGTTAGCGTTTGAACTGCACAGCGACATGTGTCTGTATTATGTTATGCGTTTTTAGATAGATGTTTTAATTTATATAATTATTTCACGTGATCAACATTTAGGCCTAAGAGATGATATATTTATTAAATGCGTTTTAATACCAAATGGAATTTTCATTGTAGTGATTAAAATCCTGATAGGTTAGGCTACTTTAACGTGTTATTTGTGATGAGATAGGGGAATGAGTTGGTGAAAAAGCAAATATGTAATATCAATCGGACTGTACAACAAAGTCATAATCATCTGCAGCCCAAATAATTTCCCACAAGAAGAATGCCGCTTTTTCCATCATTGTTTATTAAAATGGCTGCATTAATTGTGATCACTTGTGACATGGCCCTTCTTGGACGTGAAAGCCATGAAATTCATTGGAATTGAAAGACTTTGGGAGATATAGCCTAATATCCTTCAAAAGTATAAAGTAGGCTATAGCGTTGCTGTCGATGGTTCGATGTATTTGTGTAGCCTACATTACGACCATCGGAAATGTGGAAAGGTCTCCATCTTCTGCGGCAGTCAGAGGTGCAATGGGAGAAAAACATGGTAGGCTAGCATCCTTCTCAGGTGTGGACTCGACGACGACCATCGCATGAGACTATTACAGGCGTAAGCACCTAGAGAAATAACACCACGAAAAGCGGGGGTGATGTCATATCCAGTCGAAATAAAAACATCAACGTGTTTCGTATGCTATGTAGGATAGGCTAGAGTAGTCTTCAGACTGTGCAATAAGAACGCTCGCAGAGAGACAGTTTCTAGGCGATGTAGGGTAGCGTTATAGCCAATATGGCTGTGAATGTAGGAACTTAGTCCACTGCGACATGGAACAGTGCGCACGCCATATTTTGACCTTGAGCGCATAGTGGGTGGCGAAATTATGTGTTTACCCATGCAACAACACAGTATTGTTACACACTCTCTACATTAGCCTACTGCAGTATGTCGATGACCTGAGGCCTGCAACTTTGATACAGGTACACCATACTAGGCGACACCATTAAATGGTCTGTAATATAGGGTACCTAGGTTACAGACAATGAGAATAGCCTACTTGACTGTGACTGCAATGCGATGTTATCAGCTGTGTACAGTATTAGACATAGAAATACAATATTTCATGTTAAATAAAGCTCGAGGAGTTACCCAATTGTTTTAATGGAGCACTCTAAAAACTTGTCGGAAGCCAGTCAACGGCTGTCTGCGATGGGATAACCTCTAAAAGAGGAGACTTTGCGCACAAACGGCATAGGGTATGTAAGCTCTGCCTACCTGCAACATACAAAATACAAGACAGCCCATTAGCCTACACTTTTCACAATGCTTCCATTACAACGGGCTCATTTCCTGTATGTTTATATGTTCTCTTGTGACTGCAGTGCCACTAAAAGGGCGTCATCTTAGAATTGCAGTTAGAGTAAAATATAGAGTAAGAATATGGGCGTAGCCAATATCATTTTGTTTTTGCCCTTATACTTAGTATCAATCCAATAAAGTCTAGTCGAAAGAGGGCATAGGCCTACATCAGCCTCAACACCGTTAACAGCGATACATGTCAAAAAATAAAAAATAATAAGCACTATGTCTAATTTAAGAATCACCTACCACATGGCGCTGGTTCTTCTATAGGGAGACTAAGAAGCACGCTCCTACCTTAATAGAGAGCATTTTTTGGTGTCGGCTGAATGGGATAGGCGGAGCGGGGTTAAAGGGCAGCACCGGCGTGCGGCCTCTCTCCGCGAGTTTTTGTTTTTCATTGCATTTAGCCTTTGAGTTCATCCATCTATCCCTCGTGAGCAAAAAAGAAATATTGTGGAAATGGATCGTCTAATTATGCCCTCTGAGTCCTACACACATTATTTTGGAGTTGGTCAGCTCTTCGCCTAGCCTATTGCTGCTAGGAGGTACTTACTCGTCGTGTGAAGTGGACTAACGTGGTGGTTATGAAAACGACAGGCAACACACAGCATCCTATCTAACTAATACCCCACTGTTCCTTTCAAAATGACAAAGTGAGGCAATTTATTGATTTTGCTTACAAAATGAAGCTGAACGGCACGCGCACGTCAACCAATATAGACGATCTGAACAAACCCACAATAACATAACATGTTCTCTCTGAGGTTTATATTTGATTGAATATGTGTCCCATAGGCTGTGTGAGTCCTTTATTTTTCTATACATTTATGCTTTGGTTTGACAGACATTTTGCTGCAAAAGGAGATGCTGGAAGACTGCAACAACATCATCTTAATTGGGGGCTGTTTAGTTCCATGGAACAGACTGATAATTGGAAAACTCTGAAGTGTCACTTCACCAAACCTCTTCAGCGACAAAATCCACCCAAGTGCGCCTAAGCCCTCATCTTGGGCCACTTATGGCCAAACGGAGAGGCAGTGAGACAAGCGGTAGCCTAAATCGAGTAAAAATGTAACAAAACACCGGCAAAGCAAAATAAAACGAAAAGTCTTTTAGACGAATGTTTAGTCTGGGTTACTTCAGACCAGTGGTTAGTCCGTCAATCATTTAATATTTTCAAAGGAAATGCAATTTTCTCAAAAATCGAGAGTGAAAAATAAACTACAGCGAAAGTGTAACCACACGCATGCCAATTGTAATCGCGGTAACCCACTCTTTTGTAGCTATATAAGGCTGAAATCTCGCTATTGTGTGATACCAATAACCGCAGAGACATCAATAACCTTTCAGTGATTTATAAAGACAATATTTTGTGACGTTCCCGATGTTTGGTCTAGGTGCGTAAAGTAGACAGAATCGTTTTCTTTCCCAGTCTTCACTCACACTTAACGCGCTGCCTCAGAGTCCATCCATAATCCACTGTAGCCCTACATACAGCGGTCGAGAAAGAAACGGTACCATCAAGTCATTCGGTCAATGCTTGTGTCGGAATGAAAATGGCAAAGCAGTTTACTGAATAAGTTTCTGCAAAGTTTCGTCTTTGGCGCGATTCTACATCATGTGCACCGCGAGCACAACAGTTTGTTTGCATCACCGATTTCTTTTAAAGAGGTACAGGCCTTTTTCACCCCAACTGCAGCAAGTAGGCCTATCATATTCAAGATCGCCCAGATTTCTGGTTAACCTGTGCAGAGCTCAGGCAAGAGGGTCTCTCACTCTCTCTCAATGTGTGTGTGTGTGTGTGTGTGTGTGTGTGCGCGCGCGTGCGTGCGTGCGTGGTGTGTGTATAATTCAGTGCTTACGTGAGCGCGCTCGTGTGTGTTTGTGTTTGTCTTTAACTAGATGTAAGTTTAAGGCAGCAGCAGCATGGTTGTTATATTTCCCAAAATGAATTTAGGCTACAGTCCTTGTGCCTTCCATTCGAAAGTTATTCGAATGATTATCTTTCAGAAAGGACCGTAGTTGTTTTTCACACCACACATATTGCTGGTGCATAGTTTTTGAACCCTTCCACAGTATTAGTAGCATATGCTAAAACAAGTCATCTGAATTATAAACATGAAAAATTAGAAATCGCGGTGTTCTACCCCACCCTCTCTGGGCGTAGCCTACACCAACCTGCAAGAACGTCAAATGCAGGCATTCCAGTACATCGCTTTGGGAGCCACCGCGATTAGCTTTTGGTTATTATACATTTCCCAAAGACACAATTACAATACAACAGTATTCTAAAATATACATTTTATACAATGCATGTATGGCTACAATAGAAACCTAATTTATATTCTTAAATAGAGCGCGGATAGTCACAAAAGTGATGTATAAACGCGTAATGACATTGGCTTCCACCTCGCTATCAAATCAAATATTCAAGCTGCGTTTTGCGCTACTTTTTGCATTTAATGCGTTGATTGCGCACTATTGCTTTAAAAATGCGAGGATGCGCGTTGTCTGTTACTCGCAATTCACTGTCATGTGGTCAAACCTCTCCAATTCCATTGGTTGGAGGCACGTGTCTAGGATACGGGAGTGCGACGTCACTGGGGGCTCGTATTAAAAATAAGAACAAAAATCCGGAGTGAAAGTATTTCGGGAGCAGTTAGAAGCTCTTTTATATCGCATCGGCGCTGCTATTGGAGCCCTGGTAGTGGACTGACGCAGAGATCGGATCATACCAAACGGGCTCCACGTCTGGCAAAAAGTGTTTCCCACCTGCCACTGTAAGTAAAGGACAGCGAACAAGGGGACAAAGGAGCAAAACTATGATTTTCCTTTGTGTTTACGACATGAAAGGGCTATTTGGGGTCCCCAATATCCACTGATATTTCAGCATAATTTTTAACTATTCCTAAATATATTGCAAAGTGATCCGAAGCTCTCCAGAAGTGGATTGTGAGTGACTGTGTCCGGGAGAGCGATAAAAGGGTTAAGGGCAGAGAGTGGAAAGTGTATCAGTATGGAAGAGAATGAGCAGAGTAGAGAAGCGGAGCGTCAAGGGTCGGCTGACGAGTCGAATAGGGGGATCCTTCCACTTCTGCAAGCACCGGGAAACCTGCAACTCCCGCATCGAATCACCAACTTCTTTATCGACAACATCTTACGTCCTGACTTTGGACGGCGAAAAGAAGCGAACATTACGCGCGATGAAAGCAACCTCACAAGTCGAGAGAACCATAGCCCGACGACTCCAGGAGTGGGGCAGGTGGGGAGTACCGTGCCAGCAGAGGGAACCTCCACGCCTCATCCGGGCGCAGGGGGGAAGAAGGCAGAGATAGCGACCGAGGAACAGCTGAAGTCCCGTGGTGAGAGTGGAGACCAGTGCCTGAGTTCGGACTCGGATAGTTCTCATGCCAGCACAACCTTACCTAACAGCGCGCCTATGCTTTGGCCGGCTTGGGTGTACTGTACCCGTTACTCGGATAGGCCCTCGTCAGGTAAGCCTAATTCTTCTTATAGTGTGACTTTCAGGCTTTCGCAGTGTTGCAGTAGTCAGGGAATTGTTCAGTTTGCAAACAGAAAGATTCCTTGGAGAACACAATTTACCTGTAACATTTCCGAAACTGAACATGTATGTTGCTAGGGAAGGTGACGTGCAGGACCTTAATAAGTTGTGCAAGATGAGCCATAAATGCATTAGCGAAAAATAGCAAATAATATAGTCGAAAGTAATGGAGTTGATACATTTAAACCCAAGTCTGTAATATCAGTGTGGTTTATGACTTTTACTCCAGTTGACCTGAGCCAAACACCCCCAAAATATTTGTAGGGTTAGTTGGGAAAGCTCCATCTCAACAATCTGTTTTGTATTTCATATGCAACATCAAACGAATACAATTTGGAGGCCTGTTTTAGAGTATCTCTAGTGTGAATTTCTCTCCCTACCTTCTGGAAATGAGCCTTATGTAATTTCAAAGGACTAGACTAACAATAGAAAAATAAGATGTGTACAGAATAAATAAAAGTATAAATCTATCTGGGTCCAATTTCAATTCATCCGAATGAATCCCGTTGCCTTTGTTGATATTTCATTAGCATATTCTCCACAATGGAGTAGCCAAGGCCTTGCACGCAGCGTTTTAGCGAAAGCGAACGATTCTCGGAACGCACACATTTCTTCAAACTGTTATTTTGCAGTGGAAAGACGTAAACTGTATATTTACATACTTTTATGGAGTCAAGAAGAACAATGTGTACTCATGCATAATGCAAAAGGGATTCCTCGATTTAATCGCGCTCGATGTTTGTTACATCTCCTTCATTTTGTCCATTTACTGTAGGATCGGTGGTTTTAAAAGTGTGTTAACAAATTTAAAAGGCGTCCTGAGAAAAGGTTCCTCAACTGTTTCTTCTGTACTCGTCCTGTCGCCAGTGTTCCCCCTCAATGTAGGCTGAAGCCCTCTGTTTGGTGTTTTACCTTTCGTGTTAACTATTCGCTGCTAAAATATTCTTGTGTTGTTACCTAACGGTCTGTGTTAATCGAGTTTAAATGATCTTCTATGTTGTCAGATAGGGTGGTTAGCACAGAGCTTTGCACGATGCTCGTAGTCTTGCGTGCAAGTGCTTCTGCTCTGAACTAGAGTGTAGCCTGGTCAGCAGGCTGCAGCCAGTTCAGAATATAAATAGACCCATCAAAATCATGATTTGTTTACATCTTCTACATTGCATTGGAGAGTTTTATCGTTGCGCTATTGTTCGGCGGACAGTGCAGTGTCTTGTAGGATGGAGAAGGGCGTGTCGCGAATGAATCCTTAGCGAAGTTTACAATGCCAACCATAATATAACAAGCATTGGGATTGTATTTGAGATAGATAATCGTTGCTTGTGCAATGACTGCCATAGTATTACTAAGCGTAGTCATGCTCCATGATAAATAGCCAACTTATTTTCCATCATCTTTATTCTGTCACCCATTAGAGGTCCCCAACACTATCTGTTCAGTCACACTGCTGGAAAAGCGCGTGGAATGATCGAGTTGTACAGGGTGAATCGACACCTATAGTTGACTGACTGGTTGGTGAAATGGATCAAGGAATGGGTAGATGAGTATGCTCAGATCTGTGTGTAAACAAGCATATTTCATTCAGCTGCTCCAATCTTCCAATTAGAGTTGAGAACCAGATAACCAAGTAAACGCAGTCACACACACACACACAAACACACACATATACACACACACGCGCGCACACACACACACCAAGTTATGACTTCAAACTAATGTATTCACTTTCATTTATTGCAGGTCCTCGATCTCGTAAACCAAAGAAGAAAACCCCCAGCAAAGAGGACAAGCGACCACGCACAGCCTTCACGGCAGAGCAGCTCCAGAGACTTAAGGCCGAGTTCCAAACCAACCGGTACCTGACCGAACAGCGAAGACAGAGCCTGGCTCAAGAACTCGGCCTCAATGAGTCTCAGATCAAAATCTGGTTCCAGAACAAACGGGCCAAAATCAAGAAAGCCACCGGCTCTAAGAATTCTCTGGCCTTACATCTCATGGCGCAGGGACTGTACAATCACTCCACCACATCAAAGGACGACAAATCAGACAGAGACAGCGACTAAGACAGAAAAAATATATCGTTATGATTACAATGCAATAATTTCTAAAAAAAAAAAAAAAAAGGAAAAGAAAGTAAATAAGGGCCAGTGTATAAAAATACCAGCATTAACTGAATCTAAGAAGATTACTATCAAATACATATCTGTTATTACATACATATAAACGTGATTTATTACATAAATGTACAAAAGTTAAATATCTATATATGTCATATAACATGGCATTTTCCTTCTGAGTAAGTGGGCCTACATGCTTCGTGAGAGAGAAACCGTGTCTCTAGACGTTTTGTATCGTTAACATATTGTCAGGTACATCCAGTGCGTTCGACTGATAAGCTTACTCGACCATTACATGTCAGCAACATGAAAACATCTCGCTTAAGTCCAAAGAATCCTTTTTCTGCTGCATCCAGGCAACTGTGAATATGAATAAATAGCTAAGAAGATATTTTGTTTCAGCTTTGTTGGTTTTATTTGATTTTGAGTTAGATAAAACGGACATGTCAGGAGTCTTGAATGGTTACTGCGTAGGCTACGTGTTCCCAAAATGTAACAGAATGCATATTTAAAGATATACATATATATTTTAGATACTCAGATTTGCCTGGCCATCTTTGGCAACTTTATTAACAAACGTGTATACAATCAAACAAGTAATCTATTGATGTAACAACATAGCCCTACGGTTGTGAAGCCAAACAACACAGTCCGATAACACTCTAACACTACGAAGTGCTAGAATCCCATTAATTTTAAATGGGTACATTATATCAAATAATAATAGAAATGCAGTTTCGTGGCCTCCTGATATATGAATAGTTTTATGAAAGAGCAATATAACAATAACATTTTGTAGCAAAATATCTTTTAATCAATGAAAACTGCCTATAAGTGTAGCATACTGGCAATGATGTAGAAATGAGAGCGAACTCATGGCGCCATGTAGGACGTCGCCCAACTTTATACATACATATGAAAATAAATAAATAAATATATACACATAGATATATAAACACACAACCACAGTTATAACCATTAACAATGAAGCAAGCCAATTGTTTACTGTAATACTATTGTTGGAATATTGTTTTATCGTTGTTGGAAAAAAACTTCATATTTGTTATGTATTTATATAGATTATATTGGAGACGAGGAAAAAACATGAGACCGATGTTGCTTTTTTAGATTTCAGAGGTGTTTACATGGCTTATTTATCTTGCAATAACTTCTTTATGTGAATGAAGCAGTTTCGGGGCCTTTGCATGAAAGCTGCGATGTTATATTATGGCAGATTCAAATGTTTATTAACTATGATCTTTGTCGATAGGGGTATGATCGAGTTATAAGTTGCAGATTGTATCCATGCCAAAATTGTGGACTTTTTGCTGTCTGAATCATTTTGCTGTATATCTATAAAAGTGTGTGTGAATTTAAAATCCACCAAACTTGCCACACTTTGCCTTACAAGTTCCAGTACGAACTTTTTGTGACACTGAACTGTGCCGAATCAGAAAAAACAGTATTTCAATGCATATGAGTTTATCTAAGAACATGGCCTTTATGTGAACTGCTGGTAAGACCTAATGAATTTATCCTAATCATCAGCGAAGATCTATCTATATATGACTATGTTTAAAATGAATTGATGACACAATTTGAGTTGTATACTACAATGCTATTTTTATTTTGTGTTTAAATATTATTTGTTATATATGTAAATAGTTTGTATCATGTATGTATTAATTGTGTAATTAACTGCCTCCTGAACTTGAGGAAAAAATAAATCTGAAATATAGCCTACTACATCTTCATGTTTAACTTGTGTTCTCGCTTTCATAAAAGCGCATGGTTTGGTCTTTGAACCATGGTGTTGTTATGAAATTATTTCGGAGGGAAGGCACAGAATCTATTTAAAGCGGTGACTGAGCAGAGCTTGTGCCGCTGTTATCAAATGAGAATTGAGCCCCCCGGATATGACGTCATGGTTTGGCAAACAAAGCTTCGCCAAGTCAGAGATGAGTCATGTCGTGATAGGATAGGCTACTACTACTCTCACTCACATTGGCTGTGTAAAGAAAGTGCAGCTTGTTTATTCAAACATATAGTGTTTAGCGTCCATATACCTATATGGATAAAGTTAGTTGCTAAAACATATGTGATCTGGGCTATTTTGAACTTCCTTGGTCTCAGTGGAGCTTCTTGGGAGAAACTTTAGTTCTGCAGGACAAGTGCCGCAAAAGCCGACCGTGCGTGACAGCCATCACCAACGCGCTTTGTGACATAAAATTCGTAACCAAATTATAACTAACAAAGTAATGGGATTTTTTTACATGCTTGTCCTAATGATCTAAATCCACTTTGTGTTTGGACATGTGAAACATAAGATATTGTTAGAAACTAGGCTACTTTTATTGAACTTGCTCTAGCCTATATTGTTTGGTTGTTCATTGCACTTAACCATGCGTCCTCTCTTTAACCAGCGAAGGTTTTAGCCTCGTTGTAGGCTATCACTGCACAAAAATGTAACCCGTTGTAGACCTGTTTTCGTGTAATGATCCATAAAGCATTTGACTGAATCTTTAGGCTCTCACGATAATAGGCCTTTTTTGATTTCGAGCCATTACCACCAGGCCTAGATCAGTCACATGGAACTTGATGTAGACTTGCTAATAATACAGGTATTTTCTAAAGTCATGATTACCACACTAACATAATGTTTAATATAGTAGAAATCAAGGTCACCTTGCCTATTTGCCTTGGCAAATTATAAAAATGGTAAAGGCTAGAGTGACCGTAGGCGTATCTTTACTTTTATTTTAAATTCACCACTGAGCTCCCTAATACGTTCTAGTTATGACCCGTGGCATTTGGTATTTTCAAAGATAGACCTATAGACAAAAATAGATTTCGAACACAGTGTACCAGTTTTGTATACAAGAGAGTAAATACATGTTTTTAAAGGTGGACGAGTAGTAGACATTTTTCATTTATTGTTTTTGGTCAGCCAATACATGCAGGGCATGTCTGTTAAGCAAAAGTACAATTAATCAAAATAAGGGCACGAAAGCCGACCGAATTACACAATGCGCAAGAACTGCGTTTTGAAACATAACGTCATAGGCCTACATATATATAATCTTTTGATCCCGTGAGGTAAATTTGGTCTCTGCATTTATCCCAATCCGTGAATTAGTGAAACACACTCAGCACACAGTGAACACACAGTAAGGTGAAGCACACACTAATCCCGGCGCAGTTAGCTGCCTGCAACAACAGCGGCGCTCGGGGAGCAGTGAGGGGTTAGGTGCCTTTCTCAAGGGCACTTCAGCCGTGCCTATTGGTCGGGGGTCGAACCGGCAACCACCCGGTTACAAGTCCGAAGCGCTAACCAGTAGGCCACGGCTGCCCTACATGAAGCACTTGAAAGTTATTAGCGTCAAATGCGCATTAAGCCATACATTAAACTGGCAATCCAAACAGAATGGGACAATTTTCAATGTTCATACTACGTCCACTATTTTTCAGGTATAAAGCTGACCAAACTTTTATCTACCCCTTTAGAAGGCAACACTGACCCACCAAGGTGAACCTTGGGCACACCCACCTGGCATAGTCTGGAGACATAGGTTTAATGTCGGTTGAACCCTCTTCTCCTCTACTGAAAAAGCACACACAAAAGCAATCAAAAAATGGTTGGCAGGGAAACATTTCCCATGCACTGACCCCTGCAATGCCAACCCTCACAGAGCCTCATCTCCATTTCCATTCTCAGGACCCATGTATGAGGAAGTGACACCAAATGGGCCCTGAATGACTTGAGTTCACATGGAGGGAAGTAAGACCAAGCAAGAGAGAAAGAGAGAGGGAGTGAGGGAGAGCGAGAGAGGGAGAGAGGGTAGAAGACAGAGAGAAAGACAAAAGGGGAAAGGAGAGAATAATAGGGAAAGAGAGAGGGACAGAGACAAAGAAAATGAGACTGCAAGACCCAGAGAGAGAGAGAGAGAGAGAGAAACAGAGAGAGGGTGGGAGGGGTACCTCAAAAGCGGCCAGTACACTGTGCATTGAAAGACTGTGGTTGGAGAAAAAAAGAAATATGTGGGGAGGGGGTACAGACACCCCAATACCCTGATGAAGGTCAAAGCCGGCTGTCATGGCTGCAGGTGGCTCGTTTCCTGCTCCGCACCCACCCCATCCAACACCCACACCCCTTCTCACACAGTAGCCATTCGGCACCCCCATCTACTGAGGTATGGGCATAATATGATCGGACGGGAAACCCTTTTCAATCTGAGTCTATAGTTTGTTCCTTGGTACAAGGGCGTAAACATATTTACAACATTTAGATGGCCATCATGACTGCTGACTGATGTGTTTTGCTTATGAAAAATCTGTTTTTTAACTTGATGGTCACTTTATTAGTAAGAAAAATGCAACATGAACAAACAAGACAAGTTTAAAAATTGTCATTAAATGGCAAGTTCGGAACAATGTGGTGCCGAGCAGAAACCCAACCAAATAATGATATTAGTTTTTATTCAGCAATGACAAAACAATCAGAAACAACTTTCACCTCGGAGTATTCAACTTCACCAGCCTACGTGAAGAAAAAGACTCTCATCGGACAAAGCAAAATGGAAGGAATGAGAAAAGGGAGAAAATGACAAAGAAAATGGAGGAGTATTGATGTCCACTTGTCTACCTCCCATACAATGGTCTCATACCACACCCCTCACACACTAACCCCCCTCCACACACACACACACACACACACCCTCCCTTCTCGCTCACTCTCTCCAAGTTTTTTTTTTACCCAGAGTGCTCTAAGCATTTCTCGCAGCTCTTCCCTGACTGGATTGCGCCTCAGAGGTGCGGAAACATCATTAGGAGGAGGGAGGGATGTAAACGCAGCAGAATGGGGATGACATCAGGCCAATTTCACACTAGGCCCTTGGATGGCCAGACCCAAGCCAGGGTCCTCTCCGCGCCACGAAGATCAAAGCGCAGTCGCCTCCACACCGGACCGGGCAGAAGAGGAGGAAAAAGGACACTTAACTATGCTAATCCCCAGGACAAATATATTTTAATCTTGTTAGAATACAAGTTAATGCCACAACGCACTGCGTTGGATGAGGAGGGTAACGGGACAGGGACTGGAGTCTTACCTTTCCCCAACCAGACAGAACTAGTGCAACACTGGTCCACAGAGTCTTACCTTTCCCCAACCAGACAGAACTAGTGCAACACTGGTCCATTCACACTGACCCACCCTTCTCTCTCTGTCTTTTTCGCTCACACTCACATCCATGGAGGCATGCAGACACACACACAGACTCTCTCACACACACACTCTCTCTCTCTCACACACCAACACAAAGACACCCTGTAGGGAGAAGATCCAGATTGGTCCACTTGCTGTTATCTGTCCACAATAAGTTCACACAAAACAGGTTTACTAAGGCACCAATAAATCGTGGTACACGCACAGACACAGAGAGGCTGTATAACTAGGGTAGAAACTCTACAACTCAAGTATTTCTGTAACTAGTTCACAGAAACGTCATGGTACGATAACACTAATGTACAGACTACCACACGCTTACCACACTCGCTCACTTTCTCTCTCTCTCTCTATATATATATATATATCTCTTACATACACACAGTCACACAGACACACAAACATCGACACACACACACACACACACACACACACACACACATGCTTTTTTCATTAAGGCAGCGAATTTGGTGTTGGTGTCAGTGACCCCGGCCACAGGCTCAGCAGGATTCTAACAGCGAGAGGAAATGAGTGTGTGTGAGAGAGACAGAGGGACAGGGAGGAGAAAGAGAGAGAGGGAGTATTTGTGTGTAGCAGTCTGCCGTGTCCCTCCTCTATAGCACCTTGGTAACTCTTGATCTCTCATGTATGGGACACAAGGCCTAGGCTGCTCAGAAGTCGACTAGGGAGAACAAAAGGGAAACAGATGCATTGTGGAGAAGTCACACACACACACACACACACACACACACACACACACACACACAAAGTTTCATTTCACACCATTTGAGTCTTTGAGTGACCTCTGCTAAAGAAAGGCATTTGCACTGTGATACAAAGGCAGGTGGTCAAAGATACCAAGGATTTCTCATACGAGACATCTGATAGCCATAGCTAATAAGAGCTTTGCCATTCTCGCTTTCATCAAGTGCACTTATTAACACGAGGAGAAGTTGATGTCGAAAAATCACAGTAGTGTATAAGAAAGACTGACAGCAAATACTCTCTTTGGTTCAGTCACTGAACAGAGTTTCGGTTTGATAAAAAGAAAAACCGTGGCATGACATAATTTACGTCGCCGAGGCATTAAAAAAGCGTGATGAACACATTGTTTTGTGATAATGAGACGGTCGGCAATAAGACAGTCTAATGAAGACATCTATCGTAATTACACTTCCCTAATTGAATCACCTTATTTCATTAGGGCACACACAGACCAGAGTCCAAATTGCCAAAAATATTTAAAAGTTGGCGTAAGTTGGTTCTCAAGTTTGTTAAGACACTAGAGACCAAAAACTGTATCTGGTAGTTCCATGTTTGTGTCTTGATTATGTGGTGGCAAAAGACATGGCGAGAGCTGGGTCATATGTGAATCTATGAGTGAGATGTATGATCATGAATATTGTGATCTGAACTAGACTCGCTTGCCAATGTTTGGTGTGGTGTGAAACATAAGAGCTCAATAGCGTCTTATAAGACTTTGATTATCCTGCATTCACAATGACTTGGATATGTCATGTATTTGTCGCTTTATCACCCAGGGTGAACCTCAATTGTACAAATATGCAAACACTATATATACCTGCAGCATGCATACAGTATGCAAACACATATACACACATACATAAGGCCCTTCAGCTATATTATATCTTTCAAATGCATTGTGTCCACTGGACAGAAATACAAAATATAATTTAAATTCAATTAAAATACGCACAAAAATGTGTGTACTGCACTCTGCAGAACATGCTGGAAAATATATCTGCTTCCACAGAGACAGCATTCATTTTTTTTTATTAGAAACAGAAGAAATACCAAATGATGATTCCTTATTACTGGACTTTCTTTCCCTCGGCACTAAACGTTTCTTATGCAGCTGACCTTTACCTGCTTCCTCGCCAGCCTCTGGACATTCCAACTTGACTTTTGCCCTTCTGCTGTTGGACACCCTATGACATGTACAAATGGCCCGGTGTCTTAATGATTGTGTTCATTATGAAAAAGACCTAAGACGGCACAGTCTGTCAGGGTTGCTCTCAGTGTTTCACATTTAAACAATTATAAAATAGAATAAATAGAATACATTTTTAGCCATGAGTATTGTTTTAGCAACGCATGCACCCAGCAAGCTACTTTGGCCCACTGTTTTCATTTCCAATAAACATTGTTAATGAGCAGTAGGAGTAGCTGAAAAAATATAGACAAGTAATTTATTATACAATCAAAAGGATAGTCGGCACAATCATCCTTCTGGACAATGAAGAAACAAGGTTATGTCATTTTTTGGTAAGTAAAGATGTAAAATGTGCTTTTGAGATATAGCATTTTTGTCTGTAAGTGTCCGTCAGTGCTTATCATAATTTGTCAGATTGGACCAATTCTCACTTTATTAGATTGTAAGAGGAGCCAATTTAAAACTCTCAAACCAAAATCAGTCAGTGATTATCATGTCTTTATTCATTACTGTAGGATAAACACAGGAGTCATTACTGCAACACAAGAGCAAGAACTGAAGAGGGTCAGAACTAGAGGGCATGTGGAAAGAATGGGAAGGCTCACCAACTTATTGTACCTCTGCTGCAAGTATGTGTGTATCTCAAATGTATAGGGCAGTGTGTGTGGACACTGTAACTGGACAGGCGAAGCAAAGAGGGACAAGAGTGTGGCTGAGTGGCGGCCAGATGCGAGAAAAGACTGGAGGGTAGAGGACAGCGCAGAGCGAGGGATGGACAGACAGGCGGGGTGATACATCTGTGTCAGCTCAGTACCTGCTCTACTGCTGTAGACATATTTCATGGACGGACATCCTCTTCATCACGCCTTCACTGGACGAGGGCTGGGACAGAGCGGGAAGGGCAGGGAACCAGGGAAGGACATCCTCTTCATCACGCCTTCACTGGACGAGGGCTGGGACAGAGCGGGAAGGGCAGGGAACCAGGGAAGGAGAGAAAAAGAGGAAGAGAACAAAATGTCATCAGTGCAGTGAAACAGGATGGAATGAGCTCGAGCGCTCTCTTATGTTGTGATTTGTTGTGCTATTTGTCGTGATGCACCCAACCCTTCATCTTTTACAAAACAATATTAGTTGTTCCCTTTCGACAATATATGTCAAATAGTTCATTTACGCATTGGATGCAGACATGGACCAGAGAACATGTGAAAAGAATTTCTTACAAATTGTTTACTATAGCATTTGAAATTATGCTAGATGTAAATGTCTGTTTTGCTCAAATTTACAAAGCATTATGATATAGAGTGATCCAAACCAAATTGTCGATGCTTGTTGGTGTGCATAACTGTATAGCTAAATAGCATTTTAGTGCTTTGGTATATGATCACATGAGGATACTAATTAAAAGCTAATTATTTTTTTTCTGGACAAAGTAGCACGTGCACAGCATTCAGAGAATACTTAGCCACACGCTATCCTCATTTTCGGTCGATTTCAAAATGGAGAATTTCGCTAAGACTCATTAATTTCAAGGCACCACCGCAATTTAATTTGCAACCCCCAGCAACCTTTGGAACAAATGTTCTAGTGAAGGGCGGCCACAGTGATGGCAGGAGCAACAGCCACCATGTTTGAGACGGAGAGGAAATGGCGCTCGCCATCTCGCGTTTCACACAACCAGTTCATAATCACACTAAGGCGAGTTGGCTGGTGTGAAAATAAGCCCATGGTAAACAAACACATTACTGCTCCACATTCATTCTGGCCCAACATGGACCGAGCGGCAGATTGACTTTGACACGTTTCACTGCCAGTGTTTGCGTGGTGAGGCAGAACTCCACTCTCTCTATCTCTCTCTCCCTCCCACCATCTCTCCTCTGTACAAACACCACACACACAGACACACACACACACACACACCATACACACACACATGCACACAGGCAGACACACACTCATACACACACACCCCCTCCCTGTGTGTGGGACTCATCTGTCACTCACTCACCATGGTTACGCACCATGGCGGCCAAGGGTGTGCAGACAGATAGAGCTAGAGAGAAGACAATAACATCTGCATTGGCCTCTGGAACACGGGCTTCCCTATTCCCTTCCACACACACACACACACACACACACACAGTGGGAGAATCTGACACAGCAATTCCTAAAACACTGTGCTGAATGTTAAAGCGGAACAAACATTTTCCCCTCTTTTCCCCTCTGAGAGGAATAGTATTCAGACATAAACAATGACTCAAAGTCGATGGATCCAAGTGCCACGCAAGACCACAAGACTGAGAATAGGGGTTAGCGATCGTCATGATTAAAACATAGATAAGGAAAACAGATGGCGATATGCACCCAAAGAGACATAGGATAGGAGCGAAAGATAACTAGCAGGAAGCAATGAGTGGGTCGCTAAGCACAAGGTTGATTGGTGAATGTGTGAGTGGATTGGGAGGGCGGGGCCCTACCGAAGGCATTGGGGAGTCCTAATGCCCAGCTTCCAAACACAGTAGCAGCAGCAAACGCCCACTTGAGCTCTCACTGCAACAACAGCAGTCCCCCCATTTCTGCAGACAACCCGCCCGATTGACACAACCTAGAGTGCCCACTCTCTCACACCCATCCTACACGTTCTGAGTCATCCGACCTAGGACACACTTGACAACCAGCACTCCAAAACACACACACACACACACAATTAACTCGCTGCACCGAATGTCTAGTTTTGCATCGAAACTTCTGTTTGTATGTTTATGTGTTTATAAGAGAGAGAGAGAGAGATAAAGAAAAAGAAAAAAGAGAATTTACTCTAAACACAATAAACAGAACTCCACACAGTGACTGCTGCTGTATGATTTTGCGTGTTTTATTGGCATTAATAGGCATCCAAACAAAGTGCTTTGGAAATAGGTCATACAACAATCAGCAAGCACGTGGCGTGCCATCGTGGCGATGCAAACCTGCCACATCGAGATTAGAATGAAATAATGAATCAATTTAATAAATAAATCATTTCACCAAATCCAATTTTCAAAAAGCATTCTAAATCCTTCGTTCATATCCACAGTCATACCGCTCAATCAGGGAATTATGCATAACCTGCTTTACATACAAATCTTTTAAGTATAATAAACAGAAACAATGCTTCCTAGTACAAAGGATTCATAACCGCAGGTAGTAACAATACTATACCATTTACACTGTCAGTGGCATCCAGTGGACACATACCAGCTTTTCATTTATTTTCTGCAGGAATCAAATAATATTAACAGTCCATCAAAGGTTCATCATTACTCTTTGATCATGTAAGCATTCAGGAAAAAAAACTGGGCAACTCAATCTTGCATGTCATATTCATCACAGAGTTATGGAAACGAGGGGAATAAAAATATGACCAGGATAACACAAACAGTGGAAAACGAGGGCTAGGTTAAATGGCTAAGGTTGTGTCATGACAACACCACAGCATATAAGCTCAATTATTAGGCTACTCATGGTACTTACAGAGGTTGGGAGGACATCATGGAGTAAAACATTAAAAGTAATCCAGGTAGAGAAGACACTTGAATGAGTGTTTAGGGGTGCTGCCGCAACGCCTTAGTTTTAAGCCACTACACATTCCAGGTCTAAAAATAAACTGCTAAACTGACTCTTCTGCATAATTGCAACAGAAAACACAGTAAAACTCGCTTCATGCCAAGAAACTGACTTCATGTCCTAACACCCACTTTGGAAGAAAAAACTAAACAGGGGCATCCTAAGGAGGGCATTGAAAAAAGAAAACAAAAGAACAAAAGTTTGTGTAAAGTTAAACTCTCTCTCTCTGCCAATGCTCTCTCCGTGTAGCACCAGCCCTGAACAAACCTAGCACTCTCGCCCTTAAGCCCTCCGCCCCAAACAAACACACACACACACACACACACAAATCACTATTGCGCTTCCCATCCGACTACATCAGGGGTCAGAGTTCACTCCCTCCCCTTGGTAACAGCAGAACACACAGCGGCGTCTAGACGGGTCAAGGTGGACCGTGCCCCCTCTTCTCACCCCTTCCCCTTCGCCGCTTCCCTGCGGATCCTTCCGGAAGGAGGGGTCAGCGCTGGCCAAGTGCAGGATACACAGGAAAGTGGTGTTGTGGGTGTAAGTGCTGGTGTCCAGGAGGTGGTTGGGGGGGTCCTCCCTCTGCTGATCAAAGCCCCCTGCAGGGTGCGAGGGCCAGGGGCTGCAGAGGGCAGTGAGGGCACGGCCTCTGGATGGGCCCGGGCTCCAAAGCCCATTGTTTGCGCGCTCCCCGCCTCTTCCGCTGCCACTGATCACATTAGGGCACGGCCTTTCACCAGCCCCGTCCCGCTCTGACAAACACATGCACACACACACACACACACACACACACACCAGCACACACAAAGGGGTGACTCTGCACCCCTTTACCATCTGGGGAGCTAATAACACCCCCCACCCCCCCCAAAAAAAAAACAACACAAAAAGAAGTGGGGCAGGAGAGAAGGCTTTGTACCCCTCCCTGTTCTCCACTACTCCGCTCTCTCTCTCTCTCTTCCAATAAACGCAGGCTGTTCCAACAGAAGCACAGACAGACAAGCAAACATACTGTAGAGCTTCCTGGTCCACATGGAAATCACCCTACAATCTATGTGGGTATGAATGCGCAGAGATAGGGCTGCAGCTAACAATAGAAAATAATACATCTAAACCCACCATCTATACCGTTTTTGTTTACAAAAACACCACAACAAGTCCCAGGGAGATGAGTAATATAAACAGAGTGCATCTGTTGCTATTTGTTACTTACATCGAAGCGAACATATAAAATGGGCCTAGCTAGCGTATTGCTTTATTCAGCACAGCAACATCGGAGCTCATGGTGGATTCCATTTTTTGTTCTAAACCCAGCTGGAGTTTTCCGATGCTGAGGGGGTACTGCACAAAATCACCTTGAATCCTATTTAATCTCATGCTCGTCCTGGGGTTGCAGAAGCTACAGGAGACCTTAATTTCCTTGTTTATGGGCTAATTCCTCCTGCATCAGTCTTAATTACACAGGACTGGCTTTTTCAAACAAGGCTTTATATAGACATACAGATCTGGTAACATAGTTCATAGTTCACTATCTGGTAACATAGTTCAGTTCACATAACATATACTGAAACACAGACAGACTAATAGACAGACAGACAGACAGACAGACTGACTGACAGGAAGATGGAAAGAAAAGCAAAGAAGAGAAACTGTCCCACTAAAGAGACCATTGGAATGCTAGATAGAAAGCTTTATTTTGACACTGCTTGTGTGGGGTTTGCGTGTGGTGTGTGTGTTTGTGTGAGAAAGAGAAAGACGCCGTACGTGTTGGACAGCAGTTTTCTCAGCGGAACCGGCACACTCCTGAAGCTTCACTGGGGGAAAGTTGCAACTGCCACGCTGCACGAGGAGAAATGATGTTGTTTGGGATTTTCTCCTTTGTGGATGGAGACAGCAAGCAGAGTGACGCTGATGCAGCCAGAAGCTCCTAACGGCAACAACATCACAGTGATTACTGAAAAAATGGACAGGCTGTGCCAATTCAGTCGGCAAAAATAAATGTTACCTCTTATCTCTCAGATGAGTATCGGCGCAGATGTCATCTATGTGCAGTGCAGATTCAGTCTCCACTTAATCAGTGGAAGAAGCGGTTCCATATTATATTCCCCTTGCCCGCCTTAGCCATCCTGTGATACTCGTACAACGCTGATCTCAAAATCGGCCCACTACTATACAACAAAAAAAAATCAACAACATCTACTACCTACAAAATGTTTTCAATCTATGAACTCAATCTGCATTACATTACATCTACGCAAGTGAAATATTACTGATGAACTCAATCTGCATTACATTACATCTACGCAAGTGAAATATTACTGATAGGCGATTTGCGGGGAAATGTGTTTGTAAGGTTTATTCGGTTATATGGCATCGTTTTTTCACTATCCTCCATTTTCGCTACGGCCTACCAAAGACACAGGAAATCTGCATGGTTTGTGCACTGCATTGTACCTTCTTTGTTCTTTGTTTTCCCAGATGAATAAATACATGAATGGATCAGTAAAAGGCCATCCTCAGCTTGAGTGAGCCTCTGGTCATGTGTCAAGTGAATAGTGTCCCTCTCTCTGTGCTTCAGATTGGGGTTTGATGGACAGCCCTGCAAAAAGCAAGCCTGTGCTTCCATGTGTCTATGTCTGCCTTTCTCTCTCTCCCTCTCATTCTGTGTATGTGTGTGTGGTGTGTGTATACATGTACGTGTGTGTGCATGTGTATGTCTGTGTGTGTATAGGTGTGTGTGTGTGCGCATGTATGTGTGATTGTGTGCGCATGTATGTGTGAGTGTGTGTGTGTGTGTGTGTGTGTGTGTGTGTGTGTGTGCGCATGTATGTGTGAGTGTGTGTGTGTGTGTCTGCATGTGTGTGTGAGCACGCGCATGTGTGTGTGTGTGTTTCCTCAGTGGCAGTGTTTGCCTGCAGGCTTTGACTAATGAAAGCCTGGCCCGGCATCTTTATTACCCTGAGTGGGAATGGCAGACCAAAAGCTTGTGGAGAGCGCGGAGAGAGGGCCATGCACAGAGACACAGAACACAGCAGGAACATTACACATGATTACATCTCCTTCAGCACAAAGAGACACTTTTAAGTGAACGGTGCTGCCTGGTGTGTCTGGTCAAGATGTACCTCCCGGTTGGGAAAAATGTACCGATCCCATGAAAAGATGCTTTAAACCAACATAAGTCAGCGTGATCATGTTAATGAAGTTGAATGTGTTTGAAAATCGCACATGCTGTCAATGCTTTGTGTATTCACACACATTAAAACAGCAGAGTCTACGGAAAAACTCCAGAGTCTTCAGCAGTTAAAGTTTTGCTACTTCTGTTGCTTATTAACGGGTGGGCGTATAGAGCTCTTCCTCTGTGGAGTTCTTAACAGGGGGAGTGTACAGGAATTAAATTTGGAATGAAGGCGTATTCCAGTTTAAAAGCTCCTTTTTTCATGCACCATGGTGCCAGACTGAACCTGCGGAGCATGGCACAAATTCTCCCTCTCACAGATTTCCCGGTGTTATTTTGAATTGAAACTGTTAAGGGCTGCACATTTTTGTGTGCGCGAAAATAACATTTCATTAAAAACAGACAGAGACTGCACTGCACCAGGTCTAACAGCGTGGAGCTGTCCACTGAATACACAGATGTGGCTAAAATAGGTATTGTATGAGTCAACCAAAACCAGAAGACGGTGAAGGCACATCTCAAGCACAATGATTGCACTCCTTGGGTTTCGATTAGACCTGATGGCATACACCACCTAATAGTTAATTTAGGCAGTTCTCCATTTTGATGGCTAAGCCGGTGGCATTTTGGTAATCATATCTATAGTCGTCCGTAATGTGTGTATGTCAATTCCTTCAAAATGGTTACTTGCAATTTCATGAGGGGGAAAGTGGTGGTGTGCTCTCAGAGCACATAACTTCTGTGAGGTAGCGATCCAGAACACGTAGCACCAGCACATATCAAACACCTGAAGTGTGCGTTACAGAGTTTTCCTTAATAAAAGGCAATCTTTGCTCAGAATAACCTGAGCCCTGTACCTGTCTCTCACCTGGAGCGGACCATAACTAATCAGCAGGTATTTCACTTCCTCTCACCTGCTCTCCCTAAGCATCTCACAATATTATAAAGCAGAGACATGGGGATTACACACACACACACACACACAGATAGACACACAGATAGACACACATACACTCACAGAAACATTCCAATTACTCTGGCCTTTTGAGTGTGGGTGTGCACTGCACTGCATGTGTGCATGTACCAGCCAGTTAGGTGTGCAAGCTCCACTTCAAGCTTTCCTCTGCCTTCTTCAGGTATTTCCCCAGTCAGGGAAGGGGATATTTGGCAATGGAAGAGTCTTGCACCACATGTGAGGAAAGGGGAGGAAGAGAGCCGATAAGAAGCCAGTGTGTTTTTGGTGTGCAACTCTATCGCTGAGCTCGGGAGTATAACCCACCAGAGAGAGGATTTTTCTTGGTGTGAGGAGGGGGGCGGGGGGGGGGGGGGGTATGAGCCACAAACCCCTTGCTTACTCCTTACCTGTTTCCACAGGGCAGGGAAAGAGTGATATGAGAAAAAAGGGAAGCGGCAAAGGTAGAAAGCGCAAGAGGAAAAGAAAGAGAGACAAGAAAACAACAGCAGGAAAGTGCGAAATACGCAGAGGGAGACAAGACTAATAAAGAGAACAAGACATGCCGAGAATGACACAGAAAAGGAGAGCAAGTGAGAGGTACCAAGATAAACAGGGACAGAGAGAGCGGGAAGAAGAGAGAGACACAGAGAGCGGGAAAAAGAGAGAGACACAGAGAGCGGGAAAAAGAGCTGGACAAGAGAGTTGGAAAAGAGATAGATTGAGATAAAGAGAGAGAGAGAGAGTGAGAGAAAAAGAGTGACACAAAGAAAAGGATGCAGGAAGAGATCCTATAGGGAGAGTGGCCAGCAGACGTGCCTGTCTAGAGGTCAGTCCTAATGAAGTGTGGACTTGACCTCTGGTCACTGAGCCGCCGGGCCCCCAGGACCTGACTGCCCTCCTCCCAGGGGTTAATCCTGCTCAGGCCCTGACTTGATGGGAGATAACATGGGGCTGTTTGGTCCACAGCCCATAGTATGGCTGTCTCTCTCTCTGACTCTCTCTCTCTCACACACACACACACACAAATACACAGACACACACACACCTCCCCATGGTGTTGGGTGTTAAAGTGTGAGACCAAACGTGAAATTGATATTTTCGGTGGCTGTGTGTTTAAACCTGCCCCTTCCACCCACACACACTGGCAGTGTTAATTTGGGTGTTTCTCTGAAATGCCCTTTAACTGGAGCTTATACACTTGACCTTTTATATCCCCCAAAATCATTTTCTCCCCATTAACTTGTGCCTGCTTCTCACCTCTCATCACATGCTGGTAGCGAGTAGCCTTATCGGACTACAGGGGGGTGAGGGGGGTTTGATCGTGTCATTGTTCCATTAAAATGGTCAGTCAAAACAGGCTCAGGGAAATCACACTTCTCGAATGTCAGAAAGGGTCAGCATATTAAATCCCAGCTAGGGAACAGTTGCGGAATACAATTACGAATTTGCAGTGAAAAACAAAAAAAGAGACGTTTGGCCAATGATTGAATCATCCCTGTTTATGGGGGCATCATTTCGTGTCGCTTACTGACAATCTTGGTTCCATCAAATAGAAATGCATTTATTTATTGAAAATTAATTACCAGAGACCTGTGGTAGATTTATTTTTCAGTGTGGTCCAGTGGTCCAGACCCATCCCAAGCCTATGTTAATCAAAACTGCAAATGAAAAACATTGGTGCGGTATAATTTTGCCAATTACTTTAATCTTTCAGGCATATATTTGTTATTCTAACTTTGATTTGATTACGCCTAATGCGGGTGGTTTAGAAGTTGTTTGCTAATAATGACTAGCTCATTGCATACTTGAAGTGATACTAAACACAGGTGAATATCAAGTAGGGTTGTTTTGCATTTTTCCACCAAAATTATGGGTAGAGTGGGAATAAATGGGCTTGAGGCAGACAACAGACCTGTCCAGAGCGAAATAAACATTACGACCTACCACCCATTTCGCCAAGGAGACTGCAACGTCATGGTTGGGTGTTGGGGAGCGCCGCACACGGCTCTATTAGCTCTACCGTATATCATGCAATTTGTGGCTCCCGTTTGTCGAGAACCATCTGAACTTCTGGCTTGATTTTCATGAGTATGAAATATTATGACTTGAAAGCTTTATTAAACATTTTGTGCGAGGGCATGTGCTGGTGGATCTCTTGGGGTGGGGTGGGGGGGTGGGTCACTGAATGAAATGATAAGACCTGTTCATCAGCTGTTTTAGCGACAAGCTGTGGCATGCTTGTTCTCATCTCCACCGTACGGGCTAATTAAAAGCCCATCAGACACAGGAACGCAGCTGCTGTGTGTATAGGAGGCACAGGCAAGGAGAGAAAGAGAGAGAAGAGATGGAGAAAACGAAGTGTGTATGGGGAGAGAATGAGTGAGAGAGAAGGGAGAGAAGAAAGAGAGAGAGAGATGGAATAGAAGATGAGATTTCATTAAAATACACTGCAGTGCCTTTGGGGACCTTGAAGATATGAGTGAGGCTCTCTCCCTCCCTCCCTCGCTCTATTCCCCAACTTAATGAAAATATTCACATTCCCTAATAAACAATCCAATAACATTACCACGGATGTCTCTGGCACACAATCAGCCCAAGCCCAAGGTTGCTCTCCGCTAGCTCAGAACAAAAGCACTCTATTTACTCAGCAGCTACACACATCGTTGATGGGAGGTCTTCAAAAAGAAACAACCAACCTAACTCTCAAAACTGAGCTGAAATAGCTCAAACAAATTGTCAAGTGTAATCAAGTGTGTATTTGTCCAGTCAAAATCAGGTAAGGTTTTCTCTACATAACATACATAAAACACACATACAATTCTGACCGCATGAAAAAGGTTGTATTTTTGCACACGTTTCAAAATAATATATTGCACATCCTGCAATACGCAAATGCAATCCTTTGATGATCTTCCCACTTCTTTTTACATTTCGAGTGACATCTAAGTCACTCGAAACTTTGTAGATATTTACAATTGCTTTAATGTGTTTTGACTGACTTTTGGAATAGTATGGGTGAGAATGAAATTGTCTTCTGGGTTTACTCGAAACAGATCACATGCAAATCAGTCTCACTGGGCATAGCAGAGAGGCCAGCACCACTCTCAAAGTATAGCATGTACACGATGGCCTCTGATTAAAACATTCCCATGAACACTGACTGGAGCAGTGCATGTTCTATTGCAATGGAGCTGAAGGTCAAACTCAGTAAGTCAGTAATTCTACCAAATAGCAGATCGTTAAGGAGCACAGACCACTGAACTTACTAAGCCACAAATATCACCCAATCCACTCATAGCCACACACACACACACACACACACACACACACATCCAAAAAAACAAAACAACACACCCATACCCCTCCTCTCCTATACCTTTGTGGTAGGAAGATCACAGGCAGGGCTTAGTGTGTCCTGAATGGAGCGTAAGAGCAGAGAACAGATTGAGTAGCAAGCAACCCCCCCCCCCCCCCCCCCCCCCCCCCCCCCCACCTCCCCATAGACCCAACACAAAATCCCACTCTGAGAAGCCTCACACCCCAAGACTTTATGTTTTATAGAGCAAGAGTCGATTGTTTTTAGGCAAGTCGTGGAAAATCCATTCTTATTCCAACCAAGAAGCCGGTCAGATTGACAGGTTATAAATGATTTGGATGATTTTTTAATATACTGCACTGTTGCATGCTGATGAGAGGTTGCGTGTTGTTTTGAGCTATATGTTTCAATTTCATATGGCGGGGTGGCTTTTGCTCATTCAGATTGACAAGTTTTACTAATTTGGAAGCCTAGGCCAGGAATAGTGGTTATACTATGAATGTGACAAAATTACTTTGGCCTTCAGAACGACTCCAACATATTAACTAGTAGTTTGAAGCAGTCTGAGTGGTACCATGTAAACTATGTTTTGAGTTAAACACCATGGAATGTTTCAATATGGTTAAAAAATATCACTATATAACCAGTTTTGAAATATACTTTTCAAAGACATATTTAGGCAAGACTAAGTACGTAAAATATTGAAGTAGTGAAGTAACACCCTGAAAATGAATAATGCAATATTAAATATGCAATAGTTAACTTTTTGCTGTATAAAAATCAAGGTTTTAAAATCATGAATATAAACATTGTGAGTTACTAGCAGGCTATTTTAATAAGGCAATTGGACACAAATATTTTTTCTCCAATGTATCATAGTTAGGAAAAGTGGCCTCTAAACATTGTTGACGGTCTGCAATTGTTTAAAACAGTTTTATATTTTACACAAGTGTTGATGCTCGCCATTTAATGATCCTGATATGAGCCTCCTCTACAGGGTGCTGTCCTTCTGTTTTCTATAACTTTCAGTATAGGTAGTTCCATAATTCATACACCGTACCGTCAGCCTCACCATCATCATAGGCAAAAAGCCAAAAAAGTTGGTTCTTCTCCTGCTCAAGAAAAATGGTAAAGATGTCTCAGAATCACAGTAATAATTTGGAAATGCTCCCTGGAGTTGTTAAAGTGGTCTGTTTCAACTTTGCATAGTTCTCTTTTCAGACTTTTAGGATGTACCACTTCTTAGTAACAAATTACATCGATTTAACACTAGACAAAAGAAAAAGGTTTTGTTAGCTTTTTTAACAGATCTACCAGGAGTGGTGGACCCCTTACATCATCTTTTCTTAACCTAGATCATTCTGTTTTGTTTTTACTATGTATGTGTAGATGCAATGTCTAATAGGTAACAGTGTCTCACTATGTAGGTTGTCCTGTCTAAGTTCTTATATATCAGGTGTCCCCCAAGGTTCAGTCCTTAGGCCAATTTATGAAACAATACATTTAATCTGAACAATGGTCATCTAGATTTGCATTGCTGTACAACACCATGCAGGTTTCTCTTGAAAATATGGAGCCTTCCTATAGTTTACTGCAAATGGGTGACATGGGCACCTAAATTGCTTCAAGACAAGATTAATAATATTCACATGAACAGACATTGTTGGTCATAGAGGCCTTACTCTGTAATCTGCATTTAACACTTCACAGCATACAAGAATTTCCTTCTTGAATTTCCCCTTGGGGATCAATACAGTATCTATCTATCTATCTAGAAATCAACCTTGTATAAACATTTGGGAAATCTGACTGGACTGAATAAAAGTTTGCTGTCAGAGTTCACTTTTAATAATTTTGTTTAAAAGTTGTGCTCAAAGGTTTTAACTTGTTTTACAGGTGCATTGGTCGTCTTTCCGTATGTCTAATGTAAAGGTAGAATCTGGTGACACTTTAAAACACAGTGCACAATTCACATTCAAGTACTGTATGACAAGGTTGACTGGCCTGTGCTACGACAGAGAAATGCTGGTCATTGTGGTTAAAACCCATTTTACATTTTAAAAAGTACCATCAGATTTGTTATGCTTTTTCTCTTTTGGATAGCTCCAGATTCTGTGCAGGTCAGTGTCTCACTCGATCATCTTACATTTCATGTTCCAGATATTTATCACTGTGTTGACGAAGTAATCGCTTCACTTTGCTGACCCTCATACTTCACCCGGGATAAAAAATGCTGAGGCTGAGCTCTATAGCAATATTAAGTCTTGATTTTGTGTGATCCTACAATTTTGAAATCTATTAAATTGTAGCCATGTCTGGTCATTACCATTTTTATTTGTTGTTGTTTGTTTGATTAATTTTGATAAGGCCTTTATTTTTTATTCTTGTTATTTTCACCGCTTCTTTCTTCTTTCGCATTTTCAGTGCATATAGTATGTAGTCATATATTGCTATAACTAAACGGATCTTGCACTTAAAACACTTTGAACGCAAACTTATTGTTATTAGTTGCTATCTTACTGATCTAAGGGGTGTACTCCACTTTTTCCAATATTTTCAGTCGTTTCCTAAATATGTCTTTAGAAGATCTAAACAAATGTTACAACAATAATCATTTGTAACTGTACAACAATACGCTTCCACTTTTAGAAAGCATCTAAACAATTTTTTTTCAAAAACAAATGCTGATATATCACAAAATATTCCGCGCTATCACATTTTTCATAATACGTAAAATGTTATATTGTAGATCGCAGATTGATAAAATCACACAGACTATCATTGGACTACTATGGCCTAAATGTTGATATATTACACAATTTCCTGTGCGTGTGATTGGTCAAATATTAGGGGGAAACAGAAAAAGCGGCATTGCATTTGACGGTCAGATCAGTGCAAGACACAATATCTACTGTGCTCGGATGGCATTCAGCTGCCCAACAGACGTACAGTCGAAGCGCTGGCATTGAGTACTGTGTGTTTCCGCTGAGCTGCCATAGCACAGTACATGGGCAAGGTTCTCCATCTTCCCCCTGAACAGTGCACCCTAAAATGGAGGCCGCTACCCCACTGCAGCCCACTCTGCTTAACTCAGGGGGGCAGCTGTGTGGAGAATCACCCTGCTACGCCACCATCAGGAGAGAAAGAGAGAGAGGGAAGGAAGACAAGGGAAGAAAAGCAAGGCATAGCGGGGAGAGGGTTTGCATTTCTTTTTCTGTCAGGGCAGGCACATCGCCAACACAGTCCTTTAAATGCTGCTGCTGCTGCTGTTATATGGAATATGCCAAAACACTGCCAGACAGGGAGAGCTGCAATGCCAAGAAAAGATACCTGCCACTCACAGGCAGACAGGCAGTAGGGGGTCGCTGTTGGACCAACAGTACTCTGCACAATAACAGCCAAAATGGCCGAGCTACAATGCTCACCAACACAGTCGCGCCCATAACACATTTTCAGCCACATTTCGACTTCGTCTGTTTTAGATGTGTCTTAAATCAGATCGACATTACTATTGTTCCTGCACAGGAACCCATGACTGCAAGACGCTGCCAGGAGGCATTTAAGCTCAGACGAAGTCAAGCTATCAGGAAAACAGTAGTACTTTTAGCTGAGTTATGACAGGTCTGAAGCCCAAAGCGTGCAAATAAACCCATCTAATTATTTCACTCAATGAAGAGATCAGGAATGAGTATTTACATGAAGTGATGGGTAGACATGACAGGATGGTGGAGCTGAAAGTGCGATTACTCAGCGCGAGCCTTAACACAAGGCTTGACAAAAAGATCTGACCTCCAGTGCTATTAGCCCCTCCAGTGCAAGCAAGCATACTCATCTGCCTGCAGGCTCCCCCACGTTCACGCCATCACACACCTTTCCCTGACAGAATTCCTGTCATTCTTCCATGGCATGCCCAAATGCGCTTGGCGGAGTGGTACACAGGACATTTTTCCTGAAATTCACTTTGAGCATCGAAGCGCCTCAGCTACCGACAGATCTCTGCTGGCACACTCAAAGGCCAAACACATATGACATAGTAGTAGAACTCAATTTAAAAGGCTCTGGGACTATTCTTGTCCTGTCTTATCCTGTACCCAGTAAAAGTGAACACAAATATTGCAGTTATTTACTGGTCAGAAAACAGTAATTTGAAAGCGGTATAGCGAAACAAGTAAACGGTATAGCGAAACAAGTGAAATTCAAGTACACACTAATATCTGCACATATGCAATTTATTGTCGTTAAAACAAATACAAAACACTAGCAGTGAATAATTGCATGGCTCGTTAAAATTGCAGGGTATGGGTATTGGGGTGTTCATTTTGAAAACCAGACCTTATACTGCAAATGGGCATTCAGAATGTTGACCTATAAATGTAAAAAGATTATATATTGTTTTTGCCCAAAAAATGAGCCCTACATGTATGTTTGGTTAAAAGTCGGCTTTCGTATAGACTTTTAATAATCTGTAATATATACAGATATATTTCTGTACGGAATATGCCCGTGTTTGCATTAATAAAGGTCGGTTCTGTTTTTATTTTAGCAGTGTCAGGTAAGGTCAGGTAACATTAATGTTCCTTATTATACTTATCACGTCAGTCCAGACACTTATCCTAACTCACTTCAATACGTCCTATCTCTACGTCTGACCCTAACCCAGACTGTAGTTTATTTTGTAAGAATACAATGTATGCACGCAGTAGCCTAAACTGTGCATATTTAATCATTATTAAGTGGATAGTCCCCAAGGCTACTGAAATTACTAAGATGGGACATAAAGGTATATTCGTACAATTCTGTAGGTGAAGTAGCTATATGGCAACACTTGATTCTTGAGTTTTCTTGAGTTAATTTTTTAAAAGATAAATTAAATTGCTCAGCCATCCTTTCATTTAAAATATACTGATAAATTTGAAACGTAAAAAATATGCCAATACACTTCATAAATACAACATTAAAATTGTTCAACATTGTGCTGTTTTAATTTTTTTTTAAATCCAATACATCAATATTATCGCGTATGCAGAAGATAAAATGCAATCAAGACGAAATAATATCAAAACCATTTGCAAAAATATCTAATACACATATGAAACCTGGCAAGAGAGACGTAAATAGGCCAAAGCAACTAGAGAAATGTGAAGACTCCTGTCTACACACACAGGCAATCAACATACGAACTACAGCACTGACCAAATACCACCAACATATATGTCATAAAACACTTAAGCAGCTGCTGATGAAGTGATCTGTTGAGGCTAGCCAGTGGGAGATAAATAGAGTAGAGTGGTAAACCCATAATAGCCCATCATGTCAGGCTGGGGCCCACAGGACATTTCCAGCAGCACATGAAAGCCGCAAAACACAGACAGTTCCTGTGATCAGCCGGAGGAAAGCCCAGTACCCCTGAAAAACCCTGTTCCCCCTGTACACTAGAACATGCAGCAACACATTAGCTCCTGGAGACCGTACCATCATGGGATTACAACCTAATGTCTTTTTTATCACACAACCTAAACATGCCTCTCAGTTGCACAAGTTTTCACGCCTACCCGCTCAAAAACAACTTAAATGGGAAACACTGTGGAATTTATTACATTTATCTAGGGCAAATGCAAGAAGATGTGATCAAGACTAAATAAATGAAGTGGTAAATGTTGAATTGAGAATGAAATATACTAGATGACCTTGAGGGAATGCATGAAACTCAAGCGCATTGTCCACTAACAAAACAGCACATCAAACGCAGCACTCTCAATACTAACAGAATCTCCTGCTTCCCCTCAATGTATGTTTAAAGTGGACTGTCAAATTGATGTGCATGATACTGTTGAATGGTCAATAACTAGGGTTATGCATGCCATTTGTTTTTACAAAATTAAATCAAACATATCACAATAGGACTGAAAGAGGACTAAAATGTTCTGGTGAAATTAAAGAAAAAAGGTTTTTAGCTGTTGCATGCAAATTTGAGAACCTGACATAAATTCTAATACATGAATATGGCAAAGCGATACAACCATGAGGTAAATGCTCTCTACCAAAACCCGCACTGGCAGCCATCTTGTTTCACTAGCGTATAGCAGAACAGCCAGCTTGGTCATATGACTCCACCATGTTTATATAACAGTGGTGACAGAGCAGAGCTGACTGGCTCACAGAAATACTGTGTGGTGAACCAGCAAAACTGAAAACTGAGCACTCAGATGAAAGCAACAGAGCATTATTTTGTTTAGGAGTATCAGAGGGATTAAATGGAACATTACGGAAACATTTTAGACTACAAGTAGACTACACATTCATGGCATCTTCCAGAACTCATAGGCCTACTGATGTAAAAAAAAAGCTTAGAAGTAGCTCACACACTGAAACTGCAATTTTGAAATTGTACAATTGCAAATTGTAACATTTCAAACTGCAGTAGGCTACAACCAATATGAAACAAGCAATGTTACTTATACTGTTTCATCTATGACAATATAATCTTCAAAAATAAATAAAATGGAAAATGTATAGATTAATAACACTCAATGTCGTTTTTCAGCAAATAGGCGATGTAGGCTACGTAGGCCTTTGGCTGAGCTTGACTGTCAGTGGCAATCTTTTAACTTCACTGAATATGGAAAAATTACTGTTCATGCTTAGAAGAACTTGTGTGAGACAACCTCTCTCTTGTGACAGGTAATGGCTATGGGTTGCTTTCCACCCTGACAAGATAGCGCCACCCTTTGAGCACCCCACGACAGGATCAGTTGTAGTAAACTAAGACAAGGCTGTATAGGCTTTGGTTAGACACAGGACGGGAGGGGGAGAATCTATCTAAGTTAGAAAATTAGATAAATATGCAATGCCATCAGTTCATGTGTCACAAGATGTCAGCAGTCAGTCAAAAACCTCTGTGACCAGAAACTATGCAAACTAACATGTGGGACACCTGCTGATGTCAGATAAAGTTTACATTGACAAAGGATAGCCTATGTTTTTGCAGTAGTAATGGCTGGTTATTATTATTATGGTCATAGGTTTCAATGGCGATGTCGCTGTGGCTTCAAAGTCCCTGCAGCATAACAAAGTGGCCACCTGCTTTCGCGCCTTTGAGGGTTAACAACAGACGTGCACGTGTGAGCAAGGTGCGTCACCTGCGCAGACCTCAGACTGTAGGCTACAAATCTGGTAGCAAGCGTTCCTCCATCGAAAACACACATTTTATTATTATAGCGCACATTCACAACACTGCGCAACGGCAACCGGCAGCGTCAAGAATATCCTGTTTGGCTACAAAGATGAAAGACAGCCGCGACGTCAATTCAAACGCTTATCATTTTTGCCAAAAACAAGAGTTCGGGCAGCCTATAAATTACATACTTGCATCGTATAGATAGACTAAGCTATGCATTAGCAGTCTGATTCAGTAGCCTGTGCGCTATAGGCTAAACATGAGTCGTGTCCCCGCCAGGCTGAATTAGAAGAAAGACTTGCGCCCCACCACGGTCGTCTTACCTGTGAAATAATGAACTGTCTGGTGATAAACACTGAATAAAACTTTGGATGCGTTACAAGACTATGTTGTTTTTTGACAACGATTGGTCTAACATTGCTTGCTGATAGAAAAAACACGTAGTCCCATTCCGTTTTCTCCGTTTTTCGAATGGATATGGAGCGAGAGTCTTAAAACTCCATCACCAATTTTTATCAGTTTCAGACAGACTCCAGACACTCTCTGGCCAGTTACGTGCACTGTCTACGTCGCGCGTTCCCGATCGTCTCGGAAACCCGCGGCGCCTCAGACTGACGCGCTGTAGACCAATCGCATCTTGAACCTGTGGGTGCTATCCAATAACAGACGGATAAAAACGTTAACCTCTGACTGACACCCTGGATACAAGAGGAAACTGCGTTCACGAACGTTATTGCACAGCAATGATTATAAACGCTCTATAGATCAGTCTACTTCTTTACATTCTACCTTTATAACGCAGAGGTGGGATGAGCCCTAAGAATGAGGTTCAATTGACAACATAACGCATGCATAACACTGAAATTGGATAGGGGTGGATGTTTTTGAAAACAAAACAAAAACTAAAAGAACTTCAGGTGAGGGAAGGCAGTCTGTAAATGTATCAAGCTAATATGTACAAAAATGAGTAGAAGTCGCACAGGGCTTCACAAGGACATGCCCCAGAGAGCTAAAATGTTTTTTTATGTTTCAGTTTTAAATTTCATTGCATGATATTAAATCCTGAGGCATAGCCTAATATTCAGGCATGTCCATTATTCCAAAAATCCACCACAAGAGAAAACAAAAGAGTTATCAATGTCTGTTTTAGGAGCACAGCATTTGTCTAAATGTGGACTTTCTAGAGTTTGTTTGTTTAGCAAGAAACTGTTGAATGGTATTTCCCATTTACCATCTTTCAGCATTCCAGCCCAATTGTTAGGGGGAGCTGATAGGAATAGAATCAAGAGGTTTAGCATAATGGAAAATGACAGTTCTACTCTCTGCATTATTGGAAAGACAACCATGTCACACTTGCAAGAGGTAAAATAAAATTCCCTTTTACATGTGAGGGTATGGTCAGAGCCAACAATAAAATCGTCACAATAAAAAAATACTTTTTTACATTCCAAAAGCAATCAGATTTAGGCTAGGCTGTAATTATCTTGAAACATTTGCTGTGTTAAGTGTATTAGGCTATTAATTGACATTTAAAAAGAAAAAAATATTGTTTAAATATTGGTTAAAATTATCAAATTAATTTAAAAAAATCTAGAGTTTAGAGCTATTTACGCCTAAATGAAATAATTCAAGCTTTTTCTCTTGGCCAAATAGTCATTGACTTTAACTATATTTTCCAAACAGGCATTTTATCTATTAGCCTACAGAAACTTCCTTGACATTTACCTTGCAAAGATAAAAAAAAGGTTTATTTGTTAGTAAATGAGACTGATACTCACAAGTGAAAAGCTCCCCCCATTTGTGAAGCCTGAAGAGAAGGAAAATATTGTCAAATTTCAACATTTAATAAAAACACTTGCATTCATGCCTGCCACTTTATATTCACTGACTTGAAGACTAAACTCAGAATAAAATTTGTATCTCAAATGCACCTTTTATTCTAAATTCAAGGAATAACTGTGCAACCATGGGACCTTTTTATTCAGAATTTGAAACACACTTTTCTTGAAAATGATCGCCTGAAAATCGTCTGGTCATCAGTGATTTATTTTCAAAGCCTTTAAGTAGTCCCAATTTGACTTGCTGGTCAACGAAGTGTGGGCAGCATAAACTTCTTAGTGCATGTCTCCTGATACTTTTATGGGAAAATCTTATTTTTCTACAACCACCTATTCTCAAAGCCTTCCTGTTCAGTGTTTCAAATGAAAAAAAAAAGTATTGCTCCCATTACATTAGAGATTAGACACTGACCCTTGACAGACACAAAATGGCTTCCACCTCACCAGGATTCTATTGATTTGGAAGTTTCACTTGGCTGCACATTTCCCTGCCACTTTTCCTCTCTTTTCTTTTCTCTTTTTCACTGAGTTTTTTTCTCTTGAGCATGTTCACGGTGCTTCTAATAAAATGCCATTTGGCTGCATATATTGCCACTACCCCAGTTAGACCAAGATTTTATATAGGTACAGGCCTACTAAAAATAACAGGCTGACTGGACAAACACTTCTTAAAACTACATGGGCTCAATGATTTTTGGCAAGCATTTTGCTTGATTTCTGTGCTTCATTTAGCCCTGTGTGCATCTGAATATCATCAGTCACTGAGTGAAAATCTGCAGAAATGTGACAAACATAAAAATCAAGAACAAAAATGCACAAAATAGGCATTTTTAGCCTAAATGCACACGGTGCTAGCTATACTAGGCTACATACTGGGTTGCTTTTAGGGAAATTACAAACTCGGTTAAATTACAGAAGAATATTGGGTCTAGATATGGACAACAGAACGTCCAATATTTAGCCTAGTCTATGAATTTGAGTAGCCTATTCTTAGTTTTGCATGTGATTAATCCATACTTGATCCTAATGCTAAATGGCCGGGACATAACACAACTCAAGTGAACGAACTACATTCATTAGCCTATTTTAGTTGCACATTTCATAGGGATAGCCTAATGCTCTTTCACCTCACCGCTCTACGAGTCTTGTGCTGTCTAATGTTTTCGCTGCCTTCACACATCTGGCGAGTGGCGACATGATAAACTGCAGGCCATTTCGGCGCAACCTCATCAGTGAATCCCCCCCCCCCCATTTTCCCATAATGCACTTGGGCGACCTACTGTCGCCATGTTTCTGTACTTTGAGTAAACAGGTTTTCATAAAAACAAGTCACGTCAGGATTTTGGGAAAAACTGTTACATCCAGTCTAATTTAAATGCATCCTGTATTTCAATCCAGTTTCCATCACTGAAGAATTTCTCTTGTGTTATGGCGGCACATGCCGGAGGTACGACATTTACGAATGATGCAGTAGCTCTCACGCTGGCATGCTAGGGTAGCGAGTTGGCTATGGCTGGCTAGTCAGCTAGCTTGGTGTATTAGCTGTATTTTTTTAATGATTGCGTTAGGTCTGCTACTCGAAGATTATTTGAGCAATTGTAAGACTGTTATTTGCCAGAGCTGGTGCGTTTGTTTATTTCGTGAGACACTATCAACGTGCATACCATTCTAATAGATTCTCATTCGATGGGCAAAGTAGCGAACCAGTGAAGTTCTAAGCAATTTAGCTGCGCGAGAGAGGCTAGCGAGTCACACAGGCTTGTTTCCTGCCTAGCCAGCTAATCTAAACTGAGGTGTTCGGTCATTTGATAGTTCTAGACAATGGTAGTTCAATATCTACCCCAGTACTGTATTGTGGTGACATTAACTGTGTATTGAATAATGCTATTATGTCAAGTAATGTCAATATCTTCAAGAAGGCGAACATTAACCATGTAAGTTAGCCAAAACGTTGAATTTCTCTGTAGCTAGCTAGCGTCAGTTGGTCAATTGCACATTAACGTTAGCCTTTGTTGCATAACCTATCCAGCTAACTATCTTATCGGGAAAGTAGCTAGCTTACCGTCTTACATATTATTATAGCAGCTAACAGCGGGTGTTTTATGAAGCAAAACGTCTGTTGGATCATTTAAGCTGGATAATATTTGACCAGCTATTGTTAATATTTGTTATATACATTAGTATATAATCGACCGGGTCTAATAAATGATTTAACGGCTTTCTGTTTTGTCAGCTAAGTTGTAAGAAAAACACCGTTTAGTTTGCCAGCAAACATTCGCATTGACAGTTTTGTCACCCGTGCCAAGTTTTTGATTTTTCATTCTTCACTTGTTTCAACGTCCTGCTGGTGTGATTAGTCTAGCATAAGTGTAATTTCACTGCCCTAATATTAATTGCCCATTTTCGTATTGTTTTTGTTTCTAGCCAAAGTTATTACGAGAATACAAACATAACCTTCTTAAACTAACGTCACATGTACGTTAGTGTCAATGTTACAGGAAAGAGGACTGGTCAAGTTACAAAATAGAAAGACATAAAACATGACGTCTATCCCCATGATAATTAAACTACAGCTAATTAACCTTTATAGGCCTATAGTCATGTGGGATACTTGAAAACCAGTTGTGTAAGTTAATTGACATGATGTGCTCCCTCTTTTAGATGATGACTTTGACGAATATGATAAGCCAGGTGCAGAGAGATCTCGGAGGAGAAGAGGAGAAGATGATGATCTTGACAGGTAGGCCTGCAGCACTCTTTTCCTCAACCTACCTGTTTGACTGTCAGCCAGCACTCAACATAACTAAAGCCATACAGTTATCATGGTTTATATTGAAATGGTGAATAACAAAGATTTTAAAAGAAATTACTGCATGGTTAGCGTTATAATTCTCTGCTCTTCTCGTCAGTGAGGTGAAATCACAGTTGTGAGACATGCCTAAGGAAGCAGTGTTTGGTAGAGAGCTTGATTTGAGTATTATCTAAGTATTCTGTTACCATGCCATTTCTATCTCAAAATTGTGATTTACATTTTATTGGGCTGTTTTCCATATCAATTGATTAACTTGCACTGCCAGATATCAATAGTAGGCTATATTATTTGAAATAACATGATTTGCAAACCACAACAAATGCAATTTAGGCTATATGTTAATACAGTAGGTCTGTCGCAGGTTGTTAAAGAGCAAATGTCAGGTTAACACATGTTTTCTTTGATGTTAACTAATGTGTAGACAAATCAGAGGAGATGCACACATTTTTAAAATTATTACTCTAAATCAGCGGTTCTCAAACTTTTTCCCCCACGTACCACCACCTACATCCTGACTCGGCTCGCATACCCCCAACATCCAACACATAAAAATGTAACACATTCTATTGACGCATTCCAGGCATCATGTTTAATTAGCCGCCCTGCGTGATAACAAATAGCAAAATCAAAATGTGCAACTGGTCTATGAGCTCTTTCAAAAACAGTGTGGAAAACAATATTATGAAACAAAAAGAACAAAGAGAACATAGGCTTAAGATTTAAAAAAAAAAAAAAAATTTTAGCACCTGTCCGACATTGCCCTTTTCATCTCACGTACTCCCTAGTGGCAGCTCAGCGTACCACAGTTTGGGAATCCCTGCTCTAAATTAGAGCTGGGCGATATATATATCGTCTGCGATAATATCGTGACCTTTGTTTTAACAATGTGCAAATTGTCGTTATCGAGTATTTAAATTACTTCGGGGGGAAACACTCGAAATCACGCATTGAAACCCCATACATCCAGGAGGCGCATGCAAAGCGGGAGAAGCCCCTGGCTGCAGCAGAGCAAGTCACATGATCGCTAGTGGATCCACAATGTCTCACACACGCCAAATGTTTATTTTGTGCAGCTACTTTGTTCAAGTGTCATTGATGAGTTACACAGTCACGTTTTTCCTACACTGTATTATATTGAGAGAAAACATTAACCTTTGAGTATTTTAATTGTCAGTTGTAAACAAAGAGCTCTTTGTATGTAACCCTTTTTTTAAATGGACTTAAATTCACTCTAAATATCTACTTTTATCGATTATGCTAACCGTTAGCATATCTATGGGATTTCTCATATACATTAGCCATAAGCATTAGTTTCTATTCTGTAACTTGGAATGCTAGCCTACATGATTGCTCTTAAACAAAACATTGAAGGCTATAACTGATATGTACTCTGTTGGTCTGCTTAGTTTGACAGTGAATCCTTTTGAAAGGAACTTCAGCTTCAGACTTTCTCTTGGGAAGCTGTCAGGCCTATCTTCTTTAATGTAGCTGGCTAGACCATGTCATTGCCACACACACAAGTGGGGGCAGAATTGTGTCATGACTGACAATGCATTAGTTGATTTGGTTACAAAGTGACAGGTTAGGTTATTGTAATGTTAAAATTGTAGCCTTTTAAAGGATATCCCCTAATTATCGTTATCGTCAAAATCACCAAAAATATCGAGATATTATTTTTTGTCCATATCGCCCCGCCGATTTAGTGTTATTTAGTATAATTTGTATTTTAGTATATTCTTTATCTTCTACTGTCTTTATTGCTTGTTGTGTTTTTTATATTATATACTTTTAATTACTTTTTCTGCTGTTAGTGAATGTTGTGTGTGATGTCTGTATGCTACTGAGACCTTGAATTTCCCTTTGGGGATCAATAAAGTATCTATCTAGCTTACATCTCATCTTCACTCCAACACTGAATATCTTGTTTGCCCAATAATAACAATTTTAACACATTCTTCTTTGTCGTAATGTGCTAATTCCGTATTGAAACACCCAACAGGGTCCGTTTAGACACTAAGCTTAATTATATTAACAATAGCGGCAGGTTCAAACACACCTGGCTCCACCGGAAAAAAAAACGAGTGCACAGAGAGCCTTTAGTGCACATAGCCCCCCCCCCCCCCCCCCCCCGCTCACTAGTGAGAAGTGTTGTGATCCTTGTACCAGACATGCTCACCAATCAGAAGTGACTGCATATGCCCACCAATAACAAACATGTGAAACCTAAGGAAGACATTACATTTGTGCTTTGGAAAAATGATCTCTGCTGAATTAAAAGCAGCTTTGGACATTCTAGGTCTTAGCTATGTTCGGAAAACCCTACTATTCCCTCTGTGTTCATATTCTATACACTATAGTCAACCAGTGATTGTGTAGCGCTGATTGCAGTTTTTTTAGACGAAATATCCTCACTGTTGCTATGGTTAGTGTCCTGTTTCTTAGAGTTAGACGTGTATGATTTGGTCTATTTCTACTGATATTGCTATTATTGCAGCGAGGCTTTGTTTAGAAAGGAACGAATATAGATATAAATGTTGTTGGTCTTCATGGGTGATCATTAAAGAAGGCAGGTGTAGCTTGTGGGAATGCATGTCCCTTGAGCAATACCCCAAGTGACTTTTGTTAGCCTTTGACTTGCCTTGTAATTATAGTTTTAAATGGGCGGGTCCCGGAGCTTCTGTGACCGCACATTAGACTATTACTGATTGTAGTTTGGGATTTTAAAAAAGTAATTTTTCGTTTCTGCAGGTTATGTTAGGAAAGTTGAATAGGTCAGTGTTGACGCACAAGAATGTTGCTCCCTCCTGTGTGAACTAGCCTATGACCTCACCTGTCACCTGTGTTATGTCTCTTTTTAGTGACCTTGAAGAGGACCTGCTGGAGGAAGACTGGACAAACAAAAAGGTTTGTGAGCCCCTCAAGGCCTTTTCATTTAAAAATGTAAGCCCTTCCATGCAGGGCTTCAGACTCAGACAAAAATCTTTGGACCAATTAATCCGATACGTAAAATATTTACAAGCCAAATTGAAGTAATAGGAGCAAAGATTTACACACTCATGTTGCGCACTTAGTTTTTTTTTTCAGTGTAGTTTAGGCGGTGCTTGGTTTTCTTGCCGATATCACTTTGAATTGCTATCTTAATGACTGATTTGCCCAAGTGAATACATCTTTGCGGAGGGAACAGGACTACTTGTGTGTGACCATTTAGAGCAGGGTTCTAGCAAAACACACTTTGCTGAACAAGATGAACCAGTTTTGCCTTTTCCACCTGCCTGTAGCTGCTAGGCATATAATATGATTTTACAACAATACATTTGTTTTAGAAAAACCAAGTTGTAGATTTAGTCTTTCACGTACTTACTGACAATGGGATATGATCAGAAACAGCACAATAAGGAAAACTACAGCAGTGACACTCTGCTCAATTATATGCGTAATAAACTGTCTTTGCAGTGCTTTGCTAGGGACTCGGTAGCAGGCAGATTAGCAGCCAGAGTTCTTCATAAACAACACGTTAATTTGATATGTAAACAAGAAAAATGGCAACTGAATAGGTTTCATATTAACTAAGGTGCTTGTATCGTGCCTGGTGTCAGATAGTACCTGTCGACATGTTAGCTCAACACATAAATAGAGCAAGGTTTTATTTTTCCTTCAAACTTTTGGCAGGTGGGGAAATTGTAGCTTAGACATTTGTTTATGTCTCTTGGGTGTGAAAAGTGCTATGCACAGTTCAGGCCATGTAGTGGTTACGAAAATGTAGTATTATGTGAACAAGGATGCGCTAGCATCAGCTCGCAGATGTAAATTTGTTTTCCTGGGGATGGTCGCTACTGGTGACTGACAGTAAAAGAAATGGTCACAAAAAAAAAATGAAGACACATTGGTGAGCATTTTAGTCATCCTCCGTGGCATGAGATAATGATGTATTTAGTTGTGCTGTTCCTCCAAATGCCAACCACTCCTTGTCTCACACTGGTCCTTGTTTTTCTCCCAGAACCCCTCAGAGCTCTCAGACGAGGAGCTTAATGACGACCTCTTGCAGAGTGACGAGGAAGAAGGGAATGTCAGGTAAGGCCATGCCAGTTCTGCTCACCTTGAAATCAGTGTTGAAGACGACACAGTGGGAACGGCAGAAAAATAACCTCTTTTTAGATAGCAGAGGAAATAAATGAATATATAAATTTAGAAAGCAAAAACATGACATTTTGACTTCAAACTGTTGGTAAAAATATGGCATACCAAAGAGAGTCACAAGATCCAGTCACGGAGAAGTGCAATCAAGATGCAGAGTTTAATTTGGCTGTATACAGAAGAGGCACACACGAAGCACCAGAATATGCGTCTCTGATTTGACACAGAATTATCCAGAGCTTATCCAGTACACAACAGCAAAGGATAGATAGTCATACAGTAACAGTGGCAGAGTCAGGAGACATCCAGGCTACTCTAATCAATGACTCCAATGGCATTTAATGCAAAATAAACAACAACCCTGGTGCCTTACATTATCAATAGCAAACAATATCAATAACAAATAGGCTACAGAAAACACCCCTACATGATTAGTGCCAAGTTCATCTCTTCAGTTTTAGTCTAGCCTAACTGAAATGAGTGTGGTTTTCCGGGAGAAAGGGAACCTTCCTTCAGTGCATTTTGATGAGACATAACGACTGATCATAGTGTGCTAATGTGAAGAAAACGCAATATTCACGCTAGTAGGCCTATAACATTACCATAGCGGCTTATTGTTACGTGGTAGCAAATAATGTTCTCAAAGAAATAGACGTAATGTACACAGATATATTGCAATAGGTAATGGTGTAGACCTATCTGACGAGGACCTGGTTGGAACGTCGTACTTGTACACTGGGAGCAAAGAAGACTATCTTCACCTTTTCCCCTTTGCAACTGTCAAAGAAATCCCATAAACATGGGAAGGCCTAGGGTAGCCTACATCAGGTGACCTAAAGATTAGGCCCCTCTGCATAGCATTCAGTGATTTGCATGCAGTAATTTCAACACTGACCTTGATCTAGCGTTGGCTATTTAAAGGTACTTTATTGCCACAACACAATGTAAATGAACTATAACAAACAATAAAGTACTTAGTCACACACAAATTACTATTTTACTGACTATAATAATTATGTAGGAAGTTTAGAAGTTTACAACCCAGAATTGACCTGCACACTACAAAAGTGCACCAAATTCAACACAAATGACTCAATGCACCTGGAGGAGGTCTGCGTCCTTTCTTTTCCAGATATTTTAGGATTTCGTCGTGGTATCGTTTCAGTATCGAGATATTTATGGCAGGTATCGTATCGAAGTCATAATTTCAGTATCGTGACAACAGTAGTTTCAAAGTGACCTACTAATGAGAGATGCAGAACATTAAACCACATATTGGAATATTGGACCTAATGTAGTGCTGGGCGGTATACCGGTTCACGGCGTATACCGGTGTATATTTTCGTTATGATATGAATTTTTAATATACCGCCATACCGGTGTATTTGATTACACAACGTTTGGAACGCTGCGCCGCGCGACAGTGTTTCAGACGGGACTTTTTTCACACGCACGCATGGTGCGACTGCGAGGCCTAGTGAGGGTAAACACAAAACACCTTAAGTTTTTCCCCTGAAGTATGACCCTTAAGGCTTAATTTCTCCTTAGGTAAGGGGTTTATTTACAGTGGGTCCCCGTTAAGTTTGGACGGGTTCCTTCATGAATCACGATCCCCATTTTCTCAGCAGAAATGGCACAAACTGCAGTTGACACAAACAACCACAAGGTGTCACTTGGGTGCCACTACTATTTTTGATGCGACTGACTTACTGCTTCCATGACGCAGCGGGGGCACGGGAACTTCAATTGATCACGGTAGTTTAAGCTTACACTTGACAAAACATTCTAATATGAAAATGTAGATGCAATTGTTGTAAAATGGTGCAGCTCCTTTAAGAAAGCACCGTGTGCAGGGATGGAGAGAGAGAAAGCGAGAGGGGATAGGCCTATGTGTGTTAGAACTAAGCGTGTGGGAAAAGTACGTGCTGTTGAGACTGGAGCGAGTCATATTCAAAATAATGCAAAAAAAAAACAATTATCCTCATTCATTGCAACCAAAGCATGACTGCTTGCCGACGTTCAAACGAAAAATATATCAAAGCACCTTTTGCGTTTGAATGTAGCACGAACAAATGTTTAAACAGCTGGACAAATGATTTAGCTAATTGATTATATAACCTGTACACCAGCAATTGTTGAACATTTACCTGTACAAGTACATTGACAGTAGCCCAGCCTAACAGCATGTTGTAGGCCTACTGTAGAAATTTCACTTAAATTGCAACCGCAACATGCCTGCTTGCCAACGTTCAAACGACAACGAAAAAGATAATAAAACAACAAGAGGGTTGAGTCTGAATGACACTGAGTTTTTAGACACTGAGTTTTTGTAGTTAAGAAATATTTTCGTATAAAAAAAAATGGTCATTCTTCAATCTCCTTCACTGACGCCTATGGAAAAGGCTTAACGTCCCAAAACAACGATCAATGATCATCAAATTTCTCTCTCACATTGCGCCTCATAACCATCTATAAAAAAGTGTTTTTTCTTTTCTTTTTGAGCACATCCGAATCCCAGGACATAACGCACTGGACCTTATAATAGGCTCGAGATATAATTCCAAAGGGGGCAGATATGGGCCACTGCACTTAAAACTTAAAAAGATGAAGCTTTCCGAACTTTGAAATTGCGATCAGTGACTGGCATCGGGTGAACGAAGCTTTTCGAAGTTGAACAGGCTATTAAAAACTATTTGCGCACCTCCATGTCACAGGAGAGACTGGGCTCTCCCTTCTATGAAAAAGACGTTAGGCTACCTGCAAACTGGCCTATGATTTCATTGCTGAGTTTGCGGCAAAGCAAGAAAATGTTTTTTTTCCTGAGTCAGGATATGGCGAGTCAGTGTCATTTATTTGTCCAATGTTAGCCTATAGATACAGACCAGTACATCTTATCAGTAGTTTGAATGTCGTGTGTGTTTCTGCTCATTGACAAATACCGTTCAGCACAATGATTCATGCCCAATGAATTCCCCCTGTTAAAGTGTTCGCCTTTGTTACACTATTTGGTTTCGTGATGTAGCCTATGATAAACACCATATGGCCAAATATGTGACTCAGCTAATGTTATAGGCTATACAATTGAATTTCCCCTCTTAAAGGCAAGCTGGTGTAGCTTATTAGACTAGGCTACTATTAAAATACACCGACGGTAGCCTTGGCTATGTGTAAAGTAAGCTATCGCATGATTTCATGCACGTAAGTGAAAAGGGCCTTGCATCTGTCAAGTTCGCACAGGGCCTCGCATCCCCTTGCGACGGCCCTGCAGCTCCTCCTAAGACAGCGAGGAAAAAGTTAAAATACGCGATAAACCCGGGAAAAGTTGACAGGTTTGTTTCGGTCCCGGTGATTATTTGTGAAATTGTGCAAACGACAGCCTTTTCAAGGCATTTCAAGGAAGGAGTCGTAGCATGCAAGCTCCCAAATTGACCCAGTAGCCTAAGGCATCAATACATTGTTGGGACTGGGGAGGATCATGCGTTTTTTCTCAATCACTTTGGAGGGTCATAGAAAAAAGTCTTGCTGGCGAGGGAGGGTCACGTCTTTTTTGACTAACGCTCCCAAAACTCCTCCGGTAGCCCCTTAATTAAATAAATAACGAACAGTCCCTAATTGATTAATAGCCTAGGCCTACACCAGCAATTGTTGAACATTGACCTGTACAGGGCATTGACAGTAGCCCAGCCTAACAAGCAAATGTTGCAACATACATCAAAAGACGCAATTAATCAGAAATAAATAATGTAATCTGCATCGCTTTATTTAACAAACTGCAAGCAACAAGAGCATTGAGTTCGCTGTAAGGCCAAACCCAAGAGCAAAGCCTATCTGTTAAGGCAGTCGATAGGCTTTATAACGAGCTGTGTGCCTGGAAAGACGATAGATGACGGCTCTGGTCATCCCATACCCTCCCCCCACTTCCTGTAGCCTACCATTATGAAGGCCTGTAGCCTAAAACGACTCGTTTCCGTTTTGTGACATTAAGCTTTTTCACGTTAAGCCCCCCTCCCCCATCCCCTTCTTTCACAAGCAGTGGGGGAGCGCGGGGCACAAAGTAACACTTTTTGGAAGACAAAGGAGGGTTCTCCGCGCTTCTGTCGTTTGGCCACAATCCGTTGCAACCAGGCCAGGACAGATATTTTAGAGAGGAGAGACGCCGGTGCAGCTCAGATGTCTTCTTACTTTTCTTTATTCTTCAGTAAAAGCTGCAGAACATTATTAAACTTTGACTAACATTTCGATGTGTCGATGTTTTTGACTAACGAACATCGAAACGTTAGTCAAAGTTTAATAATGTTCTGCACCTTTTACTAAAGAATAAAGAAAATTAAGAAGACGTCTGAGCTGCACCGGCGTCTCTCCTTCTCTTTTTGGCTTTGGCTAAATATTTCTAAAATCATTTGAGTTTCACTAGTCACATGTTTTAACAAGCAACACTTGTTATTTAACTAATAACAGACGTGTGTCGAAAATTGACTTTATTTTCCATACGGAGAAATAACATATGCAGAGTCTAACCAAGGTCAATCTTGCCAAAAAAGCCCTCAAACCTGAAAACACATGAGGCAAAAGTGCAAAACATCACAAAACTAACTAAACTAACACGCGCATATTTTTGTATTGCAATCAATGTAGCCTACAGTTGTAACAGCGCGTAACAGTCGTTTTACTCCCCGTATGCGCTCATTATAAAGAACGTTTAACGTGTCCCAAAAACAGCTATCAATTAATCACCAAACGTATTATAAACAAGTATTGCCAGGAGCAACACCTTGCAAAAAATTATAACAATAGGCCTAGGCCTTTATATGGCTCTGCTCCTGCCTAGATTCGAACTCAGAACTGCCTGAAAGTTGCAGACCTGTTCTGGAAATACGTGCATTAACCCACTCGACCGTCAGACAACGCTATCTGCTTCGAGTAGGCCTATTGGGTAGGACTGTAGCTTACACTGGTTGCTGTGGCACAGTCTTGAGTGACCGAATTCGTTTTTCTTTGTCATATGAATGCTGTCATTTTGTTAACATTACTGTTAAGGAGATGCTGTAGGCAAAGTCTATATTTCAACCTCGTTAGTGTAGTAAAAAAAATCAGAACTATTCACAAGGTTTCTGGGCAGCATATTTATGTTCTGTTAGCAAGCGAACTTCTCATGACTACCGACAAAGTAGCCTACTGCCAGCTGACGAAGCTCTCATTTTAAAACATTACTGAGAGACAGACACTGTACAATCAAGAAATCTTGCCACTGAATCCAAAACTATGTTTAACATTATGTACAAGGCTTAGGCTACAGTGGACTAGCATGTTGCAGGGGCTGCTAAAAACACAGAGAAACGCACTGTTAACTCGGCCAATCACAGCCCTTGCTGTGATTGGCCGAGTCCGACCGTTCGACCGTTCGACCGTGGAACTCCACAGCGGACTATGCTGCCCCCAAGCGGCTGCAGTTGTACTTACATTTCACCATTCACCATGATCGTGAATGAAGTGTCAATTTTTAACTGGGACCCACTGTAAGGGTGTTGCACAGAATACCTTAAAATGTTTCTTTAGTTAAGAAAAAACATTAAGGGATACTGCAATGAAAGGGATTTACCGTCACAAAAATTCTATTGAGATGGTTCAACAGCTCTAACTAGCTGGCTAGTAGTAGACAATGTCGTTAGTTAGCAACCCACCGAACGCAGTGAAGTTTAATGTTCTTTCATCTCACCTTAAGAATATTCACTGAAATTATCCAGGTATCAAGTAAAGCATGTTATAGACATGAACTGAACAATACTAGCTGGCTAGTTAGAAATGATCCTGACTGTCATCAGTGCACCAAATCGAACTTTTTTGTTAATGTTTTGCCTAACGAAACGAACCGAAGCTCATGGCAGGCTAACAAGACATTCACATACCACTAACGTCATGTAAACCACACAATAACAATAAGGCATGTTTCGACGTTTTGATGGGCCTATTTGACAGAGAAAGCATATTAGCAGAGAGGTTTTATTTTCAATTGTATAATTTTCAAAAAAGTATAATTATTGCAAGTTGCACTACTTTTTGTATTGGTTTTATACAAGATGTTTGTGAAATTTGCACAGTAAGAGTTCTGTATTTTGACTGCAATTGTCTTTGCATTCTGATTTCTCACTTCATTAGAATCATGAGTGGCTCTTTGTAAACAGCATCATTTTCTGGGGCCATGCAAACCTGCATTACCACTAGTGCGGAGTTATTCAACATCATGACAGTAAAATAGACCAATAGTCAATCTACTGCAGCAATTCCTCTCTCAACCTGTAGAAAATGCTGTGAACATCTGATTATGCATGGGGGAAAAAAATACCGTCATATACCGAAAATACCGTGATATACATTTTTGATCATACTGCCCAGCTACTAACCTAATGCTCTATTCCACTTTCTCTCAAAACGACACAACAAATGCATTGTAACTCACCTTATTTTTATTTATTTTGTTTGTTTTTGTTTTCATCTCTCTCCCCCAAAGTGGTCAGGGTGCCTCTGTTAGTCTAAATGCCACACTGGGCCTCAGCTCAACCTTTGATGCGGAAGAGAGGAGCTATGGAGGGAATGCTGGAGAGGGAGTGGGCTACGGCGAGGGAGAGCAGGGGTACGCTGGGGACTATGAAGGGAACGAGGGAGGCATGGACTATTCCAGTGAGCAGGCAGGTGGGGACGGAGCTTACCTGGATGAGGTGCTGGACCTGCAGATCGATGAGCCGCTAGATGACGAGTTTCAAGTAAGAACTTATTTTTTTTTGGTCCCAATCTCAGTCTAGTTTACAGTTATGGTTAATGTCAACAGCAACCTTTCCTGTTTACTTTTTATTTCTTTGTACTTTTTTCGTCTGCCCTTTATCCTTTAGTCTGCCCATTTTATTTTTCCCTTTCTTGCTTTTATTGTCTCTTTGTCTGTCACTCTGGTTTCTCCGCTTGTCTGTTAGCCTACTTATCCCCTCTCTCATTCCCTATTCATTTGTCTCTGAGCATGATTTCCTGTCTGGGGCTACGAAGGGGCAGGTGTCAGATCTCTCTGGCCTCTTCATGATAAGATGGGGGGTTGGGTTTGGGGGGTGTCGTTTGTGTTAATGGCTGAATGTGCTCCATTATCGCTCCAGGCCAGTGACCTCCCTCCTCCCATTGGAGACTGGTAGGCTAGCAGGTAGCGCTACTCCGCCTGTAGCAGCCGCTGTCTCCATGATTGTGACCGCAGGCTCTGCCTGTCTAAAGCTGGGGGAGGGGGGGGGGGGGCTGCGGTGGTGGAGGTGAGATGCTGCTGCTCCTGCTTTTGTGCGAAGGAGACGCACGGCCAATCGATGCGAGCAGACGCAAACGGGGCTTTTATCTCCGGCTTTAGACCCCATCTGATAAACTCAACCCCTCTCTATAGGTGACAAGGTTATTGACCCTTTTAAAGACACCTCTTTTTACAGTGTGGAAATGCAGAGGATGATTGATGAGTTTCTCGGCCAGCTTATTTATTTGTTAGGCACAGAAAGCGTGGTGCCACAAAAGAGAAGATAAATAAATAAATAATCCAAACAAAGAGGAAGAGGAAGATCTCAGGTGATATCTGAAATGTGGCTGTCAGGCTCCTCTCCTCTGACAGCAGCGGACATACTCACAAAGAGAGATATATGGCCTCCCGGAAAGAAAAAAAACATAAATAAACTGATAGAGATAAGCGTTTGACCTTCTGACTAGCGATGTATGGTATTTAGGGAAACACTTGCCATACATGCATGCATGCACCCCGTGTGTGTGTGTGTGTGTATTCATGTGTGCTAGCGATATCTCTGTTTACAAGGTCACCTAGCTGCTGGGGCTTAACATTTATGTGTTTGCTGGTATTGAGAGTTAATGTGTGGAACAGTTTAAGGGATTAAGCTGTTTGGCCCGGAGGGAGAGGCCTGGTCTACCCTGCCCATATCTGTTAGAGCCGCATTGATGCATTGCAGGTAGACACAGTTCGGTGTTTTATGTTTTTCTGCCTCTTTTTGTTTAAGTTATGGGTCTCCAGCTAAGGCCTGACGTCTATATTGGAATGGTGATGGAGTAATTGATTAGCTGATCATCTGAATAATTCTATGAGATGCCTACAAGTGGAAGATTCTGAAAGGCAGGGATACAAATATCTCTTTTTATGATTTGGCAGACGTCACGTGTGTTTGTGTGTGTGTGTGTGTGTGTGTGTGTGTATGTCACTGTGTATGTAAAGGAGGAGGGGAGAATGTAACAGTGATGTAGTCATCACCTCAGCATTGACCCCCCCCCCCCCCAATAACTTCCTTTGAATTTGGTTTCAGCTAAATATATAGTGTTCAAGGTATTTCCACTCATCAACTTGAATGCGTCATTGCATGGTTGTTTGTTTGTGTGTGTATGTTTGTTATTTGTGAAGACCTCAGTCAATTATATATTTGCCCCGCTACTGAGCCGTGTGTGTGCGCACGCGTGTGTGTATTTATCTGCCGTTTCTGTGTATCATGTCAAACATTTACATCTCATAGAATTTCAAATGGAGGCAGGAATAGTAATGAGCCTCCTCTCCCACTGTTATGGTAATGCAGGTGCTCTCTACCCTCCAGCCCCCTCTCTCTCTCTCTCTCTCTTTCTCGCTCCCTCTTACTCGCTCTCTCTCTCTCCCTCCCTCTCTCACTCGCTCTCTCTCTCTCCCTCCCTCTCTCTCTCACTCGCTCTCTCTCTCCCCATCACCACAGCGTGCTGCCCTTTTTGTTTTCTGATACTCTCAGTAACATTTTATTCCATGAAGCTTTCAACTCTCTTCTCCTGACTTTCATTGGTGCCCCTGTTTTAATTTGGTTCACATATAAACTTGTGTCGTTTTTCCCTGCCAGAGTTTGGGTCGAGAAAGCACCACAAGCACTGAGAACTGAGCGGAGGCCATCCCAAGGGAGGGTGCCAATTATACCGATTAGTTTATTGACTGTTGCTGTGTTTGGACCCCAGGTCGATGATTACTCCGCTGGGTACGGAGAACAGGGGATGGCCGAGCAGAGAGACCAACAGGAAGAGGCCGTGGACGAGCAGGAGGCAGAGGCTGGGCAGGCCCAGGAAGAAGAGGAGCAGGAGCCGGAGCCGGAGCAAGACGACTCCCAGGCCTTCGATGGGGACGAGGTGTGTGTGATATGGTTCAGATTTGGTGTGTGCCTGCCTGCAGACACACAAAAGGTTCGAGAGAAGCTAAGCAAAGTGGTTAGAAAAGATGACTGACCATCATCGGTCAATTGGTGATCAGTGTGATCACCTGGTCACCTGAAACACAGGTGTAAATGATAAAGCATTTGGGAAGGTTTTTGGGGAAGGAGTATGTCTTCAGTAATGTTTTCTATAACTGAATAACTGCCGACGGTGACCTGTGCATTGTGGTTGTGTCCTCTTAGGCTGGTCAATTGAGGATCGATGATCTGTATGGTTCAGGTTGCGGTCACCTAAGACAGGTGTAAATGGGAACGTTTTTTAGAAAGTTTTCAGAGTATTTTTTTGTGTGTCCTCTTAGGCTGAGAATGAGCCTGAGCAGGAGGAGGAGGAGGTGAAGGAAGAGTCAGACGAGGAGGATGATGACGACGAAGAGTCTGGCCGGCTACGCTTTAAGACCGAGCGCAAGGACGCAACAGTGGTGCGTCTGTCTGATGCAGCCAGGAAGAGGAGGAACATTCCAGAAACATTAGGTGTGTTGGCTAACGGTAACTGGGGAAGAGCAGCTCAGACCTGTGATTTTATAAGAGAGAAAATGGTGACATGAAAGAAATGTCAATATAATTCTAGGTTGATAAAAGAACCATAGTTTCTTAGTCACCCCATATTCAAATTGCTCAGGGAGAAGCAAATTATTTGGAAAGAACAAAACTATTTCAGACTTTTAGTCATCTCATTGCAGGTGAGAAGAAAATGAGGGGCATTGGATTTTTCAAATATCTTTTCTGATGAGGGGTTTTTCATGAGCCTCAATGGCCTTCTGCACTCAATATTTCTTGCCTGTGAGATTTAAGGCAGTTTGCAACTCTGAGGCAATTTGGAAAGTTTTATATAGAGAACTGAAGCCTATGCAGAGTTTGTAGAGGAACTTGATGATACCCTTAACCCAGCTCCTCAACTTAATTTACGTGTGTTGGGTTTCAGAGTTGTCAGAAGAGGCCAAGGCCAACCTGCGGGAGATGGAGGAGAGGGAGAGGCAGCGCAAGTTTGGAGGCCGGGGGCGAGGCTTCCGAGGAGGCCCTGGCGGACGGGGCATGGGCATGGGCATGGGAGGACGAGGGATGTCCATGGGAGGAAGAGGCGGTAGAGGCGGCTTCCCCAACTTCGGAATGGGCGACTTTGGTGGTGGCCGCGGAGGGCGCATGAACGACCAGAGGCCACCACTCATGCACCTGGGCATGCAGGTAAACAACCACACCCACTAGAACACTTATGTTTATCTATGGGTGAGAAGAAATACTATTTTCTAGGGCTTGAAGTTAATTTTTCAAAATGGAGGGGAAATGTGTCTCTGCATGGGGTTACGTTACGATTCAAGTCAGAAGTTGGTCCGTCCGATCCCACATTTACACCGCTCCATTATTACATTAACATTATCAGACAGCGCTGTAAAATGTGTGTGGGAATTTCTCACATTATGATGACTAGAGTTGCGGGACTTGAATGAAGTATGTGCTATACCCGCAATTCCGCGCTGAAACTTAGGCCCTGATTTTCTTTCTAGGTTGACCCCTCAACCCCTAGACCCTTTCGATGTCTTGGATGGTTGATTGGTTATCGAGGGATAATGCTGTATGTCAGATATTCAGTGTGCCTGATATTTGTCATATATTCATGTGTGCCAGATATTCATTCACAGACATTCTGGGTACTACCCAGGGGTAATGTAGAGGTATGTTCACCTTCTCCTAATCTGGCCAGGAGTCATGATGTTTGCGTTCATGCCGCTTGACTCTGCTTTTGGGGGGGTGATGTATCTGTAATCTCCCAATGGGCTTATAGGCCTATCCAAAGGCCCCACTTCTGTGTGCTGGTGAATAATTTGCCTTGTTTGCTCATGTCCTGTGATAGTCACGCCTTACGCTGTTTGCTTTTGGGAGAGGGGAAGAAGAGAGGGAAAAAACTCGATCATCCTCCCCTGTTCATCGCACTCATCCTTGTTGATATATGGATTATGCCAAATAACTTGGCGGGAGTCCATTTAGAAAGCATTACGCAAAATTAAATTTGCACTTTACCGAGGATTTGAAGGTTCTCGCACTTTATTTTATTATTCCGTATCTGCCGGAGCGCTTAATCCGAGGCGTTGAAAGTTTTTCATCCGTCTCTTGTGACACATCTCTCAGAGGCTAATTCTTTTAACCAGAGGAGGAGAAGCCATGTCAGACGCTCAACAAGACGCGTCGGGCTTCGCGGAGAAACAGCAGAGGCTTTCCGTCAAGGAAAAAAAAAATTGTGGGGGGGGGGACGGACTCGGAGGTGTCGTCATGGCGACGAGCAGAGAAATAATTACGTTTTGCCATCTGATTGACTCGTGAAGTGAATTGAAAAAGGTTGTGTGTGTGTGTTTAGGCCTATATGCATGGAGCATACATGTATGCATGAGTCTTGCTGAAGCTCATATTATGCATGTATAACTACAGGGCAGAAGATATCTTCATGCGGGGTAGCGAGAAAATGGAAGATAGAAAAAGGAGGGGGAAGATGAGAGGGCAGAGAGAAAGAGAGAGAGACACACAGAAGAAAGAGAGTGGAGGAGAGGGTGATCGAGTGAGAGAATTAATCCGTCCACCCCGCAGGCTGCTAATTACACACAAGTGAAATGTATAGGTAAGGGAGCTGTGTGTGTGTGTGTGTGTGTGTGTGTGTGCCTGTGTGTGTGTGTGCCTGTGTGTGTGTGTGTGTGTGTGTGTGTGTGTGTGCGCCTCTGTGTGTGTGTGTGTGCGTGTATGTGTGGATGACGGCGTGGCTCATCGATTGAGTTGTAGCGCGGCGCTCGGTGGGCCCCTTCATACACATCGTCTCCTCAGCTGCCTGCGCGTCTAAGCCCCTGCGGTCCCTAGAGCCTCTCCGCAGAACACACCTCGGTGTCTGCGCCACAAATCCACACGCCGCGCACCCGGCTAATTGGATGGTTCCTGCCATGGCGAGCCAGTGATAACCCGGCTTTGTTTTCCCCCATTTTTAATTATCTTTATTTCTCTCTGTTTATCTCTTCCCTCCTCTTCCCTTTTCACCCTCTTCTCCCTCGGAATCAATCCCTCTCTTGTTCCATTTCAACCCCTCCTCAAACTCCCCTTTTTTCTGCGTCTTCCTCTGTCTGTCACCCCCTCCCTGTGTCTGTCAATCACCCCCCCCCCCTTCCTTTCCCTCCCCCATCCTTCTCCACCCTCTCTCTGTAACAGAACCGTATGCCCCTGCCTCACCTCCTCCTCCAGCAGCAGCAGCAGCAGCAGCAGAGGCAGTCTGGTCCGCGGGGAGGCCCAGGGGGCGGCCCAGGGGGCGGCGGGGGGTTCCTGGACGTGGGCGAGCCTCTGGTGCAGCAGCCCCTGCAGCCGCTGCTGCCCCCCCACCTGTCCCAGCGCTCGCCCCTGCGCTCCCACCTGGACACCCCGCAACGCATACTCAGCCCCCCGGGGCCCCCCCACTCGCAGCAGCTACCGCCGCAGCATCAACATCAGCACCATCACCAACAGCAACAACAGCAGCAGCAGCATCAGCAGCAGCATCCTCAGCAGCACCCTCAGCAGCACCATCCACCGCAGCAGCAGCACCACCAACAGCAGCAGCAGCAGCCCAAGAACATCCACATCAACCCCCACTTCAGAGGGCCCTCCTCCTCACCTGTGCAAGGTGAGAGACAGTGGTGTTCACCAGGTTTAAACCTGGTCAATATAAGTGGTCTCTCTTAATCACACAGAAAGTTATCTAGATATATTTGTTAAAGAAACATCAAGAAATAATTGTGGATTTTATTTTTTTGTTTGTTAACCCTTAGAACCCTAAGCTGTTTTTAGGGCATTTTCACTACCTTTATTCATAAGGATTTATTCTGATCATTGCCACACACACATATTATATATTGTTTTTTTCAGCAGAGTCTAGGATATCCAGATCTGCCATCATTTCATGTATTAGTACTAGCATTGATTTTATTTAGATTTTTAAAGAATTAAACGAGTAATGGTTCAACGGTTCACGAGTAATTCAAACAAGAGTAATGGGTGCGCAGGTGAACTCTGAGAAGTATAGACTGTAAATATGATGCATTTTGATTTAATTTCATGATTTTTTTTTATTTTCATACTTGATCGTACAGACAAGTGTGTAGTCTCTTTGGAAAGCCCCTCTTCTGCTCTGTCATGCATTAAAGGTTTCATCTCACTGCGATGGACAGTTCCAGAGCAGTGTAACAGAGTAGAAAGGGTGTGTTTTTTGACGCACTTTGCGTTATTTGGGTTAATTGTTAATTATACTTTATTTCATTTGATTAATGTCCTTATTTCTTAATTGTATAGTAGACATTTTTTTGTAGCACTATCTTCTATGTATTTTATGAAGACATTGTATTGTGTCTCCCAATCTATGCTAATTTATAATGTAGCTACCGGCCCCCTCACAATAGTAGCATCTGTAGGCTCAAGTGTTGCATTGTGCAAAGCCATTCACAGAAAGAGTCGTCAGGTTAATGCATCCATTCCCTGTCTGTCTGTGGTGAGATGGGTTACTTTAGTGTGTGTGTGTGTGTGTGTGTGTGTGTGAGAGGGGGGGTGGGGGGCTGAGAGAGAAAGAGAGAGTGTGGTGGGGGAAGGGTGCTCTTTGGAGGACAATCCAGTTTGACAGATCAGGGATGGCATCCTCATTCTGCCTCCAGACATTTATAATGGTGTGTGTGTGTGTGTGTGTGTGTGTGTGTGTGAGAGTAGTATTTGTCCAAGTGTTTTGGTGCAAATGTTCCAGAAACACTTTTAGGTCACAAACAGAGCCATTCTCAGAAGATTGTGCTCTATTGGTTGGGATGAATACTCACCCATCTCTGCAGCATTAAAATGGATTTGGTGCAGAAGCGGGAGCCGTTTGGCCAGTAAAGGAGCCTGTTGAAAGGACTCTTCTCCCCCTGCCTAGGCCCTGCGCCACCGCTGCGCTTTTTTACAACCCTCTCAGCTTTATCGGGTTACAGCTCTCACCACAGCTAAAGGTGCTGCTATGGGGGGGGGGGGGGATGTTTCATGATTGGGGTGATGGTCTGTCAGGTGTAATAGTCGAACCGTTTCTTTATGTCTCTCCTGTTCACTTAATGTCTCTCTCTCACTCTGTCTCTTCTGCTGGTGTTGCCTGTCTTTTGTCTCCTCCTGTGCTCATCACTAACCTTCCCTTTCATTCTCTCTCACCCCCTCCCCCTGCAGTGCCCTTGGTGCCTCCGACTCAGAACCAACCCCGACCTGCGGTGGGTCCCCAGAGATTTCCAGTGAGTAGTTGCTAGTTGCTTCCTCCTCCCATCACACACACACACACACACACACACCCACCCATCTCTGTCTTTTGTGAGCATCTCAGACGGCCTCGCTCGAGCGAAATATCTGCTGTGGCGTTGGTTTTAGCGGCCCGAGCATGCACACGTGCGCGTCAGTAAGTGTGTTTGTCTGCAGGCGGCCGATATGGGCCTTAGGTGCTGATGGGGATGCCTAATGCAGTGGAGCTTGTGTAATGGGTTTGGGCTGAGGGTGGGAGGGGGCTGAGATTCTGTCTGGGTGGGGGGGGGGGGGGAGACTACGGGCCACTAGCAGTCTGAGGCATGGAGAAATGGGAGAAACCAGTGCAGAAATATCAATTATGCATTTTCTACTACCATCGCCCACTGCAGGGCGGCTGGAGATGGGGCAGGGTTTGGGAGTGCAGGCAGTGTCGGCCTGGTGTTGGTAAGGCCCAGCAGATTAAATGGAAAAAGAGCACGTCCCATATCTCTGCGCTGAGGGCTCGTGTGTAGAATGGGATGGTGTTGTCACGGCGACAAAGAACCCATTACTGACATGACAGCAGTGCCACTAAAGTGATTACTGCCAGGAGGGGAAACAGATCTGCAGCCCTCTCCAGCGCCTGCCAGTTACTCATTCTTCTCTCCTCTCCTCTCCTCCTCTCCGCTGCTTTTCTCAGTCCCCCTTTTCACTCATTTACTGTGTTTTGCTCATCTATTGAAACGGTCTGTGCTCAGTCGCTTCTTTTCTACAGCATGCTCTATCCTTCTTACGTCTCTTTCTGTCTCTTCCCTCCCCTGTCTGCTCTCTCTCTCTCTCTCTCTCTCTCTCTCTCTCTCTCTCTCTCTCTCTCTCTCTCTCTCTCTCGTTTTCTCTCTCTCTCGTTTTCTCTCTCTCTCGTTTTCTCTCTCTCTCTTTCCTCGCCTAATTAAAGCCAGACAGGGCATCAGGTGATGTGTGTGTGTGTGTGTGTGTGTGTGTTGATGCTCTTGTCCAGGCAGAGGCTGATGTAAATGGATTTATGCAAACCAGACCCTGGCGAGGCTTAGCAGCCAGTTGCGTGTGCCGCCGGTCCTCCAGACTTCGCTGCAGCTGTAAGCTGCTAGTCGATGCTCCGCTTGAGGAGTGAAATGGAACGCACCGATATTGGTATTGATAATCGCTAGGCTTGTGGCATACTTCTAACCAACAGAAGTAAGTGTGTGTGTGTGTGACAAGAAAATGCGATGCCACTGCTTCTGCAACGTGCCCCTCCCCACACACTACACACACCTTGCTGTATTGGCCTGGCACATGCTAGACCTGCATCAGACGCCAGCAACTAAACAGCCAACAACCTCCATTAACCCAGGGGCTGCTGATTACTGGCCATTAGCATAGCATTAGCATACCATTGCATCTCATCTCACGTGGCAGGCGAGGGGGGGTCTCCCATCTGCAGAGGCACCCCGCTTCGAATATTTACTGCCCGAGTCAGGCCTGAATATTAATCCCCGCTATTTATATTTCATTTACAACTGGGGGAATAGCCTTCTGAAACTCCCGTGATTGAATATGCAACTGTTACTTGTTAATCTTGTACTATTTACAAATTCTTATTGTTGTAGTCCCCAATCATAGGCATCCTCCAGCAGGGGTGATATTAATTTAGATTTGCTGGTATTTGAGAAGGCTTTGGTCAAGTGTACATTTAAATATTAACCGTTGACTGCGATTCAACATGGCATGCTCACACATGGAACTTTTTAATTTTGTTTTAAACTTTGTCAAAATCCATTGACCTTCTCGCTCCCTCTATGCTAATGTGTGTGTAAGACCGTCCCTTATTAACACCACTACCGTCATTCAAATGTCATTCTTTAATCTTCTCCACGCCGATAGCGGACATCATATTGGATGTTTTGACCTGCAGTAACCCCTGCATTCAGTCCACAAGAAAAATGCCACATTTGTCTCACTCAGTCCTTGCTTTTATCAGACGAGCGTGGGCAAGATCACGCCGCCTGTTACATATTGAGCAGATCGGCGTGTATTGGAACCAGGATTAGCCAGGCTGACGAGGGCATGCCCCCCCCCCCACCCCTCCATTCCCCCTTCATCGAACCCCTCGTAGAAGGACAGCGGCGATTGTGAATGTGCACTAAGCTCCATTGTGTTTAAGGAACTGACCTCCTTTTGAATGGGAAGATGGAGAGGCTAGTTTAACAATGCAGATCCCCGCTCCATTTCTCTATCCATCCATCCATCCATTCGTCTGTCTCTCTCCATCCATCCATCCATCCATCCTGCCGCCTCTGCTGTACCCCCCCCCCCCCCCCCCCCCACACACACACACACACCCTCCAGTTGCTTAGTTAAGCCGGCCGATTAACCTTTTCTTAAAGCAACTTCGCAAAGATCAACGCCAAATTCTGACAGGCACACACACACACACACACACACACACACACACACACACACACACACACACACACACACACACACACACACACACACACACACACACACACACACACACACACTTCTTTCGATGAAGGTCGCCACAAGTCCCTGTGTGGAGAGGCGGATTAAGGGCTGATAGCATCTCAAGGTGTGAGTAATGCGCAGCGTAAAAGTAACACCCCCAGAACACCCACACCCTCCCCCTCCTTTCCCGGCACCACAAGCCCTCTCTAATTTGCTGAGGTGCGGTCTGCTGAATGGAGGTTAATTTCTTAAGAGAGAGGGATGTTTAAGGGAATGAAAGAAGAGTGCAGAGGGGATCGGCATTCAGTGGAGGGATTAAAGGATCGTTATCTGCTCTCGCCTGGAGAAGGTGGAAGAGTTTGGCGGGGGTGTGGGGGGGGGGACATTGCTGTCTACGTGTGCTGTGCTTTGAAACTAGGGCTGCTGCACCTCATTGTGCTGGGCTGGTTTTATCTTTTCACTAAGGCCTTGATTGCCTTGCCTCCTTGTTTGCAGAAAATGACATGGTTGTTGAATGGTGATTGTTACATTGATGCAAATCTACTGTCTCAATATAGGCCATCTCGGAAAAATGTAGCGTCTTGCTGCACTATTCTTGCATGTTGTCACAAATACACTCATACACACCAACTGAAACTGCCTCTCTATCCCAATCATACACTCTCCGGATCATTCTCTCTATCCGTGACTATTATACACTCTCATCATGCGCGCGCGCGCACACACACACACACACACACACACACCATGTATCTCTGTCACTCACCCCCTCCCCCATCTGTGTTTGTCAGGGCCCGCCAGACTTCCAGCAGCACCACCCAGGGAATTTCGGGCAGCCCCAGAGACCCCCTCACCCCCCAGAGCCCTGGAGGGGGCCACCACCCCCTCACCAAGACAGAGAACCTTTCTTCCTCGGAGGTGAGAGAACCGGACCCTTATACCCCCCTCCCAAAAAGCCAGAGCATCAAGGGTTAAGTAGCTTTTGAAGTACCCTTGACCCTGCGGGGGCCATAACCTCATTATATCACATACCTATAGGGTTTAATTTGCAAGTATGTGTATAATAATGACCTATGCACATCCATTGCGAGCTTTTACATTTTTTGTGCATGTATTATTAAAATCAAATAAAGGCATAAAGGTGTGTGTGTCTGTGTGTGTGTGTGTGTGTGTGTGTGTGTGTGTGTGTGTGTGTGTGTGTAGAAGAGCGTCAACAGCAGTTCAATGATGCTACGTTACACAAAGCAAAGTCTGAGGTGATGTGTAATGGGTGTGTTCCTCCATGCAGAGCCACGCTTCCCCGGGCAGCACTTGTTTGACCAGCCAAATCCTTCCCAACTCATGAACAACAACAACGCCCACCCCATGCCAGGGCAGGGGCCCCTGTCCTTCCCCCAGCCTGGTCAGGGACCCGGCGGCCCTGGGTTTGGCCCTCTGGGGCCTGGGCAGGGCCAGGGACCGCTCGGTGCTCTGTTCCAGAGAGAGCCACCGCCCCGGCAAGGCCTCCCACCACAGCACGGCGGCCCCCCCGGCCCTCCGGGGCCCAGACCCTTCTTAGGCAACCGGCAGGCCTTCCCACCACAGCAGCAGGGCCCCATCTTCAACTCCCAGCACATGCCGTTTGGGCTACAGGTACGGCCGAGAGTAAGTGTGAACACTAAGCGGGGGGGGGGGGGGGGGTTGTGTTTTGGGATGTGTTGGTGCCGGGATGTTTGTGTACAGTACATGCATGCCTGCTGTCCCAGTTGATTACCCACACTGCAGAGCTGTGTGAAATGAATCAGGACATGTTTAGGGTATTTTTTCACAGTGGTCACCAATTTGATCTCCCTCAGTCAACCTCCAATCTGTGTGCTTTTGTGCTGAGCATTGTGCTGTGTTGGCAGGAATGGCATGGGTCCAGAAAGGGAAACTGGATGTGTGGTGTTTCCCCACCATCTGGATTAAATATAGATAGATCAGGCTGTTCTGCATTTAGCATTGTTTTAACGCTGGCATTAAACTGAATGCATCATTGTTCGGTTCTGTGCCGCAGCAGTGTGTGTTGCCTCTGCATAATAGGTGTTCTGGCTGAAATGAGGGCAGTGAGGATGTAGGTCAAACGGGGATACTCTACTACTAGCAGGGTCTTTCCTTATCTTTAGTGTTTCTTAGAAGGGTTGTGTGCGTAGGCACGTCGGACTCCAGAGCCACCATGTCATGAGAGGTTGCTCGGTGGTTGATTGGTGAAATGGGCAGGCGGGTTTTGGTGGATTTTTTTGGCAGCTCATTTGGTGAGGCTGTGTGGAGCAGGCAAGTCTGCCCTCTAGTGGTGAGCTGCATGTAAATGCACCTTACTGTCTCAAAGACGGGCAATAATGTTAGCTTTCTTCAATGACCTTTTTAACTGATGGGCAGCATGCTTGTAAACTGTAATGGGAAGGAGTCCAGATGCTGTGTGTGTGTGTAGATCAGGTGTGCCCTGTGAGCTAATGTGAGCTACATTTGAAATTATCTACTGCAAAAAAACAAACAAAAAAAATAAAAATAAATCTATTGCTAAAAATGTAAAAATATGTTCCTTAATGCACAGATCCTTACAGCACAATACAATTCGATAAATGTATGGTCCCTACCTTATTATGTTGGTTTGGACTAATGTTGTTGATGTGAAGAAAAGGCTGACTCGCATAAGTAGAGCAATGCAGTGAGACGTAGCACATTTCCCCATGTTTGATGAGTAAGTTCCAAAACTGTCCGTTATGGACCTGCAGCTTCAACTGACCGCCAGCCTCTGTAGTCATAAGACATCATCCTGTGTTGTGACCTTTGCCGCGATGGTATCAACCTCCGTATCCTCTCCAAATGGAAAGCACATAGATGTAGTGATTTGGCTCAAGTAAAGCGAAGTCTTGAAATGGTATCTGGAATGTTCAATCTGCTCTGTGTAGCGTGCGCGGCGTGCGCCACACTGTCGAGTTGTGCACATATCTTCCCATGCTTCTCCAGCTCTGATGAGATGTTTCGGAAGTTCCCCAAGTCATGACGCTGCAGCCGTAACAATGTTTTTTTTCCAACTCTCGCCCCTCTTTGTTTTGTGTTCAGGGTTTGATGGGTCAGCCCCAGCTCCTGGACTCCCCGCTCTCCCATCAGCCCCTGCATCAGCAGCAGCACCACCGGCAGGACCAGGGGCCCCCCCATCAGCACCAGGGCCCCCCCCAGCAGCACCAGCACCAGCAGCACCCCGGGGACCCCCTGCCCCTCATGCACTTGGGCCAGCAGGGCTTCCGCCAGCAGCAGCAGCAGATGCAGCACATGCACGGCGGCCCGCGGCAGATGCAGCACCGCCCGCAGAACCCACAGCAGGGCAACGCCCATTCCAGACCACGCATGGTGAGCCACACATGCACGCTACACACACATCATGTCCCTATGCATGTAGACGCACATTTATATTTTTAAATGTAATAAAGTGGCTAAACAATTGTGTTTTATACCTATGTCCACTATAAATGGCTAATATATTGGAGAGAACTTATTATTATTTCTTTTTTTTGTGAAACCTTTTGCACAGAAGTCATGCAGAGGATGCTGTCCAGTTGTTCCTTCAGTAAATTGTGCATTAAATGTTGTGTGTTCCAGAGCCCCCCGTCACCCATGCAGCAGATGCAGGCTCTCTCTCAGCGCAACAGCAACCTGCGTGAGCTGCCCATTGCCCAGGGCAACTTCGGTAACAACAACAACAACAACATCTCGCAGTCGCCCAACAGAGGAGGGCACCAGCAGCAGCGGCCCATGGGCAGAGGGATGCAGGGCCTGGGCGGGCACCAGGGCCCCAACGGCCAGAATGCCCGCGGGGGTCTGGGCGGCAGAGGGCTAGGGCCCGGCCGAGGCCAGGGTGTGGGCCGAGGGCAGCCGGTGCCAGAGAGGACAGTGGTGAGCAAGACCCCAGCAGAGACGCCCCCAGCACCACCCCCTCAGGTCAGTCAGGCTCAGGACCGATACGGAACAAAAGATAAGGACAAAAGTCTTCTTGGGACTTAAAGCAGCCCATTACATGGATTATGATGTAATGCAATGCTGCTTTATTTCATTCAAGTTACTATGTAGCTACAAAATAGTAATAGTTTGTCACATCTCATCGTTTTCAAGTAACCAACCACATTGAACTCAACTTATCACTACCCTGCTAAGCATTTATGTCTAAATAATAAAGTAGGGTAAATGTAAGTAATGTATAATATGAAAGGACTAATTTAGGAAATGTTTTGTATTTTAATTGCAAAAAGGTTTCTGTCCAGCCAGGCTTTGTGTAAGCATCTCACTGTGTACCTCTTCACACCTCTGTAAAAGAGCAGCATCCTCTCTCCGACTGCGGTCTCCCCTGGGTAATGTGTGTGTGGAGTAGAGCGGAGTAGGCAGATTCGGTTAATTAAGACTCCATTATTAGGTCACCAATGAGGTCCAGGTCTGACAGGCTACTGAGAGCCAATCAATACTCCAGACTGCTGCATTGTCTTTTATCCACTTGGATCCTATGGCTTGACCATCCTGTAATGCTGTCTTATGTCCATGTCAAGACTATTCGAAGGAGAATTGTAATTGTGGGTTTTAGGCCACAGCTGTACTTGTTCAGTGTATTGAATAGTGAGAGATTTTAAGATTTTCAAAAAGCAGCTCAGCTACAAAACAGCTGCAGTGGGAGTTGATTCTTGTCCATTGTTAATTATAATTTAGCGAAGGCAATTTGACCGATGCATGGAAGGCATTATCATTACTTGGTGCGTAAAGGTGTCATGATGTGAATTTGGTTGACTTGGTGATATACCTGCTGTGTATATCGGCTGTGTCAGCCAAGGCTCAACGTTAACTTTTAAAAGTGGTTAAGAAGGGTTGCAAGCCAACCAAAATGTGGTTACCACTTGTAACAACTTGGTAGCCAAGGGCAACCGGGCAACCATTAATGTGGAACCCTGGTGTCAGCCGTCCTGTGTGTGTTTGCACCCATATAGCTATGACATTTCTCTCTCATGATCGTTTGTCAGCCTCCTCTACTATTTTGCATTTTTTTTTGTGTTTTTTTTTGTGCTATGTAAAGTGACCTTGGGTTTGTGAAAGGCTGAATATAAATAATGTAGTTAATTGTTATTGTTGCGCGGTTGTAGGTGGACCCTGACGAGGACGAGGAGACGCGTCAGTACCGCCTGAAGCTGGAGGAGCAGAAGCGTCTGCGCGAGAAGATCCTCAAGCAGAAGGAGGAGCGACGCCAGATGCAGGCCGGCATGCGCAAGCGAGAGCTGCTGCAGCGCATCAGCGCCCAGAACCCCCAGAACCAGACGCCCAACCAGCCCAACCAACCCCCCCAGCAGCAGCAGCAGCAGCAGAAACCCCCACCCCCCCAACCAGCCCTCACGCCTCAGGCTCCACAGCCGATCCCCGCTCTCCCTGCCAACGGAGCCCTGCAGACCCAGCCCTCCATCCCCACCGTGCCCCGGCCCAACGTCAAGACCCGCCTGCAGATGGCTAAGCCGCAGCCCCAGCCTGGCGCCGCCCAGCAGAACAGTGGGCCAAATCCCGGCCAGCAGAGCCAGTGGCATCAGCAGCAGCAGCAGCTGCAGCAACAACAACAGCAGCAGCAGAGGAGGGGGATGAATCAACAGAACACCCAGGGCCCCATGGGGAACATGCCCAGGCAGGGTGCCCCGATGGAGGGGACGTTTCCAGGCCAGCCCCAGGCTCCGGGGCCCAGGCCTGGAGGGAAGCGGACAGTCATGCAGAGGCAAAACAGTACGGGCTCTCCTCAGCTCCCTCAGAAAGTTCGGGTGGTCAAGCTCTGCGCAGGGGTGAGTGAGACCTTTTTCTCGTCTACCGTTTTACTTTCTCTCTCTCTCTCTCTCTCTCTCTCATTGGCGCCAGATTGGGATTTAAGTGTGACTTGTTCATTGATCGCTCCACTTCCGTAAAGTTCACACCTCTCAAGATCCTGCATGATATTTTTGTCTCTTCCCCCAGCTATTTTCATGACACAAATGTCATCACATCCTCACAGACATAAAGACACAAAAGCCGGTATCGCAAAGACAAAAGGAGAAATTTTCCAATTATTTTTAAAAGTCAAAGAGCCCCCCTTTAACTCCCTTTCCCTCTCTCTTCTCAAAGTTTTAAGATTTTAAGTCTGCCGTGAGTGACATTAAGGTGGAAATGACGTGTCGTTCGAATGGAATTGATCTATAAAACACTCCTGGTTTTCTTCTGTTGCCGCCACAACGTCTCTCTTGCTTTCGGCGCATAAATGGCACCAACTTCTCCAGTCAATAAAAAGAGAGCGGAGTGACATTTCCCTCCCGTCGTTTGGAAGATGTGCACGTTCTGCTCTTAAAGGTTGGCGTCGGCTGAAAGTTACCTCGATCTCTCGCGCTGAAAGATCTCCCCAAAGTTTGGGGAAAGCAGCTGGAATCCAGCTTAATGCGCTGAAGCTTGGGGAAAGTATCATTAAAATGTTACTGCCTTGGAGCTGTTGTGATTGCTCCCTTAGAGAAATAGAGTGGCTCTCCAGGCTTTCCGCTGAAGTTTTTTGTGTTGAGGTTGGCCCGATGGTGATCTGTAGAAAGTCCCATACTCACACTGCGCACACACACACACACACACGCCACAAATGCTCTGATTGAGAGGCGGAGATGTGGGACTGCGGCGGCCATAGATAAAGATAACTGGACGGGATGTCAGCCTCGCTAATGGAAACCTGCACGGAGATGTCTAAAGCACCGGCGCTCTGACAGAGACAGAGGGAGACAGGAGAGGGAGAGACGGGGGGGGGGGGGGGGGGGGGATGAATTAAATAGGAAGAGAGAGACAGCGATGAAACCTGCGCTGCAAAGCTGATTTTCCAGATGCTGCCCCCAAGACGCTGTCATCCTCGGCAGCTCGACAATGCTATCTCTCCCTTTCTCCCTCTTTTAGTGTCTCTCTATCCTTTGCTCCTCTCCTCTGCTTCCCTTCAGCCCATCACTCAGGTGTGAGTGTGAGTGAGAGAGACAGAGAATAGGTGTCAGTCCATAAGATTGGGCTAATTTATCATGTGTTGGCACGTGGGGGCTTAGCGCTGTAATACCTGTAGAAGAACAGCAGAGAAAGAGATTCCTTCTCATCCTCCTCCACCTCTCCTGGCTTAACGTAGATAAGGGCAAATTAAATTTTCACCGCCAATAATACAAGAAGAGGGAAGCGGCCAGAGAAGAGAAGGGTTCTGTGCGTGTGCGTGTGCGTGTGTGTGTGCGTGCGCGTGTGTGTGTGTGGAAGAGGCAGAGAAAGATGTGTATAATCAGTGGAAGTGATTTCTATAGAGCCGGATTAAACCATCTACCCGCTGATCGTCAGACGGATTGCATAGATAGTGTGGACGTTCCCCCTTTTCTTCTTTTGTGAATGGGAAGACGGCGGAGATTGGCGCTGAAGGGGGACGTTAGGCCTATGTGGTGACCCTTGAAAGGAAGACAAAGGGGGAATGAGATAAGGAAGTTAAGGCAGAGATTACGTATGCAGCCTCCACTAAAAGGAAATGAAGAAAGGCTTCTAGTCGAGGCCTTAACAAATAGCCTATACATTCTGAAAGCCCGACTTCATTTGTTGCATTTTATTCATGCAAGAAGCTATCAAATTGGATTCAGAAAGGACCAATGTAAAAGCGAACCTGACCTGAAAGAAAGTCAAGAGATGGCAGACCAGTGCTTTGAACGTCCCCATCAGGTTTAAAGTCTTGCCACCTCATCCACATTCTCTGGTCTTTGGTCTCTGCATTTATCCCAATCCGTGAATTAGTGAAACACACTCAGCACACAGTGAGGTGAAGCACACACTAATCCCGACGCAGTGAGCTGCCTGCTACAGCGGTGCTCGGGGAGCAGTGAGGGGTTAGGTGCCTTGCTCAAGGGCACTTCAGGCGTTCCTACTGGTCTGTGTTCGAACTGGCACAAGTCCGAAGCGCTAACCAGTAGGCCACGGCTGCCCCCCTGCCCCCCTTACTCATTTGCACTATCACCATGACCACTATCACCATTGCACTATCACCGTGACACACACTCACACAGAGCACCTTACCTTACCTTACTATGCACAGAGAATCACAGGCTCAGTCCCTATGTGGATACTGTTTTTAGAATTGAAATTAAGTAGAATTTAGAATTAGATTAAGTGTTAGTTAGTATAATTTGTATTTTAGTATATTTAGTATATTCTTTATCTTCTACTGTCCTTATTGCTTAGTTGTGTTTTTATATTATATACTTTTAATGACTTTTTCTGCTGTTAGTGAATGTGTGTGTGTTGTCTGTATGCTGCTGATACCTTGAATTTCCCCTGGGGATCAATAAAGTATCTATCTCTCTATCTATCTATCTATCTATCTATCTATCTATCTGTGTGTGTTAACAATATGCTGCTGTGTTCCCTTAAGGTCGCCGACACTCCTGACACAGCTGTCCCAGTGGAGCAGCCACAGCCCATCGGGCGACTCCCCCCACAGCCACGCCAGCTCCCCATCCGAAAGGTCACCATGGGAACAGGCGGGCAGCAGCAGCAGCATCCCCCGGGACAGGGAGGCAGGGGCCTCCCACAACCCAACAGGGTAAGACACTGGGCATTTCTCAACCCAACAGGGTAACACTGGGTATTTCTCAACCCAGCAGGGTAAGACACTGGGCATTTCTTAAAGCACCATAAATTAGACAGTGGGACTACATTCTTGTTTTGTAAAAGCATATGTGGGTAAAGTCTGGGTATGCATTCATATTATTGGTTTTCCTGTAAAGGCCTTGCCTACTTACAAGTACATAATAATAATAATAATAATAATAGGGGGCACTTGATCATTATGTCCACAATTAACATACTTTTAAGTGTGTGTCTGTTATTATTGAGCTTAGTTGAGCAGTTAATGCCACTAGAAAGCATCTTAGTGTGTCACAGCATGCAATTTCCTGATAGAAAGAAGCGGCAGTGTTCTCTGCTACCTTCAGTCAGACATGACGAGCTAACCTCTGCTCCGCTAGACTGTATGTCTCCAGGGTCCAACCTCTGTGGAGAACACACACACACACACACACACAGAGAGCAGCCTGACTAATAATGTTGGACAGTACGGCAGCTGCTGTGGTTCTTCGGGGAGGGGTGGGGGTCGCTATTGTGGGGACAACACGCACCCCCCTCTCCCACCCCCCAGCCTCTTCGATGTGCCCGTCACCACGGCAACGTCTCCAAGGAGGTGTGGAACAAGTGTCACATACATCCACCTTCAACATGGCTGTCTGCCTCTCTGGGGTATAGATCACTGCTCGCTCACACACACTTCCAGACGTACAAACACACACACTCACTCACATACGCATATGCACACACACCACACACAGGCGTACAGTGCATACACGTAGGCGTTCACTTCCCCCAGCTGTCTGACAGCATCAGAGGAGCGGGTCGCTGGCTGATGTTCCGTCTGGCTCCAGTGCCTGTCTGGGCCGTGTTCCTCTCTGCTCAGGAACAGCACACCACACCACAGCCATCCACTCTACACCGTGCGCACACGCTGAGCCGTTCTGTTCTGTTGGATGTGCGGCACACTTCAGAGCTCATCGCACTCGTGGGCCCGATGGATGATGGGATGCGACACAGCAGTAGTGACGATAATGACAGGAGATGAGGGGAAAAGAGCTTGCCTGTCTTGCAGTGTCTCATGCGAAAATCTGCTTGAATGATTTGCAGATGTTTTCCCACCTCTATTTCAGAGGGAAGAAGACAGGAAGATGCAGATTGTATATACGTACCGGTATTACGCAATACATGTATTTCCTTCTTTCACACTTCTCTTTCCATATCTCTCTCTTCCTCCCTCTCCATCCCTCCCTCCCTTTCTCTCTCTCCCTCCCTCCCAGGTGGTGATGCCAGGGAGAGGCAGAGGCCGCGGTGCTCGCGGGGGTCGTATGATGGCCACCAGGCAGAGCGGGCGTGTTCAGGAGGAGCGCACCACGGTCTCCATCGAGGGCCTGTCCACCTCCACCACAGAGAAGCAGCTCCGGAACCTGCTGCAGTCCATTGGGCCCATCCAGGTATGTTCAGCCACTATTTACACTACCACCGGGCGGTGGTAGTGTAGTGGTTAAGGAGCTGGGCTAGCGTGCAGTAGCCTGAAAGTTGTCGGTTCAATTCCCGGCTTCCACCGTTGTGCCCTTGAGCAAGGTACTTAACCCCAATTTGCTCCGGGGACAATGTGATCCCTTGTAATATAGCTGACATATGTAAGTCACTTTGGTCAAGAAGTGTCTACTAAATGTAATGTAATATTTAAGTGTTATCATGTTGTGGTCCCTTGTCATGTGTGGCTACAAGAGATTTGGGAAACTGCGCTTAATGTTTTAACATCACAATTTATATCTAGAATGAGTGGAATTTCATGTAATGTGGTACCTGCATACATTTTGTTGTTGTGCGTAACCCTTTAAAATTGCTGTGTCTGTGCATTTCACAGATGTTCGAGATGGTGCCCCAGCAGAGGAAGGCCGTTGCCAAGTTCATCAACCCACAGCATGCCCAGAGCTTCCAGCACAGTTTCCACAGGTGAGCTGACCACACCGACACCAGTGAGCATCCACACAAAGAACCCCCCCCTAGCTGGTGGTGTTAAACAGATATGTTGTAGGTCTCCTCCTTCACTCACTGTCAGGAGGCACTGTATATCCTATGGCCCAGTCCCATTTCTCTCTTTGGCCTTACCTCTTCATTCTAACCCTCTGTTTTGTGCAGGGTAGACATGTCCTTGGATAGGACTGTTCTTAGAATATCTTAGTTCAATGTAGATGCAAAGGAATATGAAAATAGATTATTATAACACGCATTTCTGAAAAATCGCTATTCGTAATTTCAGTAAAACTTACTATCAGCTAAACAATGTGACTAGTGAATTATTTCCAAGCTGAAAAACAGCAGATTTTCTGCACCTCTGCTTATTAATCTGATATCAGGTCATTAGTGTCCCATGAGTGATTAGTGACATTGATGCCCACCTATCCCCTGTAAGCAAGAGAATTCACTACAAGCTGAGGATGTCCGGCAAAAACACTCTTGTCACTGTTCCAAGGAACTAGATGAGGGGAAAGGGTTATGGGTCTAAAGGAGAGAAGAGATTGGGCCTAAGTCTATTTGGCACTTAACATAGATTAAGAAATGGGAATCAACTGGATATTACATCCAAAATTAAGGCCAAAATGATGACTCAGTTTTGCGAAATTGAAACCATGATTTCCTATAAGATTCAAATTATATTAATTAACCCTTTTAGTCGCATGACAGTTGCACATAACATACTATTACGTCCCTCATTGTTAACATAAAACTACATAACCAAACAGAATGTGGAAAATTCTGGTGGGGGGGGGGGGGGGGGGGGGGGTTTGGTCTTGTGGATGTCAGTCATCAGACCTCTATGATGTTGAAAATTTCTGTCACCATCGCAGATAAGCTTAAGGTTCTGTCAATTGGCCCATTATTTGCCACATTTGTTTGACTTGACCGCAACAAAAAATCTGCTTCCAATCTAGTTTTAAGATTTTTTTTATTATGATTGTTTCCCTGTTAATTGTCATTTGGACACATGGGGGCAAGCGTTAACAATAGATAGTCAGCCTCCTTTCTCTGTGTTGTGTGACACAGAAAGCCCATGTCTCACTCCGAACTCCTCGAAAATCACCACAGGCACATGATCGATCTGTCTCACATTGACGTGTCCATCATCGACGGCTGAGACGAGAGCAGCGGCTCACCCAGAGACGAGAGGAGAGGAGACGAGTGGAGACGTGGGGGGGATTTGGATGGATGGTGTCGGGTCGAGGGAAGAGGAGAGCGTTCCGGAGGGCGCAAACTAACACTAGCATGTCGGGCTCTGCTGTAAAGGAGGGGAGAAATGGCACCCCACCTCAGACAAACGCACCTCTCTGATACGGGAGAACTTTCTGTCACCCAGCGACAATGGAGCGCCGATTCTGACTGACCGCGTCCAGACCACTTGAGAAAACAAGAGCCGAATAAACAAACTGGGTTACGTCTCCAATGTGTTCATTACAGTGAATGCCCTCATGCGGAGGAGACTGGAGTTGTGTTTCTAGCCTGGTTTTTGTTACGTTGGCACCAGTTGTTTTCGATGCCATTGGCAAGAAAGAGACTTGAGGATTCAGAGTTTAGTCACAGCTACACCACCAACAAACACATACCAACAACACCAACAGCACCAAACAGTCGACACCTGGTAATGGTTGCACCCCGCTCCTGTCATAGCCATTCTTAGTAAAAACCTGTAGATTGCAGTTGTTGTAACTCTCAAATGTCCCATGAAATAGAAGTCTCTCCCGCTATTACATTCTTGATGCCTTTAGTACTTTGAACCACAGCCTTGAGTTGTTCGTCCTCTACGGTAGTGCTATTTATCACCTGTAGGGGGTGGTGTCTGACCACAAATCTCTTGTCCATAGTCAGGATGTCTGTGTGAGGCCCCATTATAGCTTTTTTTCACTGGACTAACAGCACTACCTACTGGAGAACATGATTCGAGAAGCAGTCTTTTCAGTGACCACTATATTTAACAACCCTCTCTCTCTGAGTAAGAACTGCTTGATGTTTCAGTATGGGAACACTAGCATATGATCTTGAGTTTTAGTCCACAGGCTGGCTTTGGCATAATACTGGCATTGTTATCTATCGCTGATGATTTCACAATTGATTGCCGTGTAACAGTTACTTTGGTCTATTTTGGGGGCAATTTATATCGTTGACTGAGCAGCTGAGATCATTTGCCTTTTCATGAATGGCCTTCTCATAACAAGATACTAGATTATTGTAGTGACACAAACACTGGCACGTCAAAACATTTTAATGACACACTTTGGTTTTGTTTTTACTTCTTTTAGTACTTAGTTATTGTTTTATGCACAGGCTGAAGGGAATGTCACACTGAGAACGTACAGAGGACGTCATACCGTAAGAAAGTGTAAAAACACTAATTTGAGAGATGAGATCTCCAAAGTGATTAAGGCTCTTTATACCAGTTTGAGTTTTTCATGTGGTCAATGTCTTTGTCTGAACAGCCCCTTTAAGCTTGTTTATCATTTTGACGTCTTAGATTTTGGTTAGCGGTTTCGGGTGTGGGAGTGTGCGGTTGATGGCTAGCTGTAGTTTTCTGATTGCAGTGGTCGGTGGGTTAGGCTGGGCTTTGCTTTGCTGTGTTGAGTTTGTGTTCTGTTGCCCCTGTGTGGAGGACGGCATCCCTGTGGCTGTGCACTGGCTGTGTGCATAGTTGGAAATACTGCAGAGGTGTTATAAAAGTGATCTAATATATCACTGGATTGGCTTTGAGATTATGATGTTTATTTCGGCAAATCAGTGATGCACATTCTACTGTGTGTTCGGTCAATTTATAATGTCGGACTTTCCTCCTCATGGCGTTCTAGAGTTTCGGAGTATTTACATTTGTATACGAAGTACATACAACCCCTTCATGTGTACAGCTCTACAGAGCTGCTCTATCTCTTTGCATTTGCAGTTTCCCTTGTTGACCTCATTATTCTTTGCATACATGCATTGATATTCACAACATGATATGTATGGTAGTTTTTCTCTGCTAGTTGCAGTTGTGTCCCTCCACTTTACACAAATTTCTGTTGATTATAAACAAATCCCTGGCATCAAAACAACACATTGAGATTCATTCACATAGAAGGAGATGTTAAAATTGTAATAACCTGTAAAGTACTATAGTAAATGATCAAAAGAGAATCACCCCTTCCCCAGTTTACGCATCCCAGCCTTCAGTTAGTCTGACTATGTTGGCCATCATAAATATGTTTATATTATAAGGAGGAAACAACATTTAGCCCCCCCCCCCCCCCCCCCTCCAGACACAAAATCTCTGTTTGACTGTGAGGAAGGAGTATGTCGTTTTCTAAACAGTGGGAGCAACCATTATCTGTGTGTCGGTGATCATGTACATATTGAACAGTACACGAGTCAGGTAACCCTTTTTTTGTTTTGATTCATTTTTACTAGTATTATGTTTACCGCGGTGGTTCCGGAGTTTTTTTGCGCAGTGTACATAGTAGGACCTAAAGACTTCAATTTATGTGCTGCAAACACATCCAACCACCCATTCTCCACGTATACATAAAGATTAATGTCAGTAGCTTCGACATTTTAGATGTGTTTTGTTTGTATCTAGGACATTGAGGCCTTGGTTTCTTCATGAGTTCAAGCTTCATTGAAAGCATTTTTAATGTAAAAAAAATAAAACATGGTCATGTATATACCATATGATTATGGGTACGTGAAGCCATTGAACCACTATTTTACTATTCTCTGTGTGATGTCATTGTTGGTTGACCATGACGGTGACGATGGTGCCTATGGTGATGCCCTACTGAGTTGGTCCAGTTTTATTGCATTTTATTTTGATGTTCTCCGAAGTGTCTATCGCCCTTTTCTTGGCTTGATGTGTGTGTGTGTGTGTGTGTGTGTGTGTGTTTGTGTGTTTGTTTGTGAATGTTGTTTGTGTGTGTGTGTGCGCATGTCTGTGGTTGTATGTGTTATACCTATGAATTGCTCTTCAATATGCATTTATTTTGAAAACTAATTGATTGTAGAAAGAGAATATGAGGGTGCATTATGTTGTATAAGGTATTATTTTGCTTAGTAGCTTGTATCAAGCATTTGAAGCTGCTCTTGCACATTTTTTTACAGAAATATTGCCAAAACTTGAATGACAAGTTCTCTTAAGCTTTTAACCATGAACTGTATTCTGCTGTGTGTGGTGAACTTGTACATTGCTGTTGGCTCTACTGAGTACAAGAGTATAAAAAAGTAGTCGAGGTGTAATTAGCAAGAAAGTTCTACATCTGTAGATACATCTACAGTAACGTTTACGGTTGTTGTTTTTTAAAAAGAAGTATATTTTTGAGTCTTATTCACTGAATCAAGTCAGTGGAGGTAATGTTGCTGTAAAACAGTTGAAGAAATATCGAGGTTTGGAATGTTCGTGGTTAATACCGCAAAATCCTGGACCTGACAATATCCCTAAAAACAATTTTTATTTTCCATGTTTGTCATTTATGTTATTTATTGTTTTTTTTTTTTTGCTTTTTTTTCTAGTTTTCTTACAATGCTTTATAAGTTACTGCATTTTTTATACATGAAGGTTAAGTGACGTTTTCACATTTAGATGAAGCACTGATGAATGCTCTGTATGTTTTTGCATGCTTGAAGCACTTTAATTGCAAATCCTGTGGATTTGAAAAAGTAGCAGCTGCACTGATCGGTCACGAGTAGCCTACCAATTCATGAGATCTTGTCTTATGTTTTAAACCCAGGTCCATATTGGACTTTAGAGTATCTTTTTGTAAAGGTATTTTAAGTATACTTTGGGAGGACCTTACATGACCTTCCCTAGTAGAGACCAAATGTAGGGGTGTACTATGTGTAGAAGAATGGGCAAAATCTTTTTTTTTTTTTTTTTTTTTTTTCAATTTTGGGTGCAATGGTTATTTTTACAAGGTTCAAGAAAATCTGGTTCAGAGGTCCCTGATGCACATAATGTTGAGGATGTTGATCTGCTTTTTGACACTTGAACCAGATTTTTTTTGGACACAGTGGTCCTCCTTTTAAAGTTTCTGTGTCATCTGTATTTGATTTTTTTTTTTTTTTTTGCTTATCCAGGTGTCAAAGCATGGATGATGGCCGTCTTTAACGTTCTCCGATTTTTGTTCCAGGAAACGGGACAAGATGGAAACCTTTCTCACTAACAACAAGCAAGTCTGTTTTGTTTGCAGGTTCCTGGCTTGAGTTTGGACGGGACTTGTGTTAACTAATGGATTTACTACTTTTAAAACATGCTTAATGGTTTTATTGTGCCTCTCAATATCCTCTACATCTAAACCTCATTTCTTTATGCTGTCCTCTTTTCTTTACCTCTCTCTCTCTCTCTCTCTCTCTCTCTCTCTCTCTCTCTCTCTCTCTCTCTGTCCCTTCTGGTTCTTGTCAATGCATTGTGTTGCATCGCTGCTGTTTGCTGCTGGTGAATAAACCTAACCCTTCTGTTATTGAGCAGGCAAGGCCAGCTTCCTGGATTTCCTTTGTTTCTTAGCCTGAGCCAGAGAGCCACACAGCTTTGAGACAGCTTTGAGACAGCTTTGAGACATCGTGGTTCACACACAATGAAAGACTTACCCCTGAAAAACAAAAAAACAAAATTCCACCTTTTGTATACTGGCCTGACAGTGTTGTCAGACATGCACTTCTCAGTGTTTGACAAATACAAGAAAGTCTGAAGTTTTTACTGAGTATAGAATTGACTGTCCTGAAGAATTTCAGACAAACTACTTATTCAAATTGTGTAACCTCACATAGACCTGTTTTGTTTTTTTGACTTGTGATGCTCATCTGTCGACATACAAAACAAACTGTCAAAACTGCAACAGTGTGAAAAAGTACCTTTTGTTCTGAATATTTCATGTTTAATGTATGTTACTCTGACCAAAATCAAAACTGATGTCTGAGAACTCTGATCCCATTTGGGTTTTTGTCTTATAATGCTGGAAAAAAATAAACATGTTTCACGGAACCCATTGTTTTTTTTATACTTGTTTGATAGAGTATGAATTAATCATGAATGAATGAATGAATCTGGTATCAACCACATCTACAGGCCATTTTACATTAGACTGATAATATGGACTGTATAACACAAATACAGATAGAAAATCGCCAGAGCTTATTTATACTTACCTGGAGAACTAGCTACAATATGATACATGGAATGGAGTCACCATAGCAGTCTATCATTATCAAATATGAAACTTCATTGTCTGGAAGTTTTCATTGAGCATTTTACATGCCACCTTATGGAAAAACCGAGCATCTGGATGTTTTCCGAGGCGGCAGTCTGCTGGTGTTTGCGGATGTCAACGCTGGCTGAAGCCTCCTTTAGCGGGCGGCCGAGCAGAGACGCGTGGTCCTCGTGGGGATTAGCGGCTAGTGTTTACCTGCTCTGAGGAATGCTCTCGCCCGACAGTCGAGCCGAGGTCACCATACAGACTGAGACTCGCCACTCCGTCTGGGGCAAGTTTCCACCTCTCAGTATCAACAATCCCTTCAGCATACACAATGTAGGCGACGTGAAAAGAATTTCTCTTCTTGTTGAAACAGTGGGCTTTTTAAAAGCTGGGGCTTGCGCTTGTCTTTCTGAATGTTCTGAGGTGGCTGCAGACCACAGGGTAGTGAACAGATTTGCGCAAACATCTTTTGTTTCGAGCAGCTCAAATACACATAATTAAAATGTAATCATTTTGTACCTCTAAAAGAGTTAAAGTTCTTGACGAATAAGGATGTTTTGTTGATATAAAAAACATAAACAATTAAGGCCGACATTGTAGGCTACAGCCGCACTTCAATTAGTCTAGACGTAATAGCCTACCTACCATGTAGCCTAGGCCTATAGATGTCCAGGTTGAGAAAGTCTAATTTGTTAACGAATAATATGCACATGTTTGAGGTGTTTTGGTCTGCTACACGTGATGTGTATTTTATAGGTCTGAAGTAGTTAGAGGTTAAATGCCTAGTTTTTATAGCCTATTAAATTCGTCAAGCGTAAAATCTCAGCAACCAATTTCTGTTAATAGTGTCACCATTTCGGCAAAGAAATTGTGTCGTTCAAGAGAAAAGAAAATGTTTTCATGATTAAATAATATTAGCCTTCACAACGGCTTTGATGTAACGTAGCAATATATATTTTTCAGTGGATTTTTTTTCTGGAGAATAAGGTGGCCCGCCTTGATACTGAAGTAGCCTAATTTCACTTTCCCTCAGTTCTAACTCGTCGCACCCCTTCACTTTCAAAACATGTCACTAAGTCAAACTTATTTCAGGTAGGCCTATAGGTTTATGTATAACTAACATGACAGTCTACATTGAATGTGCCTCAAAATAGGCCTGTAAAATGAATTGATCTACTAGTAGCTTCACGGCTTCACAAGTAGGACTACATTGTAGGCAGGTATAGGCCCACTTCGCTCGAATCTATTAACCTGTGGTAAGCAATTGCCAAAAAAATTAATCGCCAAGTGCTGCTATAGTGAAAAGCCCTTATACAGCTTCAGTGGGATTAATCTCAATGTGTGGTTGGTGAGTGAGACCCACCTGTTCGGATGTGTGGTTTGGAAGAATGGATTGTTTTACTGCTCAAAGCCACAAGATGTCGCTTACACACCGTGCTTGCAGTCAGACTCAATATGCGCGCAAGTTTGTGGCAACTTGTCGGCTATCAACGAATTTTGACGCAGTAAGCCAATGACAGGTCCAAAACACCAACGCATAAGAAAGCACAGGCCTTGATTAATCCACCTATTTCTCTGGATTTACAGAGGGAATAAATGCATGCACACACAAACAGTCTCGTGATAGCTGTCACTTGTCTTTGAATTACCACGGATTTAAATGAAGTGTATTCCGCAGTGGACTGAGTAAATAGGCCTGATGATCTTGTTTTATCTATGCTTCCTGTTAATGGAAATGTTTGCGTGTTCACAGAAGCTGCAATGAGATTTAGGGCTAACAAACATACTTTTGTTTAATCTGTCTGCAAGTTTTTCAGAAGTTATTTGCGAAAGGCTAACCTCTTTAAAATCTAACATCGAGCCACTACTTTTCACAAGCAGGCACCAGACAGTTCAAAGGTTGGTCGAATTTATCCCGGACTGGCGTCATCTTCAACTTAATGTCTTATTGGGCAAGTGAAATCAATAGAGCCTGATGTTCTCCACACAATTTGGCTCTCTGTCATACAATCAGGCACACGAGGATGCACAAAACGTTTATGGAGATTTACATGCAGTTAATACGACAACCCAAATTAAACAAACTACATTTGACTTTTTGAATAATTTTAAAACGAGTATATGCATTATTTAAGGGAAATGGCAGCAGACATCGACAGAATACAAATGACTGGTGATATGTTAAGTGCAGAATATAGGCTGTAGTAGGCCTATCAACTTTCCAGGAAAATTAAATGGTGTCATGACTTTTGAGTGCAAGTTTTCGATAGTTTGACCTGTCAATCTGATATCAGTGGTGCTCACTTCACGCCCCTTGCAAATAAAAAATAATAACAGCTGCAACTTTGAACATTTTCTTTATCTCTTTTTATAGTAAACATATAAATAATAAACTCTAGACATTGCTTGACACATTGCCCTCATGAAAGTAAACTGATACGGTCACGCTATCATAAGCTATCCAAACTGTGCATCTTGTCGCATTTTATTTCTATAAAACTATTTCCCTATTACAAAATATGAAAAGAAAAAATACATTTTAGTAAATTTACATGAGTTACTTATTAATTTATTCAACGAAACATTTTGCTTTGTACTACGAGGCTATATGGTTACTGAGATATCAGAATGTGCATTTCTGAAATAGAAGACACAATGAGACCGAGGGAAAGAGAGTATACAGCAGATAGCCTACGAGACGAAAGATCTGCCCAACTCTAACAACTGAACCAAAATCTTACAAAATAACAGAAGTCTTGATGAACACAGAAAAACAGCACAAGATTGCCAAGACTTTTGCAACTATTTAAATTAAAATATATTCTCGTATCTTACACTATTTCAAATAACGAAACGTGATTCTGTAACGATCTGTCAAAATCTAATTTACAATTCTGTGTATAAAAATATAATTTATGGACCCCAGCGAAGTTTGCGTTGTCCCCCAAAATATAACAGTCAGTTGCACATATGCACAGAACATTACAACCTGTCAAGACGTCTTGTCTCTTTCTTTCTTTTTTACATGTTCTTTTTCTCTGCGTCTTACTTGAGATATACAAAAATAGATTCTGCACAATTGGCTGGTCACACTGCATAAGAATCCATTTGTGTGACACCAGCGAGAGTTCACATGAGAATAAATTATTCAAAGAAAACTTTTAAGGCTCCATTTATTCTTTGAAAATGACACATGTAAAAGTCAATGAAATAAATATCCCAACTCCGTAAGGGGCCTTTGACTCTTTCTTGTCTCTTTCTGTTTTAAATTCTACATAGTCTTTTTTTCTCCTACATTGGTCTTATTTTTTCTTTGTTATATCCGTTTGACGTTTTCAACTCGATAATGACATCCCCAAAGGATGGAGAGCGTGACTGTCCAAGAGCCACGTTCCCATTTGATATAGAAGCTTGGAGTACCAGTGAATTCCGTCCTCTTGCCCGGTGGCGTTAGAGTTGGTATGGTCTTTGGGGAGTAACAACGTGGATAGATGATAGCCCAACCTTAGTGGCATTAAGGCCCAATGCGCCAGGTTGTGATTCTCGATAACTGCGTAACAGGAGGCCAGTACATGGTCGACTACTATCGTTCCTTGCACTGTCACTGGCGCGAAGGAACCTTCGTGTTCTTCCGTGTAAATCCGAGCCACAATGACAGGCTTCAGTTGAGCGTGTTTATCATCGACAACGATGACCCTTTGTCCGGGCTTGACCTTGCTGGCGAACGTGGCCGTCATGGTGCTGAGGTCCTCCGTGGAGTTGCTGACCACAAACAGGAGATGGGCCGCGGTGAGGATGATCTTGCGCTTGGGCGCTGTTGACTCAATCACATAAAACACTCGACGTGTCGTCGAGTCTTGATCCATGAACATGATGAAAGGGCTGTAGACGAGATTTCCAGCGCTGTCTGCTGACAACACTTGGTCCCCAGGTCTCAGATCTCTCACCTCTTTTCTTACCCCGTGTTTCAGGGTTACATAAGCCGAGCCCGGGAAGCATCCTCCGGATTTTGCAGCCACTGAGTTTTCTGTTGGTGTAAAATATAAAAACGTCAATATACATACATATAAAGGCTCTTGTCTAGGCACATTTTATGGATCAGGTGTGTACATACAGATGGGAAAGACAATCACCATCCCAGCCAAGAAAGGGAAGGAGTACGAAAGAGAACATGTCCCTGTTGGAGAGCGTAGGCTACCCTATACAAGCTACATTTGAATGACAATACGAGTTCTATATTGATTTTTAATTAGGGCAGTTCGGGCTTTAATAACGCAGGTGGTACGTTTCTCCGCAGGATCCGTCTCATCCTCGACATTGTGGACTTCAGCTCTGTGCTGGGACGGACATCGGGTGTAACAAAAGCCTGCTCTGCACTAATTAAAACCAATAAAGAATAACATTGTCATTATAATGCAATTTGTGTACAGAACCACTCTTGGAAAAGGACACTTAGCCCTTCCCAGCTCCTGTGCTCATATTTGCTCAGGTGCAGAAACTTCTGTGTGACAATTCACACGCATCTCGAAAAGAGGAACCCCGTGAGCGGCAAACAGTGTTTATCCTGTCGAGACACTTTTCCAAGCCTCTCAAGATGTAGATTTGAATTTAAATGAGGCCAGAGGCCCTAAATGCTTGTGCTAGCCTAACATCAATGTCCCCCTTTCTATCGCTTCTCTCGCTCTGTTGTCAATCTTGGTGACAATAATTCTGGACTTGGAGAAACTCTTCACATTCCGATCTCTTGGATCACACGCTCAGCAAACAGGGCCGGAGAATGGAGCTGTATAGCTCGGAATGTTCCTGCGTTTAATCTGCTCATGAGATTCCGGGCCATGCTATAAGGTGGTGACAATTGAGAAACAGATTTGGCCGAGCAAGTCCAGCCTTGCTTCGTCCAAATCCTTTTTGTAAAGTCACATGACCCAGAATGACACAGACTTCAATACTATCTCAATCCCCTGTGTTTTGAATTTTAAATAGCAGATTTGCCATCAAAACTTCAAACACGGGCTGTGCACCCGGAGAGGACATCAATTTTGATCGCGTCTCTCAGAGCAACTTAAGCAGCGGTTATTGTTGGCACTGAGCCAGAGGATCGAATCTTTTTGAACAAGTGAAAGACTAGAATGCGTGAGCCCTATGGAAAATACTTAGCAAAAGCAGTTAGAAAGAGATCTAGTAATAATAATGATTGCCTGATATCCGTCGCATTTTGCATACACAGAATAACATTAGGCTACACGATTTGGAACACTTCGTAAATTCTCCAATATTTTCAGTTGGAAAATAATTTTGAAAATGTTTTACCATTTAATTCCGTCTTTGGGTCTCTAATTCAATTGGATGCAAATCAGTGTCATTTTAAATAGCAGTTCCATTAGTTGTGTCGTAATTGTTTGCATGCAGGCTATGGGATAGCCTAGGCCTACCACTTGCATTGACATGTTTATAACTGGCGCAGACAGACGTGGTTCCTTCATAGAAACAGAGTGTGGCGATATAAGATCGTATTATAGGCTACTCAGTATGGCAGGTAAAATAAACACAAAACAGCTACCAGACTAACATCACTGGTACAGGCTGTCCACGTGAAAGCTTATTGTACATAATATACAGATTAATGTTGATTATATAAACACTAATGATATCCATTAACCATTAACCAAACAAGGACTGAAGTCGACAAAATGTGTGTATCTGTTGAGGATTTAGCTATCATTTAATGGCTGGAATTGGTTTATCGGTGGTGATGACAAAACAGGTTAGATTACCCAAATAAACACTAATAAAAGCAGCCTATGCCATTACTGCACTGAAAGACAGGATTTAAAAGGCCTTATGTCTGTAAAGTCCACAAATATATATATGAAATGTATCTTGAGCAGACTCAAGACTTTCAGATGAGTAAACTACTGTATTTGAGGTAGGGGGTCTCTGTTAGGCCTTGCTGAACACCTGCCCAATGAATGCATTCCATTGCCTTAATACGAGTACTGTACAAGCCGCTGACCGGTTAGCTAATCAGATGGAGGTTTATTGAATTTATGTGCATTTATACTTGTCAGATTGAGGGGATTAGGGGAAAAACACATATATCTTCAGCCTGTAGTTCCAGGCCATTGCATGAAATCGGTGTCACTTCTAAACAGTTATTTTGAGAAATGTCAACCACCCTGAGTTTGCATTGCGCACAAGATGCGTAAACTGAATCCATGTTAGCTGTGCATAGCGCGCGCACGTGTGTGTGTGTGTGTGTGTGTGTTGGTGGTTGGGGGGTGTCTTAACAGAAATCTGGGTGGGGATTTGACTGACCGCACTCTCACCTGCTTTCACTGAGCAGTGGATGTGGGCCTTGGACTCGTAATAGACCCAATCGAAGCCAGCCTCCACGGCTAGCCGAGACAGGGTGCCATATTTGCTCTTGTCCCGATCTGAGGTTGTTATGTCCACGGCACGGCCCTCATAATGCAGCGATTCTTCGAAGTGGTGGCCGTCCTCGTCCCATCCCTCGGTGACGCGTAGTTTGACGCCAGGCCACTGGTTCATCACCGAGATAGCCAACGAGTTGAGCTTGTCCTTACATCTCTGCAGAATGTCAAAGAGAAGAAGAGCCAACCAGGTGTTAGTTATGTGTTGACGCTTCATTAAAGCATACATCATATATAAAGGCTATAGATCTGACGTTGGGTATGGTCTAGGGTATAAAACATACCAATACACATTAGCCTACTTCTAATGTATTGCTTGGTTCGTGCTGTGCATATAACTGTTGGGGACGCTGGATTTTTAACGCGAGTGTACTTAAACAGAGAGGTTTGTTTATTCTGAAAAGCCAGAATGGCATGCGCTGCTCAGGTTTTAGACAAATACTTTGCACCACGGGGACTTCATGCATGTCACGTGGCGGTGAAACATTTCCCTTTTTCTACCCTCGAATAGGTTTATCGGCTCTTGAAAGCTTTACTTTGACAAATGACTCGCTAAAGTGCTTAACATTTTAGATATTTGCAACAAACCGGCAAGGACCTCAGAATTCCAGTCATAATTTAATAGATAAACAGAGCCGAGGGTCAATTGTCATTTTCCCTTATCCGAAGCAAAAGCCTAAGAAATATTTCAAGTCTCTATTTCGAAGGAATTGGCCTCTTTGACTCTCTACCCGCTAGAATATTCTGTCTCGGGAGCAGCGTCGGATGGCACATCTAAGATCGCTGGCAATGAAATATTGATAAGGCATTGCGTTCGCTTCACTGGCCTAAAACATATAGATCCAGTCCAGGAGAGGTGTGACCATGCCAAGGCCTGTTTGTCTCCATTCTGATGGAATGAGCCTTACTTTCATAATTCTGTGCCTGTACTGAAAGATGTTGTTTAATAGCTGCTCGTGTTATGTGTATTTTCTTAGGATAAATTATTCATATTGAAACACTAAAAAAAGCAAAGGAAAAGCCACGCATAGCTATAAAATAAATAATATGGTGGGTGATTTGAATGGCGCACCCGACAACCATTCATGGGACCCTGACATCAGATGCTTGGCCTTCTCCTGGACGACTCTTCCTCAGTCTTAACTAATATGTCAAATAAAACGTCACAAAGAGACCTTTCAGCGTTCCCACGGAGAGGGAACTTTCATTATTCTCGTGGCTCAAGTTTGTTCTTGGGTCGTGACATGATTGCTTAACTGGGGGTCTTTTAGCCCTTTCTTGAAAAACTATTTAAAATATTCCCACAGACGTTGTTAAGCAATATAAATACCTGTAATAAGTCATTTAGTATGATCGCACGAGCACACATGGGCTTCACGGAACAAACCCTCTAGTAAACACAAGGTCAACAGTCTCCTATATATTCGACTCTCAGTTTCCTTCTAGTTTTCCTTTAGTCAAACAAAACAGTAAAACATCCGTAATTCTGATATATCGGGGGCCCAGTTATCATATGAGGCACTTGTGGCACTTGCAGGAGGCAAAAATCAGGGAGACATGCCAAAACCCTTTCCCCTGCACACTCTGAGCGGGATTGCCGGGAGTCAAGAGCCGTGAAGCCTAAAGTCTTTATTAATTCATTGGGTCGTGTGCCGCAAATCAAGCCCAATTCTGCTCAGTCACCGTGAAGCGCAGCGGGAATCCTTCCGCTGTCGCTTTGTACTCGGAGACCGAGTTTTGTTCAACAGGCCTCGACGCTTGCAGACGTTTCTTAATCTCCTCCCAGAATAATTTGGGTTTAGAGTAAATACTTAGCGGGTACCTGTCACTGCAAATATCCCAGTGGTGCCTTCTCCCCGCCGTAACAGCCACTGGTAGCAGTCGCGATGATTTTGTTTTTTATTATTATCAAATTAACTATGCAGTGACTTGGGGCGTGCAGTTTGCAGGTTGTCTGGTTAACTTTCCTAGACGCATGTAGCCTAAGGGGTTTGTTGGAGGATTGCTGCTGGTAGATCATTTTTAACAACGCTTGATTTACACCTAAGGAAACTGAACCAGACACGAAATTAATCATCTTAACGGGTCCTTAAAATCACCAGTGTTTGACTCACAGGGACCGCTGGATTTTTTGCAGGGATGTTAGATCAACTCTGTAGACAAACAGTGTTTTTTTAAAGACGACAAATGAGCAGAGTGTCACAGCCCGTCCAGCATAAACACACACACATCTGCAAAGAACCCCCTACAATTCCGCTTGAACTAGCTGTAAACTTGTCTCGCCCTTTATGTTGCAGGTGTGTTTCTTGCATTCCGATAGATTACATGTCACACAATCACCTAGATCGATACATTTTGTAGCTCTCTATGTTGAGCCGTTTAGTGTGTCTGTAATGGATTCATCCATGGCTTTTGCTTTCAACAGCAAAGGGTCAGAAGTTCAAATGCTTCTTAATAATGCTGTGAGAGTAGCATCCCATGTGGGGGAGCCGGTTCCCAAGAAGGACGGCTGCTTGAGGTACACTGCCATTTTCATTGTATGCAACAAGGTGCCAAAAACAGAGTTGAATATGATTTACACTCGTTGTTGACTAAATGCGACTAAAAATACCATTGATTCTGCTGGTGTACATCTACTGGTGTGTCATATATGCTGCGCAATGTTTCGCTGCTGGCACGTGGATAGCGTCCAGACATTTTCAACAAATTACAACAATAATGCTAATGTCTAGAACATATTAAGTCCCTGATACCATTAAGAAGTAAACTGAGCACAGAAAAAAACCTGTAATATGTTCCGCACCTAACTGCGTGGCGCACATACATCTGCTGGTGATGGATGAGCGCTAAGAAACATTGCACATTAGATCTACATCAATGACTCGAAAATCAAGATTTGTCTTCGTCTCTCAGACACCCCCAGTTCTTGAACATGTCCAGAATTAATATGTCGCCCAATAAAGCAGAACCAGCGTTTCGAACAGAGACTGACCGCACGCACGCAGGAGTGAATATTTAATCGGAGCTCGTGCCCATGGCGCACGGTCCAGGGGAAACTGCCGCGCGCGCCGCTCTTGCTTCACTGGCGTTCATTCTCTGTTAAAGACGGAGTTCTGTCTTGGGTTGCAATGCCCAAGTTAACACGGTCTAGATTCGTATTGATAAAAAAACACATCCCGAATTTTACAATCTTGATAAACATACTCAAGGATGTAGTCCAGCGGCTAACCCGCTGGATGCGACACATCCGGGCTATACAATTTTGACCCCTTGGATATTTACCATGGGCACCGCAATGCGAGCAGATCCTGCGGTTCTGTATCCACACAAGACGTCTGCTCATGGTCCACAAACTAATCTCCGTGACAAACCAAACAATATCTATGTGTTCTGCTTGCGCCGAATGCGTAATATTACTCTACACATCTTCTCACAGCAGCAAAACGCAGTGCGAGGAGCGAAGGCGCGTCGGTGCGCTTTCTCTTTTATTTAATTATTTCTTTTTTTTTTTTTTATCATCGCACTAATTGGCTCTGTCCCGCCCTGTGAATGAGGAGCTGTGGTATTCGGAACATTTTCAAAGAAATGTCAATGTTTTCATGCACTGATAAACAGCCACTGCCAGTTGCAAAATCCGTGCAAATGTCCGACTGAACGACTTCATGTTTTAATTTGTCTATATTTAGATGTCATGTGATTGACAATGCTCTGTCAAGAGGGCCATACTTTCTACACTTGGCTATGCACTAACTGTAGATCAGAGATTACATCTTAAAAATGCATAGTGCCGGTAGCCTATGTATATTTCACCCAACACTGCATAATTTAGAGATAATGTGCGTCCAACAACTCAATACGGATACACTGCATATATCTATATGAGCAGAGGGAGACATTAACATTTTAAAGAGCCTGTCTCAGTGAGAGAAAACTGGGAGCCCGCCGGTTTGCCTGGGCTTGATGGCATTTCGATCGCACGCTTTCATTAGGAAAAGCCCTGTCTTGACTAAAGAAAAAACATGCCCAGAGGGAATTAACAGACCTTTGACGTATTGAAGTTTCAAAAGCTCTGACTTTATAGACTTTAAGAGCTGCCGGGCGGGATGATGTAGTGGCCCGTGGTTCTTGTCTACTATCAGCATCAGAGACTGAGACTGAACAGCGTCTAGGCGGAGAAGTAGGAAGAAGGGGGGAAGGCTTTCACCCTACCTGTGTCATGAGCCTGTCCGCGCCGGTGTTCTCCTCATCCTTAAAGATAATGTCGGGATTGTAATTGGGAGTCAGTTCTTTAAATCGCTCAGAGTTCCGTGTGATCTTGCCCTCGTATCTGCCGCTGGCCCCTAGGGTCTTCTCCGCAACGTTGGGAATGTACTGCTTGTAAGCAAGAGGCGTCAGCTTCTTCGGATGTCTTCTCCTGCCGTGGCCCCTTCCTGGACCGCAACCCAGCCCGGACGACACCAAGGACAAACAGAGCAAACCGACCAGCACGACTCTCGTTAACAGCAGCATTTCTTCCAATGAATCTCAGTCGAGTCCTCGTTTCGTTTTTGAAATCTTGCGCCGGACCCTGAACGGATCTCTCGTCCTGCGTTCTCGTTTCTCCGCTTCCAAGCAATGTCCTTGCCTCCACCTCTTGTTCAGCTTAAGCGTGGGCCCCAGACCGATCCCTACCGTGGCAGGTGCGGAAATGAGAGAGACTGCGAATTGATAACGGAGCACATCGGAGGTGGGTGGTTACAGCGTATACGGGGAAAGGTAGAAAATTGGCCTCGGAACCTTAGGGTAGTTGAAGCCACTGCCGCTAGTGCGAGGGCTCTGCTTGTACTCCTATGTATTATAGCTGCGATCTATGGCAGGGAGGGACGTGATTGGCTCGACCAGACAAACCCTTCTGATGTTTAAAAGACACACAAAAATCTTAAAAGATTTTTTTTCACCTGAAGGGTGGGTTCCGCGGGAGGGGCTGGGTACACACAAATTACACCTTTACCCCTAATTCTTTTTTTACGAAGTGTTGGGAAAAGTAGGCAGTGGTCGGTGAACACATGAAGTCACTTATATTAAGGAGTCAACATGATACCATGTTATACATGCCGTAATCCACCTGGTAGCTTTTACCGCAGATTAAAAAAAGTGCATGGTCATATAACCATGCATCTATCAGTGACCAGTGCATATGTTATTACATCGTTATCTAAGAAGTTGTACAACTTTTTTCTCTAATTAGGATGCGATAATTGCTGCAGTGAATGATGCTCTATTCGAAAGTCATTCCATTAATCAAAGCGAATCATGAAAGGGAGGAAAATAAAAAAAAATCTTACGGAATAAATACAATTATGATTGGCCTTTAAGACTTGGCGGATGACAAAACCAAGGCTGTGCCATAAAATGTTGACATCCCCACGGATCAGGAGGTGATGGCTACTGCCTCATAAAGAGCTATGCCCCTCATGCTGCAGCCTTTGTTCTTTACATCCCCTCCAAACCCTTAGCAATAACTTTTAATAACTAACATGGCCATTATCTACATACACGCGTTATATAGAGTGCCCTGGCATTGTGTGCCACATTGTGCGCCTAATTCAATATTTCAAACCAAGTTTCAGATGTCGTTACATTTGCTTCTAATTTCATTGTTGCATAGATGTCTATAGATTTTTTTTTATTGAACTACTTTGCATCAAAAGGGCTAATCATTTATTTGGATCAGGGGGTAATTGCTGATGGCAAGTTCTGAACGTTTGCGCAAGAGGAGACCCGAGGTTGCCATGGAGTCATGCAGACACGCGAACAAACGTCTTGATTTGGGCATAATTACCTTTTCGTGGTCTGCGGGGCGGCGCGAGGAAATCACTTAAAACAGCTTAAAAATTGCATTTTTTTTATAAACGTTTGATGAGTACTGCTGGGTCAATCATCCATCAATGCCATCAATAAGCCTCACCTCTGTCGTTCCTTGTCCTGATAGAGTGATGGCAATTATAGTATAGGGTTGTATTGGGCATATAGAGGCTACAGCTTTGTTAACATTGCCTATGTTTTGTTTTATAACTTAAACCATTCCATGATTAAACATGAATATCCCTTTCCCACAAAAAGCCATCAATGAGGTGACAAGAGTACTGTGATAATAATCCAATAGAGCAAATATGACCTGATGCTTTAATGAAATACAATAAACTTTAAAGTGTGTGTGTGTGTGTGTGTGTTTGAAAGAGTCCGAGAGAGACCCCCATGGGTATGAAATAAAAACCCTTCAAACATGTGGTAGTTGGTTTGGAATAGTGAGCAATATCAAAGGTCTGTATCAAAGATCTCTTCGATGACAGATTGAGCCATACAAACCACTTTATTAACTGCCACATATTAGCTCAGTTCACTCTCAATCATGGTGGTTGCCTGTCCCACTCCAGCACTTTGCGAACAGGTTTTGGTGGGAAATTGTTGACTGCTGTTTACACCATATTAAACATGGCAAATGATTATAGAATTCTTGTAAGAGTACCTTAATTTGGTACTATTGTCCTGGGATATTGAGAATAACTGATCCTCAAATAGCTGATCTTACCAAAGCAATCTTAACATGAATGTGCATCCTTTTGTGGACTTTGTTATGTAACCATGCAAAATCAGCACTTTAAATACACACAACATACAAGATGAACAAAAGTTAGACTGTGAAGTCTAGAGTGCCTAAACAGTAGAGCTTTCCGTCATAGATGTGGCCTGGTGCCTACAGAGAGAAACTCCCCCCTACAGCATCCAAGAGAGTACTGCAACGTCAGGATGGAGGGGGGGGGAGGGGCTCTAATTAAAGCCTGCCCTGTGTGACCTCCAGGACCCCCCACTCTCTTTCTATGCTGGGCCCATGCCAAACCCGTGCCTGCTCACTACCGGGATCCATGGCAGCTCGTTCAGGTGAGATCACCTGTGGTTTGGCAACCATAGTGGAAACAAATGAGGTGAATGAAAATACTGTCCTCTCAGTAATATTGTTGGTGAATGTCTGGTGGTATATACAGGCCATTTTCAAAAAAGGTGCAAAAAAACAAGCAGTAAATGTTGATGTTGCTGATGAATGTGAAAGTATCTAAAAAACCCGCTAAAAGGCTGCTTGAACTAGTGCTCCCAGGAGAACTCTGTGCTAAGTTACTAATTAATTACTCAACTGGTATGGTCTGTGATCTTAAACAGACCATGACCAAAATATTCAATTTTGACTGTAGTTATACGTCCAAAGTGAATTGTCAGTATTTGAATTCAGACAACTAAGTATTAAATGAAGTTTAGCCACTATACCAGTGGTGTTTTTCCTTTTTAAAATATTGTGTAAAGGATGGATGATTGACAGCCATCTGTGGCTTTTCTCAGAACATTAAACAGTGTCTGATGTGGTATTTGTCTTCACAATTATTGGGTCATGCAAGAGATTTACTTTCAACAATTCACCCTATTAATACACCAGACATCATCTCAACGGTGTCAAATGCCAGGATGTTCCCACCCCATGTTTGATGTCTGCACATGTCTGCTTGGGTGTTGAGGTGATGGTTTTTAACCATGCATTTAGTTGTAGCCCAGAATCTGGTGGCACTGCCATTATATCATAAATTATGTTTAATGCTTATTATTAAAAAGAAATTCAGAAAAGTTTGTAAAAAAAATCATAGCAATAGCCATGGCTGCCAGCTTTTTGAGCCTCTACCATTAATGAGGATCATACTGTTGTCGTACGGTCATAAGCGGTCATTCACCACCTGCCCTTTTTCACTTCCTCTTTTCCATTCTCTAGTCGTCTCAGTCTCACTTACTTGTAATGAACGTGGCTAGAGCCGAATTAAGAGACTCCCTACTGCTGAATAAGGTGGATGTCTCACTTGACATCCACCTGAAAACCATCAGCATGGTCTGCACTGTCAGAAAGTAAATAAATGTTGGTGCAATGGGAACCTGCCGTGGAAGTCAGTGGGTGAAGCCGTCCTTAGCACCTCTGGATTAAAACTGATCCTGACTGCCTTTTGACACCACTGTCTGAGGTTGTGTAACTCTCTCTTGATGGTTTAAGACAGTGGATTAATGACTGGCACACACACACACACACACACACACACACATACCCTGCCGTCTCATGTTTGTTGGAAAAACACAGTTCCTTATCTACACTGACTAAATGCCATCTGCAAGTCATTTTAAATAGAATCTGTGGTTGGCTGCATCATATTGTATCTATATTTACTAGTATATTTACAACATTCATACTGTTAACATGAAGCACACAATCAGAAAATGTGATTCAGTGCATGGCTGTTTGGAATAAACCTAGGTGTACCCATACGGGCAAGTATACATTTCCCATACATTTTCTATATACTGGCATTCTAAACATATTTACTTCAATGTATGCAGGATGAAACAGCTGGATCAGTATGGCAGCTATACCACAAGCGACTGATTTCTGTTGATGTGGGTGTAATTCTAGAATAATCTCACTGTGATTTCACAAATATGATCTCATGATTATTAAGAGATCCAATATGGAGCACCTGCTTATCACCCCAGTCCTAATCAGAGATTTGACAAACACATTTCTCTGTACTTCTCTCTTTCTGCCTCACACAATCATCACTTGCTTCCCAGATCAAGAACGTCCAATAAAAAACGCTTTCGAGCACAGTTAAAACAGCACCATCACCGCCAGAACAAGCACACTGTAGCTTTAAGCGCATCAGGTAAAATCAATACTCTTCTGAATCTCGGGGTCATTAAGGGCAGGGTGAGAGGTGAGCAGAGGGATGATCTGTTGGGCGCGAGCCTGGGTCAACTCCTGAGCTGTGCTTTGTGTTGTTCCCGCACACAAGCAGTGAATAAAGGGTGTTTCACAATCCCCTAAGTGAGGTTTCTATGTGGCAGTGACTGTAAAGGCGTTTTTATTTGCTCCCGGGCGGCCGCTCCCTTTACTTAAACATTCTCCAGCTCTACCAGGGCCGAGGCCAGACAGAGAGATCGGCCTTCAGCTGGTCGACCAGGTGAACCCAGTGTGTGTGTGTGTGTGTGTGTGTGTGTGTGTATACTGTGTATGGGGGGTATGTGGGAGGGCTGTCTTCGGAGGTGTCATGAGCTATGTATGGGTACCTCAGTACCTAGCACTTGTAGAGAATAGGGAAAGCTGTTGTGTTTGCAACTCTTGATTGACAGAGCAGCTAACCCTAGCATGAACCCTGACATAGACTGTGACAGTTATCAATGGCTTTTCTATCAACACGCAACATTCCACCATAGGCGACGATAAAGACTTGGAACACTGATCTCTAGCACTATAGATGAGGTTGTATGGAGCTTTTGAAGGTCAATGACCTACTCCACAGTTTTAACTCATTTCTAAATATTATCAACACAAAAAAGTGTTATTCCAAAATATGTTGACAGAACAGCAAGAAAACATGTGACAGAAGTTTAATTTCAGGTATGTTGCCATAATTCTTCCAAATGCATCGATTAAAGTTCCAATTCCAATTCTGAATATAAAATTACATAATACAATAACACAAGTGGAACCCCTGTGTCCATGAACTCTAGAATTAAGCAAAAACATCAGAAACTCTTTCATTCGAGCGCCCACCATTCACTTTAAGTTTTACAGTAATCTATGCAAAACTATGTTGAAGTGTAATACACAGATGTGTCACACATTGGTATGTGTGACTAACTCTGACTTGTTTAGACACAATAACAAGAGCCCAAGATTTATCCAAAAGATCCAACAAAACAGAATGACTCACCTGGGAATAAGACATGTAGAGAGATCAAAGTACCAAGTTGATATTGGGAAATGGACACTTAAGAAACCGATGAAAACATAATTGCAATAGCACAACAAAACTGCATATAAAATAATTGACATCTAGAGAGATGGGCTTATGGTGAACTCTGCATGCTTTGTTCAACTGCCATTATGACCTGAGGCCACACTGATACTATCTATCTAATGAACTTGGGGTTCTTCCAGTGTACACCATATGACCTAGAGCTGCTTGAACTCCTTCTTGATTCAGTAGTCATCCGAGAGCACAACAAACACCATAACAGCTTAATTGCAGCACGCAAACAGGCTAATATGCTAACCACACTAACCACTACTGAGGGAACGCCCATCATCATCTCCAGGCATGTAAATTAGTTAGCTAGCCTTACAGAAATGTCAGGCTTCTGGTGAACAGCTGCCGCAAATTTGCTTTTGGCAATGTTGCTGAAAGTTTGCATCTAGCGGTCAACATGGGCAAACTGCTGGCAATATTTTCTAGTAAACTCATTTGTTTCCCACAAATCACCCACACGTTTGCTGCAAATCTGCCGCAAACATTTAACTTGTGTAAGTGTATAGAACTAGGATCAGGCCGAGGTATCGTCATGTCCAACCAAGCCTGCATTGTTATGGCCTCATCAAATGTGAACAATTTGTCAAACAATATCACCACACATCTACAAACACTGTTTGCCAGACACCCTAGATAGACTTTTAGATATGCCTCATGTCCCAGACAGTGTGTAATGCCCGGTCTGATCATAATATTAGTTAATTCTTAACTCTTATCTGCATCCTTGTCCTTGCTGAGTTGATGTTAAAAGGGTTAAACGTGGAAATGTCACTATAAAGAGAGTGTGACTCAAATTGAAGACGCCAGGGACTCTCCGGTTCCTCATGATATCTTGGGTGACATCAGACCGATCAATAGTATCCTGGTGTCTTAGCCACACAAAACGACTGGGAAAAGTCATTCCTTCCTTGTCATATAGGGGTAGAAAGGGCAAACATTCAACACCACATCCTAATCTTAGGAGTTACCATCAGTAGAGAGAGTTAAAGGAGAGATATGATCAGATGAGAGTGAAGTGCTCTTCCAGACACAGATAGCTAGACTCAGAGTCAACCAGGATACCTGGCATCCTCAACAATTGCCTCTCCGTCACTGTATAAGAGAGCATGATAGGACTGTTGTGTATAGATCTCCTCAAAGCGCCAAGTAATTTTTTAACAGGCTTTCAAGCCCTGATGCGTTTTGGACACTTCAAAGTAGAGATGGTCCTCCCAAAATCCCTTTATGATGCTTTATAAAGAGTCTGTCTACAGACTCGAAGCCATCAGGCCACCTTTAAAACATGTTTATGGCTCCAAGGTAGCTCTACCATCTTTATATTATTTGTTCAGTGCTGAAAGATTCACCGCACATCAACAGGTTAGGCTGGCTAAGTCTCTACTGCGGGCATTTGAAACCTTAGAGAAGCAGTGTAAGAACTAATTTCTCCACCTGCAAAGCTTCCATGTTTTTCTCCAGAATGTTACACAAGACCCATGTAACAAGCAGCACGGTGCAGGTTTAATGAGGGCATGCAAATCAATACTGATTCAAGGACAAGAAGAGACAATTGTGTGTTATAAAGCATGCTCTGTATTTACACAAGTGAGAGTACCACAGGGCACTGCCTTGTGGCATAATCATAGTATGCAAAGCTGCCTTGGTGAAATGCCTAGCTTAAATTCACCTCCAACCAGGAGCTATTAGCTGAAATTAAAGTAAGAGACTGGCAGACACAGTTGCGCCATCAACCTCAGGAGTGCCCAGAATGTCTGTGACCACACCACAGACAAAACAAATAAACCACCTTCACAACACGAGCTGAGTGCACCACATTAGCTGGTGATGTAACCTTTTCTACCTTTCTCACCTGCACCAATTGTATCATTTTCATATTTCTGCTATTTCTCTGCTCCGTTCATCCATCGCTCTGCCCATCTTCTCACTCCCTCGTTCTCTGACTGTGGAGTGCGATGAGTAAAGGCGTGCATTAGGTGAGCACTTGGCCAGACTGCTGTAGACAGACCCTCAAAGAGCTGAGCTTTGGATCGATATCTCCCATTGATCCACTGTTCTTCAGTGATGTAATGTGTTCCTTCTGTTATTTGTGTCACAGTTGTCTGACTGTTTCAGTCCCAAGTGCTGCCTCTACCGCTCTCACTCCACGTGTCTGTCTTCTCTCTCTGGCTCTTCGTATGTGTATGGCAGGAGTCATAATCATCAAATCAAATTGCTTTGTGGATATGTGACACCAACAAACTTCCCTCTCAAATGCACTTGGCACTGTAAAGAAAAGTAACCCTATTTACATGTTAGAGTTATACCTGTTGTGATCTTAACTGTGAGAATATATCTACACACACTTTATCGGCACTACACAGTCGTAAGGGTCATGGTGGAGAACTGTATTGTCCATAGAATATTATGGTTTCTTGGCACCATTTTCAATAAAGCACTGATTTATATGAAATTGGTTTCACAAAGTGTGAGTGAGTGAGTGTGTGTGTGTGTGTGTGTGTGTGTGTGTGTGTCGGTGATATGAAAGCATAAGAGCCGAGTTGGTTGCTAGAGCAGAATTGCTGGGTTGCTTCTGCTGGGCAGCTCCATTGTGCCTGGTGCTGCAGGTGGGAAATCACCCTGGCCTTTATCTTTACAGCCTCCAAGCAAAGGCACACTTTATCAGACGGGGAGGGGCAGGGCAAAGGAGCGTTTAAAAAAGCAGCAGTGCTACCTCAAACTACTGTGGGCAGTAAACCCTGTGAAGGCCTACATCACAGAGAACTGGGATCACAGACAGGGAGCAGGTGTGTGTGTGTGTGTGTGCGTGTGTGTGTGTGTGTGTGTGATACACCAGACAGCGTGTCATTAGTGGGTGCCATGATCATGAACTAAAATAAGATGTGTCTGACTAGTACTGCACTTCATACACATGTTGCAAACATATCAACTAAAGGTCTTTGCTTTGCTGAGTTATCAAGGATGGGGTTTGGCCTTGAAAATACCTAGGGAAGGGGCAACAATAATGTGTACTTACTAGCCATTCTTTTCTTTTGAAACTACATAACGAAAGAGTACCTGAAACCAAATTCTTGACCTGTATTATGCTGAGGGAATTCATTCCACATCCCTCCTCCCAAAACTGGTGGTGAGCGATGCTATACTTCTGTTGAAATCTCACACATAAATCCCAAACGGACAGAGGCCTGATTTCCATCGCAAGAGCGAAGGTGTTACCTGTGAGACTGCGCCACATCCTCCCCTGACGGACTTTCCACAGAAATGGCAGGCGGGTGCGTAAAAGCTCACTCACTTGCTACTTTGTTCAGTTAGACCTACGCGCCACTCAGAAATGTGTTGAATTTTCTGCCACTGCACTCTGTGCTTCTATAAATACTAGCATGTCAGGAGGAGTAAGACATAGGGAACCAGACAGATTCTTGTCATTTTATTCACACGCACACACATACACCAATACACCCACACCCACAAACACACACACACACACACACACACACACACACACACACACACACACACACACACAGTACACAGGGTATATGGACCTTGCTCTCTGCCTGAAAATAGAATGGGCTTTTATTTACAGGTAAGCCTCGCTGATATGGGATCCATAACATTTCAGGTTGGTGACTGTCATTTACAACATTCATGTCATAAAATGTCAAGTGAATTTTTCATGATTGTGCCTGGTCCACTGCTCAGAGTTCAGTAAAGTCATGTAGTCATGGTGATAACACGCCCTCAGCACCTTCCTTGTAATAGTTTAGCTTAATGATGATGACGTGACTAAAAGGAAAACACATTCATGATGTCTCTCTCTTTCTCTCTCTCTCTCTCTCATTCTCTCTCTCTCTCGTTCTCTCTTTCTCTCTCTCTCTCTCTCTCTCTACTCATATCTCCCTCAGTTTCACTATTTTTTCCTTTCTTTTTGTGTCTGTTATTCCATTGCTTTCAATATATCATTCTCACTCTCAGTATCATTCTCTCTTCCTCCTTCTGTCAGCTGGGACAGCAAGTCCTGTATTTTCTCTCCAGGGTCAGGGTTGAAATAACGTGTGCAGTGACGCAGGACAGGACAAGAGGAAGAAACAAAAAAAATGACCAGCAAAGGCAGCAGAGACAGACCAATTTGAATCCCTCTCCCGTCACCTAGCAACCCTGGCATTGGTCATGACCTCTAATGGCCAATTGCACTCAGTCTCCCAATTCATGAGAAAACTTTGATGTGAAAGAAAAACACCCCTTAAACTTCCTTTGAATAGTGTCTCAATTTGTCAGCCCGCTGGCCGTGAATGTGTTTATAGTCATGAGGAAAACCATATAGTCTAAATGTGTCAGTGTGTTTGTGTGTAATACAGGGAATGTGTATGTGTGTGTGTGAACCTGTGTGTGAACCTGTGTGAGCCTGTTTGTCAGCACAAGTCAAATTCTCCAAAACGCTGTAAACGAGCATGCTTTGAGAGGACACATTAGGAATTGGGCATTATATTTATAATGTTAGGATTAGAATGACTATAAGCTAGTTTCTGATCCTCAAACTATGTTAAGAGCCTTACTAAGCACTGCAAAAGCCATGCCAAGCAATAACTTCAAATTGGAACATAATCTTGCCTATCAGGCTAAACAAGTCTCCATTCAAAAAAAAAAAAAATATGACAGGACAGAAAATGTATGCTTGTAACATGATTTTGAGATTTCTGACACCCTCTTCCACAGCAGTCACAATAACTAACAGTCAGACGTGTAGACATGACTTCAGCAGTGAAAGGCCCTCCACTGACAGTGAGAGAGGGAGAAAGTGAGAGAGAGAGAAGGAGAGAGAGAGAGAATGAGAGAGAAAGATAGAGGGAGAGCAACGAGAGAATAACTCTAATGGCTGAGTGATCGATGTGTGAGAATTGCAGAGGTTGTTATTGGCAGGGAGAGTGCAGGGAGGAGGGAGGGAGGGATGGAGAGAGAGAAAGAACAGAAAGAGAGCAAGAGAGAGAGAGAGAGAGAGAGAGAGACAAGAAAGAGAGAAGAGAGAGAGAGAGATATTGGTGGGTCGGGCCCTTGTTCATGCTGTGGCCTGTAATGCCCCACATCAAACCCCATCACCTCTCTCCTCTATCAGCTGAGAGAGGGAATGAGAGAAAGAGCCTCACACCATACATTAGCCAGTGTCCAGACACACCCTCACCCCAAAAACACAGTGCAGACAGCGCCAATGCAGATCAAACAGCACACCCATATTACACACACTCGTACAAGATCCCAAAAGACCGCGACGCTGTCTTATCGTGAGCGGCAGGTTGAGGAACGATGATTTGTACTTGCTGTGCACCCACGGCTCGGCTCTGAGAGTGCACAGAGAGAGAGAGAGAGAGAGAGAGAGAGAGAGAGAGTGCACAGAGAGAGAGAGAGAGAGTGCACAGAGAGAGAGAGAGAGAGAGAGAGTGCACACAGAGAGAGAGAGAGAGAGAGCACACACAGAGAGAGAGAGAGAGAGCGGAGCAGAGAACGGCGGGCCAATAGGGGGCAGCTGGGAGCTAATCCCAGGGTTTGGGCTGAAGATCCTCCCACCATCAATGCAGGACTTGTCTCAGACATGAAGCACTGGCCAGCACTGAGGGAGACAGACAGAAAGAATGCAAGAGACAGGGAGGAAAGAGGGAAAGAGAGAGAGAGAGAGAGAAATAGAGAGAGAGAGAGAGAGTGGAGGAGGTGGTGCTACACCAAAGGAGTGAAAACTCCACCATTAACATGCCCGTGTCTCACAGCACTGTAACACGAGGGCCAGGCCCTGTCTCACACTGTCAAAGCTTTCACATCCCTTTCATCTGCTTGTCCAATGAGCAACAGGTTTGCACTGGCTGTGCTGGCAATCTATCGGGGGCATCCACTGAGCGACAAGAGATGCCACTAGCCACTATGGAATAGTGATTTTTGAGGAAGCACGGTCTGTCACAGGAGGACAGAGCTGCTGATTACATTCATCCACAGTACTGTCATCAAGTCTGTACTGTGCTCTTCCATCACAGACTGGCTCAGAGCAGCCATGAGACAAGACAGAAACTGACTGTAACCAAAAGAGAGGGGGAGAGTGGGAAAGAGAGAGGAAAAGAGAGAGAGCAAGAGAAGAGAGAGAGAGAGAGAGAGAGAGAGAGGGGAGAAAAGGAGAGGAGAAAGAGAGAGAGAGTAGAGAGAGAGGAGAGAGGGAGGAGAAATAGAGAGAGAGAAGAGAAAAGGAGAGGAGAAAAAGACAGAGAAAGAGAGAGAGAGAGTAGAGAGAGAGAGAGAGAGAGTGGCAGGCAGAGAAAGATAGAGGCACTGAGGCAGTGGACCTAAGAAAGCCCGGCATTTTCTACACAGCTTCACTGGTTACTAATGGAAACAGAGCAGGGCAAACATTTACCTTCCTCTCTGTGTGAAGTATCTCTCTCTCCCCCTTCTCTTTCACAAAAACAGGCACACACACTCACACATACATACACACACACACAGACACACTCACACACACTCACACACACACACACACTTGAATGCATACATTTGAATGACTCAAACATGGACTCGCACTTCATTCACTCTCTACTAATGCCAGTGTATTCCAATCTGCATATATGGCATGCATAAGCCATGAAGGAATGAACATCAGCTACGTGCTCTACAGACAAACTCTCACGCAGGTACGAGGGCAAGAGAGGTGTAGAGGAGGAGTGTGAAAAAGGAGGAGTGGAGGAGATTTAGAGTTATGGGGACAAACAGGAGCACATGGCAAGAAGGAGTGAAGAAGAAGAAGAAGAAGAAGAAGAAGAAGAAGAAGAAGAAGTGAGATGAAAACAAGAATGGTGAAGAAGCACTTTTGTCTAAAATCCCAATCAAGCCGTTTAGGCCATGTGAATTGTTTCAGCTCTGAACTGCCAGACTGAATGTTATACAGACTAGAGCGAGAGAGAGAGAGAGAGAGAGAGAGAGAGAGAGAGAGAGAGATGAAGAGAGAGAGAGAGAGAGATGAAGAGAGACACATGGAGACAGAGAGGAAGGTATAGATGTTTCTGAAGCATGGCAGCGGTGAAGCGTATCAGTGACAGAGATGAACGAGGCACAGACAGAGGGGTGACGCTTCGACGGCGACTGACCCTCCCTCCCTCGCCAATTAGCAGATTGATTAGCGGGCGGAGAGGAGCGGACGCCCGTCACTCAGCGCAGACCGAAGGCTGGGACAGGAAGGGGCCCGGAATGCCACGGCAACAACAGGCTGCTGGGAGGGGGGGGGGGCACATAGAGGCAGTGATCCATACTGGGGGAGCGAGAATGAACATAATACTGGACGCGCTAAAACAACAAATACCACACGGGTTCCAAAGCCCCCCTGACAACAGCCTGCTTTTAAAGAGCGGTGTGGTGGAGAGGTCAGTGCAGGCTGCTGCAGCCGGGGAGCTGGAGATGTTCCACGGTCAGTCAAGAAGGAGGCAGAGAGGGTTGAAGCGGAGTGGGTTAGTAATCAAGGATCTTTGGAGGAGGTAACGAACAGTGCCGTGCAATCTTCTGACAGTTTGTCCAGAAGGCCAGCGTTGGAAAACTGCAGAGTAGGCTAGAACAGTGCTGAACCCCTTACATTCTTTGACCTCACCACAAAAAGGATGTCAGGACTGGACACACACACACTAGGGATGTCGTCATACCAGAAATTTTGTAGTTGATACCAATACCAGTAAAAAAAACAAAAATCCAATGTTTTTATGCTTAGTTCCTCAATACATGTGATTTTAGTATAAAAAAATTGTGCCTAAATAACCCAAAATGATTGGCAAAATTGACTGCCAAGCTGATCTCTGAATTTGGTTAATCTCAGCCTAAAATATCGGGTCAGCAAACAGGGAATTGATCAGATTGATGAGATGATGGTGTGGCCTACTAACTCGGGGATTAACAACAATTCTCAGGCTTGCTGATAAATTAGGTTATTTATGCATCAAGTAAGCAGAAGAGACATAATATGTTCAAATTGGAGACTAGCGTGCATCTGATTAATCTGATTCTGATTCATTGGGATGTTGGGCCCTGTGGGTTAATACACAGGTGTGGTTAATACATGTTGTTTTTAAATTAGCATGAAACACTGTCCAGCGGTTTATACTCAATGCGGCTAATACATGGGAAATCGCTGTAACAGGGAGGCTACTTCGGGCACGTAACTGAAGCGCTCCGTTCGTATTGCGTCTGCTGCAACAATTAGCTTCCACTATAATCAGTAGAACTAGCTACACCAGACGTGATAGTGGCGCATACGTTCGGAAAAATGAAAGTATTGTTATACTCCGCGACTGGAGCACTTCAGTTGCACACCCAGTGCAGCCTGGGTGTAAGGGCACATTCACACTAGACCGCTTTGCTAAAGTGAACACAGTCTACCGAATCCGGGTGCGGACCTGGGTACTGGGTACAAACAGTGGTCTGGGGTACGATTAGTTAGAACTCTGTCACAGTTCGAATGATATCTGTTCCAAAATCAGGAAATAAACTGCCGTTTTTGCGACGTTGCCAAGCGATATCGGTAAATAGACGCTAGTGTTTATGACTTAAATGGATCCAGGACCGCAAACAAAAATGTAATGTGAACAGAGACCAGCTGGGTCAGGGCTAGGGGGGAGTCACACTCGGGTACGGTCCAGTTAAACGGACCCAGTGTGAAGGCAACCTAAGTGTAGCGATGCCACATGAAAAAGAGAGAAAGAATGAGTGTGGTGTGTGCGGTAGACTAGAACACTTGCAAGTGGAACCGGGTGGACTTCTGCGTTGTGTATTAAAAGATGACCCAAATGAGCACTGCCACAAAGCTTTACTCTCTCTGCACACAAGCACAGCAAAACAACCGTGGTGAGTTCAACAATAGTTTCTTTCAAGTCCTCTCTCCATACAGATATTAAACAGGCCAGAATGCAAAAATGCATTTAAAGTAAAGAATTAAACATAACACACCTGCACACAAGCACAGAAAAACAACTGTGGTGAGTTCCACAATAGCTCCTTTAAACCCCTGAAAAAATTCACACAAGCCAACTACTGCCAGTGCTAGTTGTGCTAATCCAGCTATATAGCTGAGCTACTGCACACCACTATAGGGCTAGTTCTGGCATGTATAGTATAAGTATGAGTATGTATATATACTCTTTTGATCCTGTGAGGGAAATTTAGTCTCTGCATTTATCCCAATCCGTGAATTAGTGAAACACACTCAGCACACAGAGGTGAAGCACACACTAATCCCGGCGCAGTGAGCTGCCTGCAACAACAGCGGCGCTCAGGGAGCAGTGAGGGGTTAGGTGCTTTGCTCAAGGACACTTCAGCCTTGCCTACTGGTCGTGGTTCGAACCGGCAACCCTTCGGTTCCAAGTCCGAAGCGCTAACCAGTAGGCTACGGCTGCCACGGCTAACATGTAAACAATACATTTTAAAAGTAAATTCACAAAAATAACCCAAATAGTGAACTGAATACAGACAATATAAGGTCAAGCAATCTTATGCATGACTATTAACCCTTAAAGGAGTACCGTCACACTGGTGTGACGGGAATGTTGAGAAATGAACGTTCTAAAGAATATCTGGGTTCACTGAATTCAACATAGAATTTTAGAACCTTCCATTTTTGCGGAACTTAGAACGTTCAAAAACCTACACCTTTAAGGGTTAATATTGAACAGATTGATCATGATGCTGCAAACACACAAACTACCTCTCTCCATACAGATATTTTACAAGGAAGAGGAATGAGAATAAGACTGGAGGAGAGGAGGGTTACCACAGACCCTCACTAGCAGTGTACCATCAAATAAAAGAATAAGAGTAAAACTATGAGATTAACTATGGACCCTTAACTATGGAGTTCCATTATCAGCATCATAGTTGGCCCCACAAGACTTCCTTTTTAACATTCCATGTGTTATCTTAATGTAGAGGAAGTAGATTGGGGCCCAAATAGAACGTTCAAGCATTGTTTTTGTTTTTATTGATGAAAGGGTCTATAGAAACTAGATCTATTGTGTAACGGTATTGTTATGACATAATTATAAAGTCTAATCTGTGGCGTAAGCATATAAACTGGCCTCGTCAGGTCCAGAAGAATTGCATTCCTGGTACCTATGGTACTTCAGACAGTACTTCAGTCATGTATTTCAGAATTTTAGCATCAAACTGGTACCACTGTATCAGTTCTTATGATATCCCTTACAAACACACACACACAGAGAGAGAGAGAGAGAGACAGACAAATAGACAGACAGACAGACAGACACACACACACACACACACACACACACACACACCTACTGACACAAACTGCAACAAATGTAACTGAAACTCATTCAAAACTTTTCACATGCAAAAGCAAAACAACCATGACCCTTCCTCTGGCTGGGGACGGCCCTATTCGCCTTCACTTAGCAAGGACACTCTAGCAAGGGCAGCAGGTAAATAAACGCCAACCAGCCTCAGCTAAATTTAGTGCCTCCTGACAGAGACAACACTCCTCCCCTTCACCAGGGAGAGAGAGAGAGAGAGAGAGAGAGAGAGAGAGAGAAGATAAGGAGAGCAGAAGAGACTAAAAAACAAGAAAGGGTGATATAGGGAGACAGAACACAGGACAAGTGGAGAAACAGAGATTACTTTCACTTCACAAGTAGTGAGATGATGTCTTTTGTGTGGGACCTTTGGCTATATGTTTACCAACACTGCAAAAGCCACATGCGGTAACATGCACAGGCCCACTGTAATTGATTGTGTTAATCTCTGATGTTGCCCGTGCTTAACCAGCCGACATATTGACATACTTGATCCAATTAAGACACCTAATCGATATGTGGTTGTGACTATTTATGTGTCCCTTCCATCTATCTCTTTCCCTCTCTCTGCTCACACATAAAATCATAAATACACATGTGCACACACACACATGCACACAAACATAAACACACACACACACACACACACACAATCACACAATCGTGCTAAGTCATCTTGGCTGGGCCTGGGGTGATTTAAGGTATGTAAGTATAAAGGGCATCATCTGATCAGTCTGGAAGCATCTTTGTCCAGATTCGCCCCATTCTTTGGAAATATATGGCCTTCTGCAACTCTTAAAAGGACGAGACGGTGACGTCACCCCCATATTCGGAATGCCGCCGGATGAAAGAATTAAAAAATAAGAGAGGGCGGCGGACTAAAGGAGAGAATGAACGAAGGAGAGAGAGAGGGAGAGAGGGAGAGAGAGAGAGAAACCAATTTGTTAGATGAAACATTTCTCATGCGAGTGTGTGATTTAGAAGGTCTGCAGCACACAGGCTCTCCTGGGACACGGCGCTCTGTCAATCCAACCAGCGAGACTTTCTAATTATAGTTCTCAGACACAAGAAGGTCAAAATCTTATTAAAAGTAAAGATTAAAATTCCCTATGCATATTAAAAACGCACTCTCTCTCTCTCTCTCTCTCTCTCTCTCCCCTTCCTCGTGACTGACATTTATTTGCAAGCTCACACTATTACAGTGCAAAGCGAGGCGTGGGAGAAAATGTACCCAGGTGGAAAAACTGTACGATGTGTGAAAGTAAACGGCACGTCGTGACACTGCCGCAGCACAGGAAAGATGTTAGATTGGACTACAGAGCGGCCTTTGTGACTGGCACACAAAATATCCGAAAGCCTTCACAATAGATCAAAAAGCTCCACGTACCATGCTCTGTACATTCTTGCACTCACTTGAACCCCCACCATTGTGTAGCAAGATGGATATCTGCAGTGAAACCCACATGTCCTTACATATACAAAAGTGCGCCACAGCTATATTATATTAACATAGAGACATTCACACACACAGTTTTCACACACAGGCACACACAGCCATACAAACCCATTCACAGAGACATTCATAGTATATACATGAATGGACACATACACCCAGTGAGTGCTTCAGCTTTGCCCTGTTCTTTAGCAAAATCCCCTATTTCCTATGGCTATACAAAGACTGAATTCGGAAGAATTCCAGATTGTCCATAAACCCTGTAAGCAGGGGAGAAAAATGTTAATCCTTTTTGTGTTTCTTTTGTCCTTCTTCCTTCTTTCCATATCCGTTTGCTCTGTTTGCTCGACTCCTTTATTTTATCCTCATAAATACACTTCACGTGGTTGTAGTTGTGTGTAATGAATATCACTATATACTTGCATGTCTTGGGCCTAAAAGCACGTAGACAGGCCTTTTCTGTATCCATCATGCTTCAGGTGCACTGTGTGATCTGCGGGAGATACAATAGTAAATTCATGTCTTTACAAGGGCATACTGCACTGTCAGTTGAACAAGACATAACATAACATAGCAGCTTACAGAAAGCCACCAGTGACGCACATGTTGGCATCCTCAGAAATACCACATATCCACCTGTGCTCCCCTCCTCACGTGCCACCAAGCTGACACCTCGGCCACTCTCGGACCTACCCGTCACCGTGCAAGCCACAAGAACACACAAGATCCATACTGAGTACACACCACGCTGACAGGCCGGGGGCTACAAGCCTCTCCGAGAAGCCTGCCTGCCTGCCTGCCTGTTTGTGTGTGTGTGTGTGTGTGTCTGTGGCTCTGAAAGTGAACCCTTTGAGTAACATGTTTTTGCCACGCTGAGACAGACCCACTGTGTCAGACGGGGTCATCCCAATAAACATCTCTCCACCCCTGCCACCACCCAACCTCCGCTCCACCCCCATCCCCACCTCCGCTCCCCTCCCCTGCTTTAGAGCGGGGCCCACTGAAGACGTGCGGACGGATGGGCCAGTGGAGCGGCTAAGCTGCGGCCGGCAGACAAGCACCGCCAGCAAACTCCAGCAGCACGTACAACCCACCTCCCCACCTCAAACACACACACACACACACACACACACACACGCATACAGGCCCTCTCAGCTAACAGGAAATACCTCCGCACGCAGACACAAAAGGCGGTGAAGTCCGCTTCTTCATCTTCCTCATAATCAACAGCATGGCCCTCGCGCTCTACTCAACACCTCCATCTGTCTCCCCCCCCCTAACGCCTCCACTCTGGGACAGCCACAGCAGGGACTTTGTTGGGAAGCGCCTTTGGCTCTTCTTCATCTTCATCTGCACAAATATCGTCACCCTCTTTTACTAAAGGGCCCCCTCCCTTCACTTCATTTTCATTCCTACCTGCCCTCTTTCTCACCTGTAAGCAGCCACTGCCATAACCAAGCCTTGAGTGAAAATGTACCTCTCTATGCCAACCCTCTCGGTTTCAATGCAATTCAACTCAGTTCGATTCTACATATACTACAGTACAGCGTCAATAACAATTGGTCTGGAGTCGAGGCGCCTCGCAGAGCCCTGAGCCTTAGCCCTCTAATCTCTCATGCTCATGTTTGTCATCCATTTCCTCTCGTCTTCGCCGCTGCCTCGTGTCTGTCCTCCCTGTGGTCTGTCCTGTGGGAACAGGAACACCCCTGTGGCTCCCCGGCCCTGCCCAGGAGGATTACAGCAGGCAGGTGAGAGGCTAACAGGACTGGTTTGGGGCTTTAGAGGGCCGTCGTCATCTCCAGACGGGTGCGACTGCGCTTCCGTCTGAAGTGGGTACGTGGAGCAGCACGGCGATTCATCTCCAAAGCAGATATAATTACTGTCTGCACATGCTTGATGATGATGTGTGAGTGTGTGTGTGTGTGTGTGTGTGTGTGTGTGTGTGTGTGTGTGTGTGTGTGTGTGTGTGTGTGTGTGTGTGGAAGTGGGGGCAGCAGATAAGACGGAGAAGTTAGGAAATTACCATACGTGTGCTGAGTGTAGGGTGGGGTTTTCTCTGCACCTCTCTCTCACATGTGGGCTGCTTGTTTTAGCTCACCCAGGTCACCTGTTCCTTAAAATAAAAAGGAGTAAATTAATTACAGCCCTTTACCTGTGTGGTGGAGGGCCTTTTCAACCAGCCTCTCTCTCTCTCTCTCTCTCTCTCTCTCTCATCCTCTGAACCACTTCTGGCTATTGGTGGTGTTGTGCGAGACATGACTTGTTTGTGCGCAGTCGTGGGCTATGTCTGGTAGTCCCCTCCCCACAGACAATATCAGCTTTGGTTGTTTCTTTATTTATTCTTTTCTAAAAGGGGGGTGATGTTTTATTCATGTGTTTCCCACTTCACAATGACTCTTTCTGTGTTCCCCATTACCTCACATGAGCTATATTCATTTCACTTTGGGGAGAACACACATCATAACAATAAGGTCCAGTCAATGCTGCACCAGTATGATACAAGCCATTGTTTGTCTCCTTGCTACATCCCTCCAAGCAGGTGTTATCGTATTGGAGTTTGACATGGTGGTTGGGGCCTCAGATCAGGTAGGTATCACACACAGAGATGGCCACTCAATGGGTGACTTGTCATGCTCATGAATATCACTGCATCTCTCATCTCTGAGGTCAGAATCATGCAGCTGCAGCATCGTGACTCAAAGACAGCCTGCTGAAATGACCTCACTGCAATCTACTGTTTCGTTGAAATACTTAGCAGCCACAAAACAGATACAGTTTAAGCGAGATAAAAGACTTGATAAAATATGATCACACACTTTATCAGTTTGAAGAAACAATGACTTGGCTGTGTAGGGCCTGTCTTCTGACAGAACAGCCTCACAACTTAATAAATATAAAATATATATGCAGGAGAACCTCCACTCTGTGAGTCATCTTGGCATTGCTGTAACCTATAGGAGATGAGGTAACATACTGATGCCTCGCTCTATTCTCTGCACTCTCCAAAGTGTTGCTGAATTGACCTTGACACACTCAGGGCCCTTGACTGAAACAGAGAACTTAAGTGTTGCAAAAAGAGTTTCAAAAAATAAGGGGGTAAAACTCCTCTTTGTTTTGCCATGTTTGTCTGTCCGTTTGATATAATTTCCCAGCAGACTTTCTAATGCATAGCTATCAGGAGGAATTACAGGTCACATTTTTAGCACTGAGGTGCACTTTCTTGTGGCTTCTGGAGTGGAGTTTGGCAGGAGCAGAAAAAGTAGGAAGTGCTGTGAAGTCTCAGAACATTTTAATGTTTTCTTGTGTAGGCTTTGAAAGGAGGATGTGTTTGTCTGGTTTGTTTTCAACTCAAACAATTACCAGAGCACTTATGCCTAAACCTAAGAAAAATGTTGGAGCATGTGTTTCTGTGAGTGCAGGTTGATTTTGGAAAGAGATTACCTCTTGGTGTCAGTTTCATGTTTTGGATCCCTGACATATGAAAGCGGAAAGTGAAATTTGTTTATGGTGCAAGTTCGTGAATGAATCTCAGTTAGCGCCTTCAAAAGGAGCCTCATTACTAAACTCCACATATTAAGTTTTTCTGTTGCCAACATCGAGCCGTCACAGTGTCCCTGGAGCCATGTTTAATGGAGTTGCAGAAGCTAGGCAATATGCTCCTCCCTCTCTGCATTACCTGATCTCAGGGGGAAGTGAATTCCCTGTAGTAAATTGCAATGATGCAGCATTTAAGCAAGCAGAAATTAGAGGAGAAAAGTTACATAAAACTAGCTGATGGCCAGAAACATCACATTTTTCTTCCTTAATTATCAGCACATTAACTATTTTCCCTAATGGAGAGGTAAATGGAATAGAATTACAGCGTCCATTAAAAGGTTGTGTTGATAATTACGATGATGGTTGGTGATGATGAATTTCACATAAATTAACAACGCAGCAGATTCCGTGACACCCTACTGAGTCACAGCAAAGTAAAGAAGCACAGAATTGGCAACGCAGGTGTGTGACTTTCACAAAAAAAAAAATCCATTTAAAAAAAAAAAAAAGGTTTTGCATTGAGAGGCCATTATCAGAGTGTATTAGAATTTGATCTATGATATCTTTGCTCTCGGAATGGATATCGCCACTGATACGTCTTATCATCTTCTGTGTCCACCGAGAAGAAAAAGCCCAAAGGTAGAAGCCAAAAAGCTGCCGAACATTTCGGGCCCTATTAGGGGATTGGTCTGAACTTCCTGTGAAACAGGTAGAGGCCACACTCTCTTCCTCTGCACATTCCTCTGGGCCTGAGATGAGTCTACTGAGAGCTTCTTGTAGCCATGCCAGGACATCACTCGATACAACAGTTGAAGAAACAGTTTAAGGCTCCTTGACTAACAGCTTCCTCTGTCAAACACGTCAAGAATCATAACTGTCTTCCTTCTCTCCACCCCCTTTCCCTACCAACCTACCAACCTGCCTGCCTGCTTGCCTGCCGTCTCTTTCCTTTTCCTTGACTCCGCACGCCTTACTCGATCTCACCTCGGATACTGGGAGAGGATCCAGGCCTGGGAGGAAGGGCAGAGGCGCAGGTGAGCCGCTTCTGACACTCACTCAGCAGCAGCTGCTGGTGCAGAGCCTGCGCTGGCGTATCCTGGCCTAGACTACAGCAGAGCCTGCGCCGGCGTATCCTGGCCTAGACTACAGCAGAGCCTGCACCGGTGTATCCTGGCCTAGACTACAGCAGAGCCTGCGCCGGTGTATCCTGGCCTAGACTACAGCAGAGCCTGCGCCGGCGTATCCTGGCCTAGACTACAGCAGAGCTACATCCTCATGGTTATGGTTATGAGATTTGGCAGATACTTTTGTCCAAAGTCATGCACATTGAGCTGCATTCAAATTGCAGTGGAGGGCTGAAGATAACAAGGAGCTAGTGGGCAATATTAAATAATATATACATTACATTTAGCTGAGTATACTCATGCATTAGATACGTCTCTGCATTTTTCACTGTATCTAATTACAGTACTACCAACCAGGGATTGGTCTATAGTTAGCCATACTGCACATTGGTTGGGAAATAGTGCTGCCTTTTCATAAAAGATCTGCCCCTATGCACTCAAAGTACTGTTTGCTACAGAAGAAAATTCAGGCAAACTACTGAGGTGAGCCTTAACCTTGCCTTTCAAGTACAAAGGCAAACTGCACCTTCACATTATCCCATTACAATAGCTTTAGTAGTCTTTGATAACTTTTAATTGTCGCAGTAAGTCTTACGACATTTACCACCTATTTTTAACAACATTTGTGGTGAAGTAAAGCAGAAATATGTCACAGTGAAGGATGATGTCATATCACACATTCTTTGGGGGAATTCCAGATCCAACAAGCATTTCCCTCATCTTTTGGAATCCTTTTGAAGGATTCAATTACATCATTCATCTTTTGTTTACAGTTAATATTTCAAAAGTATTTCACAAAATATGTCTGAGACATCTTTTTTCTGTTTCCAAGGATTTTTGCACAGATGACTTTGGGAAAACACACACACACACACACACACACACACACACACACACACACACACACACACACACACACACACATACATACACACACACACACACACACACACGCACGCAAATGCACACGCACACACACGCACACATTTGCAATTAAGCTGTTGATGCTCGAGCTGTGAGCTCCATTGTAGGGGGGGCGCCTGCTTTTCAGGGTGGTTTGAATGTGCCGCTAATTTGACGACGGCGGCAGCAGCGCTTTTAATGGCGTAGCAGATGCTGCTTGATTATTTTGCAAAGAGAAGTGAGAGAGGTTGAAGTGTGTGTGTGACAGAGAGAGGGGGGGGGAGGGAGGGAGGGAGAGAGAGAACTAGGGTCGGCGAGGGGGGAAGAGAAGTGAGAGAGGCTGAAGTGTGTGTGGCAGAGAGATAAAGAGGGAAGGAGACAGAGAGAGAGAGGGAGAGACAGAGAGAGAGACAGAACTAGGGATGGGGAGGGAGGAAGGTTTGGAGGGAAGCTTTCAATAACCGAGCACTTACTGGAAAACTAGCAGTATCTGGGGGTTGGTGGAGGCGGGTGGACGAGGAAGAGGCAATTACATCTGCTGGGGGAGTTGTATGACAGTGTTGTGCAGCGACGACCATGTCTATTTTTTCATGGCTCTCTTCTGTACATCTGTTTGAGAAAAGAGACAGAAAAAGATGAGCCAGTTAGTTCCTTGCAGCCCAGTTTCAATAAATGACATCATGTTTTTAGTCGCATTTCCACATGAATTTTAAGCTTTAATTACCATACATTAATGTGAATTACTATAAAATCAAATGTTTTCGTCCAAAAAACAATAAATCATACAGACAAACAACAAAATATGCAAGCGTTTCGATTCATATCCACTTCTTTCCAGACTTAATCGACTGTTATGATAAAAAAAATGTAGGACAGTTGTTTTGAAGTCTTGCTGTAGCAATAAAAAGATGTCTAATAAGCAGAATGCCCAATACAACCACTGTGCATGATGACTACGAATGATTTGAAGACTCACAAATACTTCTGCAGCAATTACATTACAGAGGCTGATGAGAGGAAAGCATGCCCCATGCTTAATTAACTTGGCCAAAAGAAACTGCATCTCTGTCTGTCTAGCTTGGATCCCTATCCCTGGCAGCATAATGGATAAGGTAAATCAAATAGAGTTGCAGAGCTTCTCTGGCGTGATTCTTTTTTTCTCCGTAAATACCACCGGCCATATCACATCTATTACTTTAGGCATAAACCTTTAAGCTTGCCTCAGGCAATTCATTGGTGATGGATTCCTATCATTTGATAGATCGCTATAAAGAATCCCTCGGATAGCCCTGGGGTGTCATAGCAATATAACTTGGAAAGGGGAACAAAATGCATTATTTGGCTTCTTTGGCCCTATTAGTCCACCTTGGCAGGAATTTGCTACAAATATTTCCATATGAGAAGCACGTTGCAGATTTGCCTTATGCATCAAATAAAAATGCCGCCTCCACCATATCTAATTTGTTATCAATTTGTAAATGTGGATTTGGGTGCAATCAGGCATTCCAGAGTGCTTCTGTAAGAGTCCATTGGTGATAATCCACACAGAGATCATAGTGTACAGGAAGAGTTAAAAACTGCACTGCCACTGGCTGGTACTTGGCGTCTGAGGGTCAAAGAATGCTTGGGCATATATGCAAGGGATATATATCTTATGGTGGCATGTCTGCAAGATGGACAGGGTACTTAGTGATTATCTGTGTACCAAACATCCGCTCAGTCATTCACAGTTAGCAGGTGGGGTGCTGATAAAGGTAATCATGCTAGCAAGTGTTTGCCTACGTTATCAGAGGCATATATGCGCCACATGGTTGCATGAGTTCTGCTTCAACTTTGTACCCTGGCAAAAATGGTATGTATAGTTCCATGCATATGTGTTAATGTATGGCTCCTTGCTGGCCATATGCTATATTCCTCCAGTCCTCCCTAGCTGGACAACCTCTTGTGGGTGGAAGTGCGGTCTCTTCACCTCACTGTCCCTCTGGAGGATGGAGGAGGAAGTGCGTGCGCATAGAATTGGGGAAAACTGCAGCTCAGTAGTGAGGTAAATAATATGCTAATGCACAAAACACCCATTAGATGACCAAATGAGCACTTCATGCGTCGATTTTCTCTGTCCAACCTCAGTGTGAACAGCAGACCCAATAGTTTTCTCTGTACCTTTGTACTTGTGTACAGTGTGTAATTTAAACTGGGGATGATGGATGACAGATTATTCAACAGTAAGAGGGCATCAGTAATCACCAGTAATTACGCTCTAAGTATTGTGATTGTTATGGTGAATACCCCTCATGACTATCATTTTTTTTAGCAGGGGATAAAGGAAATTAGAGGATGCAGGGTTGGCTCGTAAAACACGCCTCCCTGTATTACGGGTGTCGGGGGCTGGTATTGATGGAACAGTAATGGCAGTCCTCTGCCCTGAATGTAAATAGGTTGTGAGGAGATATTTATTCAGCTCTCACGTGCTGGGCCCTGTGCGCATGTGACAAGAAAGGTAATCTAGGGAAAAGGCCTGGGCTATAAGAAGAAAGCATAGCATGAAAGAACACAGTAGAGAGAAAGACAACGAAAACTAATCTTCAGCACCGCAATATCCTTACACAACTGAGGCTTGATAGGACCCTATTTCTTGTTACCCATGCCACTAAATGTTTTACGCACAATGCAAAAACAAACAGTAGATGCCATGGGTGCACAACAAAGAATCCCTTTTTTTTGGATAGCCAGGAAATCACACAGCTCAGTTGTAGCACTTGACATTCCACCGTTACAACTGACTGTGTTTTTTGCACAGTTTCACCCCATTGAACTCTGCCTATCCTTGTGTTGTGAAACCCAGACGTAAAAGATGCTGTGATCTGGCAGTATGCCATCTTCCATTGGATTTCAACCACAGCATCGGTAATGCACAGAAGCTCTGCTACAGCTCCCACTCCCCATGACAGCCAGCTCCTCTGTTCGTGTTTAAGGAGCTGTTAAATTGTTTTGGTAATTTAAAACATCGGGAGGCTCTTGTTACACAGCAGTGTGCGCGTGTCTGTGTGTGTGTGTGGTGTGTGTGTGTGTGGTTGTGTGTGTGTGTGTGTGTGTGTGTGTGTGTGTGTGTGTGTGTGTGTGAGTGTGTGTGTGTGTGTGTCTGTGTGTGTGTGAGGTCTTGAGTAAGCGTTTCTCGCTTGACATCTGTGCTGGCGGAGGGAGTGATGTGGCTGAGCCCCTCGTGGCGAGGGCTGGGCAGTCAGAACGCTTAGCTCTGTGGAGAGCCCACTGCTATCTTTCAATCACAGCTCCTCGGCACTGCAATCACAGAGGCATTGTTCGCGTCATGTTGTGGAAAACAGCTCTGACAGAAGTCCGTGATGAATCACCTCACGGCAGTGGGGGCCTCAGATCACTGGTCCACAGGAGAAAAAAAATAAAAAAAATAAAAAAAACACAGCATTCAATTCATTTCTCTCTCTCTTTCATGTCTGCCGTGCTTTTCATTGGTTTCATTGGGCTCTTTCTCCTTTTAAGTTTTTCACCCAGCTGCCCCCTTCTCTTTGGCAGTCTCTCCTTCTTTCTTGCAAAGTCTGGCTGAGCAAATATTGGTGGGGGGAAGGCTGATAAAGGAAGTGCTTTTACCTGTGCAGAGGTGCTGATGGCAGAGGGCTCTCTGTTATGTTGGGGAGGCTTAGAAAAACAGTCAAAAGTCACTAGGGCCCCGGCTCCAATGCCGAGCCTGCTTCCTAATTGTCTATCCCAACAATTTAGGCTGAAAAGAAATAAATGAATAAAGGCAGAGGCAAAAGATAAAAAGGTCAAGGAACTCCCTTGCTTCCTCTTTCTAACTTTCAAAAACCATCCAAATGAAAAGCTATTAAGCTGTTTTTTATTATGTCAATTTTTGTTTCTTTTTTATTTAGTCATGCAGACCGAATGACAGGGAAGAGAGATGTGTGAAAGGTGCAGGCTGAGCGTGTGTGCACATGATCAGAGGTCTAAGGTGAGAGCGCTTTAAAGGATCCAGCACATCACAGGAAAAGGCATGTAGGGGGAAACATACTCAACGCAGGGAAAGGCAGAAGATTTAAAGCCCTCTTTGATTTTTCATACTCGTGCTCACTGAAATGTGCATACTCTCTCCCTCTTTCACACACACACACACACACACACATACACACTAGCACACAGACTGAGACAGAAACACACGTATGCGCGCACGCGCACACACACACACACACACACACACACACACACACACACACACACACACACACACACACACACACACACACACACACTGACACAATTGCTTTCTTTTCTTTTCCCTTCTGATGTGTCCTAAAGTCATCGTAAATCTGCCAGCTTGCCTAGTGCAGTCCCAACCAATGTAACTCTTCTTTCTTTATGCCTACATGACATGTACTGTGCATACACTGAGGCAAAAGCAATAGGTACTAACCCTGTTACCATAACACCTGTCACACTGGTAGAATTGCATGATGTAGCTCAATAAGATAACGCTGGGAAGCCTCTGAGAATGAATAAGGAGATTCAATGCAGTCTGCAAGCCTCTGAGAATGAATAAGGAGATTCAATGCAGTCTGCAAGCCTCTGAGAATGAATAAGGAGATTCAATGCAGTCTGCAAGCCTCTGAAAATGAAGAGAATGAGATTCAATGCAGTCTGCAAGCCTTTTTTCTTTGGGATCATGTACTGTGTCTGAGTGCAGAACTGATATGCGCTATTAGCATTGCTAAAGGCCTTAGCCTTCGCCCTGCTCCTCCATGTCTGGCTGCGCTGAGCGGGGAAAAGTGATTTGTGGACGCCGCCAGACTCTTCCTGGCAGCTGTGCGTCTCTAGCCCCACCTCCTCCCCTGAACCCCAGACAAAACAAAACGCCCTTGAGTGACAGCACCCAAAGCCTGTCACGGAGACCCGCCCACTCTCACCCTGGAGCCAGCCGTCAATCCTTTTAATTACCCCAACACTATCAAAACTAATTTCAACAACGGCGCAGATTTTAAAACAAATGGGAAAGTGTTCGACACACGATCACCTCCACTGTTGACGATGACTTTATCTTAGTGAAAACTTGTGATTCAGGGATTTGCTGTTCAACCTGCCAAAAGCCTCCAGGCTACTAACTTTTCTTTCCTTTTTTTGTCTTTTGAAAAAAAAAAAAAAAAAACTCTCAGCAATTATGTACTTTATTCTCGGGCCATAAACTCTAAACCTATTGTGCAGAGGTGAGCTATGTTCCAGATGATTAATGGGCTTTGGAACGAGCAGAACCCCAGATACCTCCACAAACTAGTAAAAGCATGTGTAGCCATACTCAAAATAGAACCTTCATCCAGTAGCAGAGCTGTGTCAGCTGGAATGCGCAGTTTGCACAGAACATTGTGATTAGATATACATTTCTATTTTTCATTTATCCAGCTCTAATCTCCCTCTGCCCTGAAACTAATAGATTTGTATTTGAAGAGCTTATGTAAACTTGAGGGGGGGGGGGGGGGACAGAAGGTGTACGGCTTGAGAAACAACACAGGAGACAACTTCTGAGGATCCAGGGAGAAGCTCATTTACATCAGGCCCACCATGCTCTAAGCTCCTACTTCTATTTTGGTACCTATTTTTGATTCATTTTTTTACTTCTCTGATCGTTTGTGTAAATCCACCTTTTTATGTGTTTGTGAGCAGCGAGCGTCTTAGACGGGAGAGCGCGGAGGCGATGGGTGGCGGCGTGGGTGAGAGGAGAAGCGGGAGTGGGACCCGCCCTGGCCTGCGCGGGTTGGAGAGCCCGCCACCTGGGCAAACACTGCAGCGCACCCATCTGTCAACAGGCCGGAGAGACTAGGAGAACAGAGGGAGGGAAAGAGAGAAAAGAAGCGAACGAGAGAGAGAGAGAGAGAGAGAGAGAGAGAGAGAGAGAGAGAGAAAAACGAAGCCGCTTTTGTTGACGGCACACACAAAAGGACAAGACATGAATTAAATAAACGGCTTGCCTTCAACTGCCGACTTGGAGGCTGCCGCTGGTGGTTTGAACCTCAGGGGTCAATAGGTCTTTGCTTAGTCAAGGTCGCCAAAGGGGTGCAGTGGGATGGATCCATTGACTGCAGTTGCTTGTATCTGTTTGGGGGTTTTTGCACTCACATAGCCTTAGTGGCCTCTGGATCACATTTCTGCCAATATCCTTCCCTGCTGCACTTAAACTAATAATGGTAAAATTTCGCTCGGCTCACAATGATGTCCTCCAGCATTTCACCACCAATTTTCTATTTCTTATGCACAACTAACTTCAAACAAGATGCTGTCAATTTGCCAAGTGGCATACTTTTTAAGAAGAGAGAGTAAAGAGAGAGAAAGGAACTATGACATGGTTGTGTTCTTAGCTCTGGTTCTTTGTGACACATGCCTTGAAAGCGAGTGAGAACACACTTGTGTGGCTCAGTGGGAGCTGGGCGAGCGATTAAGGTGCGGATTCCATTAGAGCACTCACCGACATGTACACTCAAGTGCTAGAATAACAAAACCCTGAGTAATTCTACGGTAGTGCGAACACCCTTCAGCTATGTGCAGGTTAAAGTCAGGCTGAATATGCACGCTCCTCAATAGCCTGCATTTTGCACAGTTACATTATGTTCCTCTCCCATTGGAGAGCACAGAATCACAGTACCCTCAAACAATTATACTCTGCAAGAACAGCAACATAAACATCCTTCTTGCCAATTTAACACCCCACCCACCACCACACATACACACACACACCCACACCCACACACACACACACACGCACGCACGGACCCACACATGCATACACACATGCACACGCACATGCACACGCACACGCACACACACACAAATACACAGTGCAGATGTCATGCAGATCACTAGCAAAAAGGACAGACATATACAATAAAAATCTAAGCATCTGAATGAGGATGGCCTAGGAACCATTTCCATGGCAACCCATACTGCTGGCAATCATGGCTCATGGCACAACCGTGGGCATGAGCCAATCAGACGGTGCGCGGATGTGGGGCCTTGAGGCAACCCACAGAGCTGTACTGTGTCGAGGCCTTTGCCTTTTCAGCACCTGATTATGTGTCACACCACTAAGACCAGAGCCAGCACAAAAGGAACCTCGTTTTAAGCTCTTTAAGCCGCACAATAATCCACCTATGAGCGCAATGTGACATGAATACTTTGGGGACAAAGAGGACATGCTCATTCATTCATTGTCCCATGTTAGCTTAATTTATTGTCAATGTTGTCGTGTCCCCGCCTTAAGGGAGAAGTTTGCCTTTTATTGCTGTTATGGAGGTGATTTGCAAGTCTTATTTTTGGGGGGAGGTAATCATTAATAATTTTCACGCAACTGCACCCACAGGTTCACATTGTGTACAGCATCCCATAGCCTAACTGTCATATACACTGCAAACCATTGTCTATGCAAAGCATACCAATGTCACAAGCTTTTTTTCTGAATGAAATTTCTTTATTTTTTTTAATGGCCAGTGTTCAACAGCAAAGGTTATAGGTTAGCCACAACAGGAGATTAACCCCCCCCCCCGTCACCTGCTAAAGCCGTCAGCCCAACTGGGCAGCTTCTGTTGAATGTGTGGCTTAAAGTGGCTGGGGGAGTACTCAGAGGAGAATCCTGTGGGGATTACTGGGGAGATATCCATAAAGTGGAAAATCAAAACAAGATGATCACGCACACGCACATGCACACGCACACGCACACACACACACACACACACACACACACACACACACACACACACACACACAGACACAGACACATATCCGCAACACACAAGCAAACATACACACACACAATGTCTAGACCCCTCACTATGATAAACCCCTATTTATGCCTGGCCTTTCCCCTCGACATGAGTGAAAGTGAAATGTGGGGACAGGATGGAGAAAGAAGTGAGACAGAGACACACACACAAGACGGGCTGAGAGTGAGAGATAGAGAGAGAGGAGAGAGAGAGAGAGAGGAGAGAGAGAGAGAGGTGGAGGAGAGAGAGCCAGAGAGAGGAAAGAGAGAGAGATGAAGAGAGTGAGAGAGAGCAAGAGAAAGGAAAGAGAGAGAGATGGAGCGAGAGAGAGAGAGCAAGAGAAAGGAAAGAGAGAGAGAGAGATGGAGGAGGAGAGAGAGCAAGAGAGAGGAAAGAGTAAGAGAGATGAAGAGAGTGAGAGAGAGCAAGAGAAAGGAAAGAGAGAGAGAGATGGAGCGAGAGAGAGAGAGCGACCACAAGGGGTACCTCCACTTGGGGGGATTAGAGAGTAAGTCAGACTGATAATGAAATCAAGCACTGTGTTGCTCTCCTAAGATTGGACTACAAAAGATCAGCAAATTAGGCTGTCTTGTCGGGGAACCTCTCTATTTTCCAATGGTGAGAACTTTAGGATTAGAGATATCGAGTCCTTGCACTCCAGGGAACATGCATAGCATTCCACCCTTCCTCCCATCCTTATTGCATCTCTCAGTCCAGGCCTAAGAGCTAGAAGCTCAGCCCTGTAGCGAAGCTATTCAGTAAATACCAAAGCAGGGCTTGCTGTTACCCAGTATTGGCCTGAATAATTTGGCATTGTGCAAGGTGAGGAAACTTTGATTAGGATTAAATGATTATTGAACACGTGGGCACATACACACAAACACACACACACACACACACACACACTTCAGATCTGTGAGAGTAAATGCGGGTTTTAGTGTTCTGCATCAAAAGAACAAGACTTATTTCAGCACTCCCACATTACAACCCGTTTACCCAGAATGGTAAATGCCCACCTATAACAACTCAACACAAAACATAGATGCACTCCTATCCTAATGTAAATCTTTATCAAAAAATATAAATAATATATGCCAATTTGCCATATAAATATATACAAAATCTTCAGTCGTCTGTGGCTTAGTTACATAGTATTGAACAACTATGAGAATCTCCCTGCAAGGCTGATGCAAAAGCCTGACCCTTCAGTTTTTTATTAAACTCTATCATTAATCCACAAGCTCTCTGGCAGCCACAATGTGGCTCCATTTTATTACGGCAATGGGACTTTATCGACTCACAAATCTCCATTCTTTAACAGCACAGCACACATTGGAACCTAATCATAAAGATTAAAAGATTTATTTCAGAATAAGAAAAAATGGTCTCTATCCACAGCTACACAAAAAAGTATGGGAGGGGAAATGTATGTGCTTTAAAAAAAAAAGCCAAGGTATAATGTATGTAAGTGCTGATCCAGATTTATAAACTAAGTTTTTAAGTTTCTTCCATCTCAGTTTATGACATTCAATGTAAATGCTAGATGGCTTCAACAGGACTGTTACAAAGCATCATGGTATATGTATGCATTTTCTCATATCCATGTGATTTCATTTATCAAGAATGTGTCGCTAAAAAAACATTCCCAAATTCCCAAATCCTGGTGAGTTCTAAGAATATTGTGTACAGTATGTGAATGACTTATCTTAAAAAACACCTTCTTAACACTTCTTTGAGCCATACACAACCATTGTGAGGCGATAAAAAGAAACGCTTGTTATGCTTTTTTTTGTTTGGGTGAGTGTCACGGGGCTTTGTTATGTCATTTATCTCCCTCTAAATCCCTCCATTTTTCAGTCCGAGACAGAAAAGATTGACATGCGAAGTGGCGAGTCATTTGTAAATCCTTGAGAAACTAACACATACCTTAAACACTGAGAGCTTTGGGTAGATGTGGGTCAAAAGCTAATTGCGTGGTTGGGCAGCGGGGCTTACATCGGGATCTTTTGCTGTTGGAGACTTGCCCGCACATGCTCAGTGGAACCCAGGGCCATGTGATACGTGCAGCGTGGCTGAAAGTGACGGGCCTTAGTTAGGAATGAGGTCACAATGAAAAAAAAAAAAAACTCAGTCTAGAGAGGAGCACAAATACGAGTGTAAAAAACCACAGTGAGAAAAAAAAAATTCACAGGTGGCAATGTGTCACGTTGTGCGGTAATCATTAAATGACTCTGAAATCTCTGGAGAATGATTGGAGAACTCCAAAGGGATGGGAAAGACAAGGGTGGCTGTCTGAGGATGAAAGACACAACAGTAATTTAGGGATCACGAACAAAGAGCCACCTGTCAACAGGAAGGTGCAGGAGGTGACATCAACTTTACCCAGCATGCATCTTAACAGGGCCGCGGTACAGTCCTGACAAGCAGACACGGGTCACAGTAAGGACAGAGATACCTTTTTCCAGTGTCTTCATCACTCAGTAGTATCTGTGCAGCTAGTGCTGAATTCTGTCCCACCTAACAATCCAATTCTGGCAGTGTTTGCCATCAAGAGTCTCCATCACACAGCATGTCACATTGCATACCAGCTTCCTAATAGGCCCAGTTCTGTCAACGAGCCCCTAGGCAATTATGATCTCACTGGAGAGTTGCACCTACTGAAATTAATGGTTAACATCATATGGGGTTGATGTGACACACACACATACCCACCCTAAAACACAAAAGTGCTACATACCCTCGCTACATACATCTACATGTAACAGTTTAGCCAGACGAGTGATTGTTCTTGGAGTCTATGCTATCGCGTAGCTCTTTTGGCCTGACCCCGTTGAACAAAGTGCTTATGGGTTTTTAAGATGATTGATACGTAGGTGTGTTAAGGCCCATGGACTGGCATACCACAGGATCTCGCATTCAACGGAATGCATGCTTGTCAATGATTAAGCTGTTTTGGTGCCTTTGACTGGTGTGACCATTTCCACTTGAGTGTAACACAACAGACTGACCATAACAAAAAATGATAATAATGAATCAAAAGTCAACAACAAATTGAACAATATCAAACACTTATCTATCTTAATTTTTCATTCAGTAAATCAACACCAAGTCATGCCCTGGAACTGGATTTATTTAGTTTGGAGGTTGGCCATATATTTTTTACTGAAAAATATTGGGTTTGACACGACAGTGCTAACAAATGTATTTGCAACACTGTGTGCTAGCACATACTCTAGCACCATGGTAGAACTACTTGGTTGTACTACTTGGATTACTTCACAAATGTATCTCATGTTTTGGGCTGCCTGCTATAAACTGTGCTAATTCCCACAAAATTACAATTTCATCACAAGTATCAAGACTTACCAGAACTGCAGTGCATTTGTCACAGTGGAGTAATCTATGTCAAAGCTGTTTGTTCTCGAAAGTAAGTGCATATTAGGAATTCCTGTTCCTAATATTTTTACATACTGTTACTGTGATTACCATAAAGTAACCAATTTGCAGTGCCGTTGTCATTACAAGATTTTAGTAATTAGTATTTAGAACAGTGTTACATAGGTAATATTGAGTATTGCTGTGACACATATATTACACACAGATCTCTATTTGATCTTAATCTTTTATTCTTTGACTTTTTACTCATAATCACCTAAAAACACCATCGCTGTATTCCACAATGGGATAAAGTCTGAAAGTTTATGGTTCTTTCCTGCCTGGGGTCTTGGGATTACATGGGGCCTAAGTGAGGGCAGATGCAAGAACTTCCAGAATCAACTAGGATGCATGTAAGAGGGGAGAATACACCCATGCTAAAGTTGACTAAAAAGAGGAAACTAAAAAGAAGAATTAAAATAGCCCCACATCATCACATACCCTTCACCATACCTAGAGATTGGCATGGGGTACTTTCCATAAGATCATCTCTCACTGCAAATCAAACCAGCTATTAGGCTAACTGAAATAAAACTTTGCAAATCTACTTGGATTGGTAAAGGGTATGTGATGATGTGGGGCTATTTTAATTCCAAAGCCCAAGGGACTTTATCAGGATGCATAGTATCCTGGATCCATGAAATAACTGGCCTTTAAAAATAAAAATCTAACTGTGGTCTAATGGTTAGGGCTTCGGGCTTGTTACCGAAGGGTTGCCGGTTCGATCCAAAAATGTGGGTGGGGGAAGTGATTGAGCACTGCTCTCCCATGCCCACATCCACGGCTGAAGTGCCCTTGAGCCCTCACTGCTCCACGAGCACCGCTGTAGCAGGCAGCTCACTGCATCGGGATTAGTGTGTGCTTCACCTCACTTTGTGTTTACTGTGTGCTGAGTGTGTTTCACTAATTCACGGATTGGAATAAATGCAGAGACCAAATTTCCCTCACAGGATCAAAAGAGTATATATACTTACTTATACTTATGCTGCCTCTATGGGAATTTAACATAGGGGTGTATTGACTTAAGCCCCCTGTATTTTAAGGAAGAACATTTATTTATTTACGATGCATTATTCATTCACAAAGAACATTGTTGTCCTTAAAGGTTGGACTTTCCCTCATTTTTTAAATTAAGGCATTAAGATCAATTTCCAAAAGATGATTTTTTATTCCTCTTTTTAGTCAACTTTAGCATGGGTGTATTCACTTCTGCTGAGCCCTGTAGCTTTTTCACCCAAAATGGCTCAGGGTTGTACAGAAGTTTATGGTCCAGACAGCAGAAATACCCAACTCTACCCAACTCTTCTGTATCATCACCTTTACAGTAGCATTCAGTGTTCACCCCACAATGGTAACCTATTTGGCAAATCAGCTGACTGATGTAAGCTACTCGCCAAGGTGCAAGTGAGATTACATTGCCACAAAGAACATTGTCAAATAGAGTAAGGAAAGAGTGATGTGACTGGGACATGTGCTGGATGATTTTTATTATCTTTATGCCGCTTCTGAGAAAGCGTGCAAAGTGTCGAAACTATGACCACAAATATTGAGAGAAATAATGTTTTTGCATTCTTCTAAAATACCATGTTGAGCTATCATAACTGAGATGGAACAAAGACTAACCTGAGGAGTATAACATACTGTATATAGACTAAATGCAACATTATCCACAGGAATGCATAGGACAGGTAGAAAACCTGTGATCAGAGGCACACCTTTTTAGAGGACTCTAAGGCCATTCATGAAAGCAATAGATGTTCTACCTAAATAATCATTAGAGGCCAGAGACGTCGCTCCTGTTAATACACTCACCCACATGCAAGAGCAAACACATGTTTGTAAGTGCGGTGGAAGGGGAAACCACTAGACTATAAGGGCTGTTGAGCATGCAGATATATACTGTTCTGAGGGTGTTTCCAATGAGCTTTAATGGATCTAAATGATTAAAATGACAACCCATGATCCACCAAAACACACACATTGTTAAGTAAACACTCTCAACAAGATGACACATGCAGAATATCAGTGATCCGTATGGGACTATGTTTCTACAACAGAACTGATGTGTTCAATGGTTGGGATAATCGCCGTCTTTAGAGGAAAAAAAAAATGAGACAGGTAAATCTTATTGTCCCATCATGGTTGTGTATTCATCATCTTTATCATGACAGTGTCAAAATGGAGCTTAAGATGTGATCTGACAGGCCGGTGGTGTTTGCAGTGATACAACGTCTTAGCAAAGTGCTCCAAACACCAGAACATGTTTTATTCATCTGATCTTCTCAACCGATGAGGATAGGCAAGCCTTGTGCAGAATGGGTACAACGAATGCAGATGCAACATGATGCTCTGCGACACTGTCTGCATAAGTGAAACAAACATTTTATATCAATTAATGCAGCTGAATAAGCACACCTTTTACTGCATCCAACTCAGAGTAAAACCTTCTCACTAGTCTGCTGTGTTGACATGGGGGACCGTGTCTGTGCATGGCACTGATTATCATAAAAGCAGAGGACTTATCCACCATCATAATGATAGAGGCTTTGTCATGAAATGGTATAGCTAGGCTTGTGTTATTAGTCTTCTCTGGGAACACATGGACTCAATAAATATAGGTGCTGCTGTTAAGTGTTTGTTTTAGTTGAGAGGACTATGACGTTAGATTTGCTGCATCCAATGGGCCACACACACAAATGCACAAGTTACAGGGTTGGGTAGGAGCTGAAATGAGTGCTTTTGTACTTTGGGCAGAGTGTGATATGAAATTAAAAGCTATGATAACAGAGATGATCTAACTCCCCTGATTATAGTATGCTGAATTCAACATCAAACATCAAGATGTGAATTTGGCTTTCATTTGCCATTTCAGGGTGCTGGATGAAGGTTAATGAAATAAGATGCCATTTAAGAAGACTAACTCTACTGAATAATTGAATTCCTTTATTTAACCAAGGTAGTGTATCTCCAAGGGCAGACAGCGCTGCTATTTAAAAACTCAGTATGGAGATCTGAGCTGAAGAAAGATGTGCAATTCAGACATTTCATGGCCTGCTTTGAGGCTCAACTATGAGTTTGCAATCAAATGAACTAGAAAGAGAGTGTTGCAAATACCACTTACTACATGCCCTTTTTTACTGGTACCACTAAACTGGTGGTTCAATGGTGATTTAGTGGTATCTTTATTTTCGCTTTAATAAAGCTACCAGTAATCTGTAAACTTGTTTGTCCAATTCAGTAAATGTCCTTCAAAGCCTCTCTCTTTCACTTTTGCTTTACTTTTATCTCTCTCTCTCTATAGCCTTTGTCCTACTTTTCAAGACTACTTCAACATCTACATCAAGTAATAAAAAATACAGCAAAAAGAGGGCTTGCAGAGTGAAGACATTACGGAGACCAAGCGCGGGCAGTTAAAAGGGTGGGAAATTCTTTTCAAGGAAGCATTTTCCTCAAACAGGACCCTCGGTCTGTGCCTTCATCAGATGGGGAATTGCTATAGCAACCGGCGTCTCAGTCTATGTCAGTGTCTCTGTTGAGTTATGAGCCATTCGTTAGGGGTGGAAAAGGCCAGCATAGAGGAGAGAGGAAACTTCAATAATGAGGATGGAGGCTGCTGAAGGCACCGGTTCAGCTTCTAATTAAAAGGTCACCCTTCCATTTACAAAAAGTTTGTCCTTTATCTTGGCTCTGGGCAAACAAAAAAAATGTCCAGGATTAACAAAAGAATGAGAAAACATTTCCCCACTGGATCTACAGAAGTGGTATGTGCTGCACTGGCAACTGCAAAACATGTATACTTTACCACCAAACTAACAATGCATAGCCTAAAAGACAAAGCTGGAAAGCTTGCATTTCTCTTTCCAGAGGTCCTCAGGCATTAATTTCTGTCTGAACTCGTGTCAAAATAAACTGCCACTGCAGATCATTTAATGTTGCTGCATTCTCTGACAACACAGATAAGAGACTAAATAAATGCAGAGACCAAATAAATGAAGGGTTGGCCTGAAGACTGGTGCCTCCTCTTCCTCCTCAGGCAGATCTTCATGCTATAGAGCACCACTGTGCCACTGACCACCATCAATATTTGATGGGGCCCGAACCCTGACATGATTATTTCATGTGACACCATACATAGGCAGCATCTGTAATGGAGGGTTTCCAAAGATGATATCATCCATGTCAGGAAACCCCTTTTCTTCTTTGTTCCCCATGATTCAGAAATATCATCACGGTAGGATTCATTTGAACTGGAAAAAAAGGACTACGTGCAAAAGCCTGACTAAACCATGGATGGTAATATTCTGTGAGCTACAAGCACCAATTAGAATTATGTGACTGACTGCAATTTGGAGATAATACTCAGGATGCTTCAGGAATGTCCAACACATTAATCAGTAGCAGACACCCTGTCAATATGCCTTCAAAAGGTACCATTCAAACATTTTTTGACATGGGGCTGCCAAACACTGTAAAAGTGTAGGCTGTTTCACTTTACCAACAATCAATAAAGGATATCCACTGGTTTAAAAAAAAAAAAAAAAACTTAGCTGAGAATTGATTAAAAATACTCAATTATAACAACAGAAAACATAAAAGACGAGCTGTTAAAAAAGCGAAGGGGGGAAAAAAAACATATTTGCCCAACGAGTGCCAATGTTAAGGCCCCTGCTGAAGAGGGAGGGAGGATAAAGGCCGCTTTCTTAAGGCCTGAGCCCTGTGCATCTGTTGCCCCGGGTGCGTGTGAAATGCTCCGTGTGGACAAAGTAAGCCATCGCCGGTGCCCAAGGCCCTTTGTGCCCAAAGCCTCGTCAAGAGGACTCTTCACAGCTCGGGCAAACACACTCTCCAGCCTCTCAGCTTAGCACTGGAGATCCTCCCATTGTCCAGACACACACATTAGTCTCTCGAGGACGGACGGGAATGGGGAGTGGGAGAACAAGGCGAGGAGACCCCCTCAATATGCACACACACACACACACACACACACACACACACACACACACACACACACACACACACACACACACACACACACACACACACCCTTCCTCATTTCCAGATGATAATTGCCATTGAAACACATTTTCTTTGTTGTTTGGAGACTAATTCAGAGAGCAAACCCATACGATGGGAAAAGGGTGATGGAGGGTTCATCCTTCTGTGATGACTTAGCTGTGCAATGGCCAAGGGGGTTTCTTTTTTCAACTCAGTGGTCACAATGAGAGGGAAAAATTAGTTCTTTTTCATTATTTTCCCCCAATTACTTGTCAGTCTTTTGCTTTGCATTCCGATTCAGAAAGCATAGCCAAAACATGCCCTTCACGTAAAAAAAAAAAAAAAAGACAACAGCACCTGACAATAATATTTCATACATCTAGTCGTGTTACAGTAGAAGACAAAGATGTTCACTGATACCACACTAAAAACTCAATGGTCTGGCACTCTGTCAGTCTCTATGTTGTGTGTCCTCCTGTCATCATAATAGAAAAACAGCACCTCCACTGAAAAACACTCCATAGCTTACTGCCTCGTTTCCTAGCATATCCATAAAACACTGCAAAGCAGATTAACACTTCAAGTGGAATGCAAAAAAAAATGCATTACCAGTGCGATAAACCACTCTGGGGCCACACGCTTGCCACCGTATGACCATGCACTATGGACCCTTTCAACAATAAAAACAAAAACAATGCTTGAACGTTCTATTTGGGTCCCAATCTACTTCCTCTGCATTAAGATAACATATGGAATGTTAAAACGGAAGCCTTGTGGGGCCTACTATGATGCTGATAATGGAACTCTCTTGAAAGGGTCTATAGTGTGTGAATATGACTAGACGAAGTACAAATGGTTTGAGGAGGAAGGCGTGACAGAGTAAAAGCAACAGAGGCCCAGTAAATGCAGAAACTACATTTATGTACAATATAAATAGATCATTATGATAAATAGTAAAGCATGGGCATGTTAACTCAGTTATCACTATCAATACAATCTACCACAGTTAGACACAGATGTTTCAACATAGAAACTTAATTAACTTTGCATTTATATTTCTGTTGCTTTCTTTTTAAAAATCACACGCAACTTTTTCTTAAATAGGTCAATTGCATCAGCTGAATATGGGACACTATGACAAATGCACTTCAACTACAAATAATGGCATTTTAATGAAGCAAATTAGAGGAAAGTTCTCTAAATGTCTGCACTTTTTGTCTGTTTGGCTAATACATCAATAACAACCTTGCAGAGCGGTAGTGTTTGATATACACTGGATTTACTTCTGATCAAAAGCATAGAGTAGTGTGTTAAAAAGATCCAATGGTTCAGAAATATCTTTTAACATCTAGAAAATTCATATGCTCAAACAGTGTGCACCACTTTGTTGAAAAAATCCTATATATATATTTCAGGATGAATATTTAATGGATAATGTAAAAAGAAGAAAGGTCAGCCAGCCTGCCACCAGTGGAAAAGTGTTTTTTTTTTATCACTTAAAAAAAAAAAGCGTCTTACTAAGAAGAGCGAAACCGAGGCAGACAGACATGGCAACCTGAGTGCATTTTACTGTATTTCATAATGAAAATACATATGTTCTAAAAATAGGAGGGGCAGAGATGGTGTGATGGGGTGTGGTGGGGAGCAGAGTGGAGTGGAGAGTGGAGAGGAGAGGAGAAGGAGTCCTTGAGGTAACAGTGGTTCAGAGCAGAACCGAGGCGAGTGGCTCACAAGGCTCCCGACTTAGCCTGTGTCTGCACAAGATATCCGGAGCACACAGAGACGCTGAGTAAGTCCAGGAAGAGTCATGTTCAGGTCAGACGCAGGAGCAGTGTGGGTGCTGGTGGATGCCATGTGATGGCAAGAGGGACTGGAGGCTTGCTGTCTTAGCAGGAGAGACTCTTAACTGTGTCTCACACACTGCTAATCAAGGCACTGGCACAAAAATCAATTAAAGGTGCAAAATGTAGCTTAGCCTCGTTGAGAAAGCTACATATTGTTGTAAATATCCATTGATTTCAATTGCTAAAAGATCATGTTTGTAAAGTCTTTGTGTCAGGTGTTATATGAAACTGTTTTGTGATTTAGCAAGGGTCAAAAAAAATACATCAATTAAAAAGGTATGAAACAGGTCAACCTAAGACCATTAACCTATTTACAGGGATACATATGATGAGACCTTGTGTGATGGTCTTTCCCAGCATCAAGAGCATACACTGAAAACGTAAAATGCTCACAGTCATGACTTGCTCCGTGACTTCTTCGACTTGTTATGGGAGAGATATTTTCTCCTTGCCATGTGCATAATTGATCGGGTTGCCATTTAAAGCCCTTCTCTCTGACTGTCTGTCTCAGTAATCCAAGTTGGTCAGAGTTACGAAACAAAGAAGAGGAGCAAGAGGCAAGGAAAACATTCGTCTCGTTCTGAGAGCAGGGCAGAGAAATTAGACAGCTGAGATCATGATGTAAGAGATCACAGTTTATGCAAATGTTGTCACGCTGTGATACCTCGACCTTTACTTCGCCTCACTACATGCTACATTAACATGATTGCATGAGATAACGCAGAGATCTTGCAACTGACAGGAGTATCACTGACACAATTTCCATACATAGCTCAGCAACCACATGACATTTTTGCAAAGCTATCTGAAGCATGTCTCACCACCACTCTATGTTGAGTCTTGTCACAGGTTTGCAGCAGTAGACAGGAGAAGCTTGTAAAAATACTCCCAAACTGCCAAAGAAAAACAACTCAGGTGAGACAGGGAACCTCCTCGGTAATTGACAGAGCCAAACGATTTTCCCCTTCTAGTGACAGACAGTTCCATGACGCCATGCCAAATGTATTTACCAGATACTCTGGGGGAAATAAGAACACCCCCCAGTCTGTGGGGGATGGTATATAAAATGATATAATAGGTGCCACAAAAAGTACCCAGATCAGCAATCGTATGTGTTCATAAACACTGCATGCTCTTGTGGACACAGTATTTCAATACCATGTGGAGTCATTTTAAAAACATCACAGTCATGTTTGCTACATAGATACTTTCCCTTTTGTTCAACCAAAATAATGCAAACTCCAAAACTGCATGTTATGCAACTAGCCATTAATCTACTGACAGAAGGATAGATTTACTTATAGCACTTGTGGTTGGATGAGCAAAGTTCCTGAGTCACTTGATTAGTCTCGATCTCTCAAACTTCAGTTACCACACCTTAGTATTGTCCACCATAGTATAGTTATTGTTCTTAGGAATTTCTTAAGAGGTGTTTCCACATAACAGTAAAAATGAACAATGTTTTAGTAAATGTATGTCATATTTGCAATATAAGTGACATTTACAGCCATTCAGTTGCCTGTCGGTACTGTTGACTCTACAACACTCACAACACATAGCTGTGTCACTCATGACCTTAGACCTTGAAGTCCAGAATGGCAAACAATATTTAACATGCATCAAGAATGTGCATCCTCCATTGCAACACAAGGAAACAGATACAGGATTCATACACAAAACTACTCAAATATAGCTTTAGGCACTTTAGCCTTAAACACTAATTATCCAAATTGCAAGTCTTCTGTTCTCTCTTCTTTAGTAGTTCTCACCCAGACAGGTCTCTTGTTTCACTGTGTTATACTGACATATGTAGGTTCCAGAAGGAGTCATCATCTAGGCTAGAGTATCAAACTTTTTGTTTGAATATAAAAAAGACAAACTTTTATAACTTTGAACACCCTACAAAATGCTTTAAAACTGCCCTGTGCTGCAGACCTCCATCATGACGCAGTTCAAGAAATAAGTTCAGTATAAATTCAAGTAGACTTATTCTTTACTTCACAAGACTTTAATGTTGGCAAACAACTATGTTGGGAAACAACTATGGAATGTGTAATTAGCAGCTAATAGGCCTCCCTGCATTCATCCAAACGGAAACACTATCTAATCCTTTAGTTCAATCAGAGAAACATCAGTGAGAGCTGGTACTTTAATTCAAATTACCACATTGTGTATTCTCAACAGCTCCCATGTCTGACAGACTCAGACACATAAAAGATGGTTCTCTGCAAGATTCCGGATCCTTCTCAGAGGATCCGCCGGACAGTGGGGCTCAGAGGTCAAAGGGCAGACTTAGCGGAGGCTCGGCAATGGGGCGGCTCTGTTTGCTCTTCATCTTCACACAGAAAGGCGGGGAGCTAAAGAACTGCCCTGTTCTCACACGAAAGAGATGGCAAGAGAGACAGACAGAAATAAAGAGAAAGATAGGCTACTCACTGCCTAAGCATGGTTTGCAAAAAACAGCTCACTGCAGAGATTTCTGAGACCTAACATACAATTCAATACAGCATTGGCATGGCTGGACAGAGACCAAATCTACTTTATTTCAACAATATTTATATGGTACTGTAATAAACTGGCTTTATCTTTTTAAAATCTTTAATGAAAGTAATTGGGATATTCCACGTCAAATTAAGAAGACCGCGGCAGCCCATGAGCTTTTACAATGAAAAGAGGAAACACACTGAGTAACTTTTTTCCATGAAAAGGCCTAAAGCATGAGAAGAGGTGAATGTGGGTAGTTTAATTACATGAGCAAATTTTGTTTGTTTGCTGTTCTGGGAGAGCAGTGCGAGTTGTATTACAAGAGTCTGAGTGGGAATCAAAGCCAGGCTGGGTTATCTTTGAACACGAGACATGGTGATTTGGAGAAAAAAGTCCTTCTGCTGGCGGCAGGCATGGAAACGGGCACTTGATAAAAAAGCAATCTCAACTCAAGTGCCATGTTCCATTCGCCAAAATCTATGATTAGGCTATAACTTTGAATTATATGATATGAACAACTCACATACAGACACATGCACCCCTCTCTCTCTCACACACATACACACACACAAACACATATAAACAAACAAACAAACAAAATAGAACAACAATAGTAAACTTTTTTTAAGGTAATGGTATTTTGAAGCATTTGACTGAAATACTGATACTGTACTTAGAGCAAATTGTGCCTGCACTTGTAAAGAAATTACAGTCCGCACTATGTATTTAAGTGAGACTGAGTGCAGATGGGAGGCAATATGAGCATACCCCATGACCACATAAAACAACGCTTTAATATTCACTGACATCAAAGGGGTAACACCAGAGCACCAGCAGCAAGCACTGACAACAAAAACAATAATTTAATCGCATCATTATAAATATTAAGTAAAAATCATATTTCTCTCACCATCTTTAAAGTGGGTTTTTATTATGTTTACTTGGTGTAATAAGAGGTTATGCTGATTGAGGTGTCAGGAGGGAACAGTCAGTTACTCTGTGATTCACAGGTTGAAACCGAATAAATTATTATCAGATAAGTCTCACTGTTACACCTGATGTCCCAGCCCTTTGGGTATCCTTGTGATCACTGCAGAAGCCCCCAGACATGTGAGTTCTTTTGGGGTGCATTAACACTTCGCTAACAGCTTCAGCTAGACACCTATCACTGCGATACTTTTGTGTTTCTTTTGATTTCAGATGAACTTAATCTATATATCTCTCTCAATTTTCCACTATCTAAAAAGCTGCAGTTGCAGCCTTCTCTTCTTTAAATGGAGAAAGGAGGTCTAAGGTAACACTAGAAATAGAAATGGCTGTGAATAGGAGCTGAGAGGCGAGGTATGCTGCAATGTTTAGAAGTGCTGAAGTGCCTTAAGGGAATCATTCTTACAACTTTTGGTGGCTTGTAATGTTTTTTTTTTCTTTTTGCTTGTAAAATGAGGAAGTATGAAACATGTTCAAATCATGTACAAAAAGTTCAGAACAATCAATTCTGTATCCCAAAAGACCCAAGGCTAAATCAGCACCAAATTACTACCTTACTGAGACGCAGGTACTTGTTTAAAATTGGCATCCAAATTTGTTTACCTCACAACCTTGTTTTCCCCTTGTCTAACAGAATACCTTTCTTCAAACAAAACAAAAAAAATGTGCACAGGTGGTGGAAATATAACATAGGATTCTTAATGTTCATCAAGAGGAACTTAAGAAACCACAATAACCAAAAAATGACAAAGCAGTCATTTGCAAATACCTCAGAAATGGGAGTTGAAGAGATTAGTTTGGGTGGATGGGTGGGTGACAAACAAGGGTGAGACAGAGATAACCTCTCACTGCCTCTCCTGTGTAAACCAGGGAAATTCCTATTGTTGGCAGATAGAGCAGAAGGCCTCACGAGTCCTTAGGCATTTACTGAGCATGTCTTGGCTGCACAAGACAGTGCCTGAAGAACACAGACTAAACACACTGACTAAGGGAGGGGGGAAAAAATCAAAATGAGGAGTGAAACTGTAAACTGTTATATCAGCCTGCAGCGATGGAAGAGTCGGGGCAGCAGCCGCATGCGAACACAAAGCACTCTGCCATACGCGCAGAAGAAAAACGCATGGCACTGGAACAATGAGACAAGCGAGTTGGTTGGTTGGTTGGTTGAGGTGGGGGGCTTTCAGAAATCAGGCAAGAACATCAATGAGAGAGGATGTATGCTAAATGCCAGTGAGGGAGTCCATGTTGGAGCAGCCCGGACCAGCTTTGTGTATGCTACAGACGGGTCGAACAAGTCCAGACACGTGCCCCACGAGCATTTAATAAATCTTACACTGAAGGAAAACCCTTAACAGATTGATTAACTGCTGACAGTTTTATGGCAAAATTACTATTGTTGCACTCCAAGCACTCATCATTAGTATTATCAATGATAAGGTGCAATCATTTATACCTCTGCCACACTTCTCAAACTCAGATCAAGTAGCCCTTACTTCCCCAGCCCCCAGTCTTTGATTTGGTCCCTACTCTATCAACATGTCTTTTGCTGTATGACAAACCAGTGAATTTTAATAACAAGGTGCAAATCTGATTATCTAATTGGACAGCTTGTGCTTCTGTGCATAGTTATGTAAATCTTACTGGAAACATGGTAGTGACTGTCCCATATCCCCATTTTGTTTCGACAGGATGATATCATAGTTAAGTAACAGTGAAATACTCAGAACACTGCCTAGATGTATCTAGCTCGGGTCATTCTATTTACATTTAACAATCAGTCATTTCTGAACAGTGTTCCTGCTGAGAAGGGTGGCAGAGGTTAATCACTGCAAATCTTACTAGGCCACAAAATCCTATGTTTACCATGCAGGGAACAATGAGGCCTTGTTTCTCTTTTGTCAACTGTACATAAATGACACCATTCTATGGAATAGACTTTAAAAGCAGGACACTGTTGATACCATTTCAAAAATGTAAAACAAGTGACATGCTTCTCATGGTAAATATAAATGAGATCTAGAACACCTGATTCTCTATGCTTAATTGAAGCATTCATACCGTTCATTTGGATGTATTCATACAAAAATACCTACACTAATTTAAGTGTCAAAACTGCAGTATAACTGTCCCATGATTTTTTATAAGGGTAAGCTCAAACTGTGAGGTGATAAAATATTTGTGTCTTACCATAAGACATGAAGATGAAGATAGACGAATGACATCATCCCTTTCCAAATTCAGCATCTTTCTGGTCCGAAAACAGTACAGAGACAGTAACGTTAGAGTTTAATAGCCTTCATTATACTTTATACAGATGAACTGTAACGTCCACGAATAGGGAAACAATGTTGCTGACCATTAGGACAATTCGACCTGCGTTATTTCAAATACGTGCAAACCAATAGGCCAATATTGTTTGAGCATGCAAACGTTAGCCCATTTCTTAGTGGTAACTTTGTATGGAGACTAGCTTCCAATTAAGCCATAACAGTAGCCATACATAGTAGTAGCCTAGGCTAGTAGGCCCAGGCCTGACACGATTATTAACCTTTTGGGCCACAGCACAGTAAATTAAACATGATAATTTCACTATAAACAAACAGTTAGTTGGCTTATAGTCAACGAGGATTTAAAAAAAAAGTTTCAGCTCAGCTAGTCTGCTAGTTTTCACCTTTCAACGTCAGCTAGTTTTGTTTAATCATAGCCAAGTTAATCAAGCCCATTTCATTTAGCTGTAAACAATAGCAAGCATCCCCGCCTCTGCATAGCTATTACCGGTAGGCCTACACACATTTTATATGTTATAAGTATAAGCATTTATATTTTATAAGTTTCACCAAATACATTATAAAGAAGGATAATATATGGCCATCTTACACCAGGGAACTGGTTGTCTTCCATTCCAATTCTTCCATTCCTACCTTTCACAAAGTTATGGTTATCATATGGGTGAATTTTCCTCAGAAATATGCCTACCTGTGCAATAGCTGCACCCGATTGCACGAGCAAGCTGTCAAGTAAAGCCTGATGAGTAGGCCTACAGTAGGTAGGCTACTTTACTAACATGTTTACCACATGTCCTTTATGATAATTAAGAAGTCAATCAAAAGTCTTTCATTATTATTCAAAATATTCAAAATATTCCTGAAATGTTTTGGCTGGGTGGGCCACGCAGGCCTTGCCTATTGATCAATGTTTAAAAAGGTCTCTTAAAGCTCACAATATGTGTCCATGGGGGACACAATAGGCCTGTGTCTGGTGTCCACGGTCTATTGATGGCCTTCATGTCTAAAATATGAAGATATATATTTCATGGACATTGAATATGTTTCCACTTTAGTCTCTAATGGAACCCTTTGTGCTGTCTGAAAGTGGACCTATACGCACACACACCTAGACTCAGACCATTACCATTTTAATTCCTCTCTGACAACAGCCTGTCCCCCTCATTCTCTTCTAGATGAGGGCCCCCAAAAGCCACAGGAGGTCTAGATCCATCCTTGGACAGGCCAAGCAGTTCCTGGGACAATCTTAGTCTGGACGGAAACACACAACAAAGATTCCTTTCAGCAGCGTTAATCAAACACTCAACGTCAGGAACAGCTGTCCTTCAAAGTGAGGCAGAGAGAGGACGAGTGCATAAGGGGTCAAACATACCAAAGGTCAGTTTGCTTTCCTGCTTCAAAAAAACAAAAGAAAAAATGGTGGGAACCATTTCTCCCAAGATAATTAAGAAATCTGTATAAGGTGATTACATTGTGGATTTTTTTGTGAATGTTTTTATTAAACAATATTTGACCCATTGTCATTTGAACTCTTTTTATTATCATTTACATATTGTAGACAATAGACATACCCCTAAGTTAGCTCACTGTTACACAATATCTATGAGTCTTGACCAAACCTGATTCCATTTTCTTATATACAGGCATATACAGGTAGACTCCTGCATTTAATGGAAAAATTACAGATGCACAGACACATTCATCAAACAATGGAGAATTGTTGAAGTGAAATGATTAGCAAGGATCACACTTGGTTGGCTAAAGCCGCTTAGAAGAAAAACAGTGTGGCAATGTGCTGAGTGCAGCCAGGTTTAAAACAATGCCAAACACAGCACCTTGTGCCAAAAGTCTAACACTTTCTCCCCGCTCAGTCGATGTGGTATGAGGAGACCTCAAAATCTAGTTCTTTCCAATCCTCACTTGCTATTGTGTGCTGTCTGAGTGAGTTAAGAGGGCGGATAGGCACCTATGGCAGACCGTGGCCTGATGCAACCGTGATTGTTTCTCGCAGGACGCCGGCCACTGAAGTGAGGAATTGCTTGCTGGAGACAGCAGCAGAGCTGGGAGACAGAATCAATTTCACCAGCCTGAGACAGAGATAACTATTTATCCCCTCTGGGAAATGGAGTTAGCAGAGGTGACAGTGATCTGTGACATGGCTGGGTCCATCAAGCACCAATTTCCGAATTCAATTAAAGGCCAAAGTGAAACTGACTGAATTCCTATATGATGATATGCAAATTCTCAATTTTCTGAATTTACATTTTTACAAATGTAGCCTATTGTATTGCATTGTGTTTATTTATTAATTTATGTATTTATTTTAATGACAAATTCAGTACATTTAGATGTTTGTTGATGTCTAAATGAGGTAGGCGCTCTGGAATGCTCTCAATAATAATCTGATCGCAGGGAGGAGGCTCTGATGAGACTAATTGTTTTTTTAACAGTTTAATCTTTTTGGGTAAACAAATGACTATAAAGAGTCTGTTGGCCAGGCAGTTTGCCACTGCCATAGTTAAGTGTTTGGCCTTTGTCTGTTCGGTGAATGATTTACTGATGGCCAGGTAAGAGCAGGTTTAGCATTAAGTGATCAATAATGCACAGTGCATTTCAAATGTAGGTACACAATGGGTCCTCCAGCTGACTATGTAAATAAACACTGATGGGAACAATAATTTGTGGATCTTCTGGCCAAAGGATACAATGTCATTACCATCCAAACATTCATAAGGGAAAGTGGGCAAAACAGTCTTTTCTTGTAATTCCAGTCTCTCTGAGTCTCTCTGTGTCCTATGTCTTTAAAAAATGCAAAGCCATATGAATATCTCAGTGATTGATTCAATATATTTATATTTAAAAGTATAAACATGTGAAGCATAAACATGAGATAATGCAAAAATCTAAAAGACATTTACCACTTCACTGAAGCTAAATATTGTTAACATTGAAATAAAACAAACAAAGGCCTTATTATTATTATTATTATTATTATTATATCATATAGGTTTAGTCAGATTTTTTTTTTTTTTCTTTTTCGCATGTCCAAATTTCCGTCAAGGATTCCCGGGAAACTGAAAGACCGGGGTACACGAAACTTGGTGGGCATGTAACCCCACATGGATAGCATGGAACCATCGTTTTTCATTTTGATCTGTATCCCCCCCGCTGGACTGGACCCCCCGAAAGGAGGGTGGGGCAGACACAGTTTTCTGTGAATATCTCGAGAACCGTAGGGTTTAGGAGGACCATTTTTTTTGTATGTTTGCCTCCAGGGGTCATGTTAACCCATTCCATGTGCACACATGTGCATAAACAGATACACACGCACACACATACATTCATAGAAATCATACGTATGACACATACTCACACAGTAGACATATGTACGCATGCATGCACATGCACAAACACACATACGCAGACAAACACACAAGCACGCACACACACACACACACACACACACACACACACACACACACACACACATCCTGTACGAGGAGTTTGCCCTCCTATCCTCAGGCAGACACTTTAGAGTACTAAACTGCAGATTAAATAAATACAAAAACTCCTTTATCCCAACTGCTATAAAGATGCTCAATGATAGGTAGCTGGCTACCTATATGTTATCCAGTGTGCAGCTCTGACTGAGTTGTTTTTTTTTTGTTTTTTTTTGTAACTGTGGTGGTGTGGAGCTGTATGTGTAACTGTTGTTTTTTAATTGCCTATGTATGAGCTGTGTATGTGTGATGCAGTGATCGTGAAGCCCAAGACAAATTTCCCCTTGGGGACAATAAAGTATACTTTACATTACACACACCCACACACATAAACATAAACGTGTGCACGCACACATGCACACAATTCAAGATTTCTCAGAATTATGAACAGGCAAGATGGGGGTGGGGTTGTATAAAATTAATTTTACATGTGAAATCTATGAACTAATCATGTTTTGGTACTTGTTGTCTAGCAGATACCAGTGAGAATTGAGTGTGGATAATGCAATTTAGTGAGACAGTTAGAGTCATATAGGCCATTCAGCGTGATTTATTTTTGTGGAAAAAATGTGCTGGACTGGGCGGCGGTCATATTTTGTACCGCTCTGCGGTACATCTAGTTAATGAGCAGATCAATGAGGAGTCTCTCTGTGGCATCCCTGGTACACCTGGGCACACGTTGTACAACACAAGCTTGCGTGTATCCCTACATGACAGCTGAATGCCGAGATTGCTCATCACACAAAAGCTTTTCAGTGTCTGTCTGGTATGAGCTCATCTCTAGGATACCCTTGTGTTTTTTCGGAACGCCAACACCAGCTTGACTGGAAAGTAACTCATCTTTTGTCTAAAAAAAAAAGGTGTGAATGTTTACTAAACGTGCCAAATGCAACACTTACCCCAACTGACTGGATACAAAGGCCAAGCTGAGTGCTCTGAAAGCGTGAAAGATGAAAGCGTGATTCTGTGTCTGTCATCTGTCAGTCAAACAGGTGTGAGAGATGGATTGACAAGGAGCTAAGAGAGAGGAAAGGTAATAAAGACAGGCCGAATGAGAGAAAGGAATAAAAAATAGAGGTCGTCTTTGGTTATGAGATTCATATATTTTATTTGCATTTCTCTGTGTGTGTGTGTGTGTGTGTGTGTGTCTGTTCACATACAGTATTGTATTTGTATGCATGTGTGTGTTGTCTGGTAACACTTTGATATGTGTACAGTGGTTACAACGGGGCATAAGCAGAAACATGTCAGGCTCATGAGGGGTCACAGCATTTGTTTATTAATCATGGGGTTGTGTGATGTGTCTCTCATCACAGCAACAGGTATAATTACGCTTTAAAGGGCACACAGGGCTTGATGTGTCTGAGTCTTCGTTGGCTGTTTCATCTCTCTCCTCTTGGTCGCTTTGATGTGGAACGTGCGCTCAGGTGAGCGGGGGCATTTGTAGGACTGCTCGATGTTGATGCACGGAATGACAATTCTCCTTGCAATTAAATCCCAGGCTCTCCACAAAGGGACATCAATGTTGACTGAGCTGAGCAGAGTAACTGGCCATGAGGCAGTATTGATTTAGTTTTGATCATTCTGATATTCTTTCTTATCACAGGATGATGGAATATGGAGCCTTTATTAAATCATATATTAATCTACATGATGGTATTTCTGTTTTGCGTGTAATTACAAGAATTGAGTTGAGAGTGACGATCCAGATCTGATTGAGTTAATTGGCCAAATATTTAACCTAATGAAACAGAACATACTAATGCGTGGCACTCTTTCCTTATACCTGCACAACAACATCTTGGAATGTAGGAGGGCTGCCACTAACATCATAGAAGGAAAAAAACAAGAAGTGCTCACCACTTAGCCTACAGACAGCTTGACCGACCTTGAAAGATTCACCCCATTGAAAGGTCATGTGAAATGGAACGCTCATCTAAGAATGCTTGAATTGCATGAGTTCCTGCCCACCCCATTCCGTCGCATATTGATTCATGGTGTCAGATGAAAGATGTAAAGTGGGACATCAGAGAAAAATGTAAACATGCCGCGCATTACTGTCCTTGATCCCCCATTTCACCTTTTAGCAGAGGACATTCTCAGGGCAACACCCTGCTCATCAGTGAGACGGTAGTGTCAGCCAATCAAAACTAGCCATGTACGGCAATGCTCTTTTATCAGAACTTTATTTCGCCTTTCATTTTCAGAAGCAACAACTTTTATGTCATCCAGTGTGAAATTGCTACCACAGTCCAATCATCATTAGATTAGATCCGTCCACAAGTCTGTCATGTTGTCTGTCTGTAAACCCACTAAATGATTGATATGGCAAGCAGATGGAGATGGAGAACCTCAAGAAGGTGGACAACAGCAAAATACTGTGGAACTTTTTTTTTCTGTTCATTCTGGCTGTCAGATAGCTGGAGTGTGAAGAGATGAGCAACACACCTGTTTAACTTGGCAGGTAAGAACGAGCAGGCAAACAGCCAATGGGCTGTCCCCTTTTCGGAGCAATCGTTTGCCGCACAAACCACTGTCCTTTCAGCACGACAGCGGCTGAACGAGACTGTGAAGTCCTTCGAACAAGATGTCCATCGCTGGAGCACGCATGACAATACACGTGCCACAGGTCCTCCGTATCAGTCTGAGGACTTCAATAGATATCGTTGCTTATCCAGAGGGGTAATTTCCAAGTCTCAAATGGGTCCTTTCCTTGTCTCTAAGCATTAACACTTGCTTTATTAATTAATACATCAAGCCGGGAGGCACCATAATGTCAAATTAAGATGACATCCTCCACTAATGGCCTGAGGAGCAGACTGTAGATATTTGGTGGGGAGAGGTTTGTTTGGGCTTGATGTACATCCATCTGACTGATCATCATGCCAATAACAGGAAGTGAGAGCACCAGTGGAAACTTACACAGGAGATTGGCACAGTGGGGGCTGGGTGAAGTGGAAACGGCTTCCACATGGGATTTGAAAACTTAAATGCATACTAGTAAACATCTGCTTGGTCATCCATTTTTTGCTGATTAGGTGTTTTGTTTTGTGTTTGTTATTAGATGTTCTTCTTTTTAGTATGTTTTAGGTAGATAAAACAAATCTGTAATATCCTACATAACAATGCTATCAACAAAACAAGTTGTTATCTATATAACATTTTTGATGAGTGTCAAATTTATTTATGAGTTGTGAAGATTATTAGTATTAGAAAAAAAACACTCCTTTGCTATGTCCTCTCTGACATATGGCATTTCCATAGATAAAACATGAATGAGACTAAATGTATCTCAGCTTGTGTAAGTGTGTGTGTGTGTGTGTGTGTGTGTGTGTGTGTGTGTGTGCATGAACACACGTTTCTTTGTGCATATGCACAGCAGATACAAGCCAGGGCCCTTGTTTTCCCAATGTTAACAGCCTGAAACAGAGCATATCGAACTTTGCCAGTCTTCAAATCCACGTTTAAAATGTTGTGGTTTGGCTGATGGATGTTTCATTGCACCACACTGAAAAGCAATTACACAGTGACAATCAAATGTCATAACTTTCAGCACTGTGAAAAATGCTTCCTAAAACTTAAGGCATGTTTCTCTCATTCATAAATGTACATATAAAAGTATCAAAGCTCCCTGAAACTAGGTGACATTCATTCATGTGAGATTTATTTGATGCACTGCTGTAGGCCTGCTTGCACATATTTGCTAACATGTTAAAAATGTGCGCTGAATGAAAAAAACAACATTCAATATCTTCTTTGGTCATAATTAGGCTATGACAAAATGAAACAGTCATACTGTGTCACTGCATGGAGATACCACAATAGAGGCTTCTCTCTCTAATCTAAAGTATGCACTAATGAGCTTCTCTGTGTTCACATTCAGACAAATAATTGGAAAGCAAAAAGCATTTCTGTTAATTTACCCAACATTAACATTTAGATAGGACAGATAACAGAAGCAGAAATGTTGCATTGTACCTTTAACACTTTGGAAAACAAGTAAATATGCACTGCTGGTTTTAGCTGTCATCACTGTCTGAAATTACAACACGAGCTCAAAGTATTGCTCTCGTCTGGCAAAGCCTCAACATACTTTGAAGAATCAAAGCAGTGGTGAATGACTTGCCTGCTGAACAGTTAAGCAACATGTGTCATTTAGACTGGCAGGGTTTTTTTCATCATGGACTTGGCTTCAACAATCCAATCATTTGTGTTTTGTGTGAGGGAAGTGATGGAGAGGGCTTAGCACTATACGTCCTGTGCAGACATGACTAGCACAGTGAGAGTATAACTGTTTTTAATATAAATTGTTATTACTGGCAATAAACACTGCAATGGTGGTTTGATTAGTAATAAAGGTTGTATTTATAGTCATGATTTAATTTTAGAAGTAATAGTTTTGGCTGTTGCCGCAATGCACACACACACACACACACACAAAAGATCTCCAACGACTTAGCTTGTTGTAAAGGAGTGATGATAACAATGAATTCATTACTACATGCTACATATACCAAAGATAATATACAAACCCACTGGAAAGAACTTACATGGCAAAATTAAATGTAATGCACAGCGTGATGCTGTCAGCTTTTGAACCACAAACCTCAAGCAAGCTCACACAAAACATAGGCCTGATTCTTTTTTTACATGTGTAGAGTAGCATCACCTTTGCCTTACTGACTCTATCCAAACCTCTACATGGACCCAAACAAAAAGGGTGGGGAACAGGAGGGGTTCTCGAGTGCACGTGGAAAGTCCCCAATTCTGTGGTAATTCTAGTGAGTGGTTTAGGATATTTATCCTCATTGCCCAAAGAGATGTGCATTTACGAGATGTTACCACAAACACATTCCACGAAGCCCGGGTAAACTACAGGCTCCCTCACTCACTCAATCGCATGGAATAACAGGTGATTTATGGAAGGGCTGTGAGGAAGGGAAGTCTGCAAGCTTATCATCAGCTCAAGACCTTCTCTTAAAATGAGTTAATTGCTTTCCCTTGGATGGGTGGGGGGAGATCATATTAATGATAGTAAATCTACACATGGTGAAAACATAAATTTTCCATAACAGGTTGATATGCCTTTCTGCTTTATGTCAAAGCCTGCTGAAGCCCCTTCAAAAGTCCTGTATCCAAGTTTCCATGCCAATTCCATTCTCTTCATCTCTGCTCATATCTGATATAGCTTCGGTTGCGAAGCCTCAGGAGAAGTAATTTCCTTTATGTGAGATGACATGAACAATGTGACCATGAAAACCTTTCTTTTTTCTGGCCACAACAAAATCAACTGTGAACCACAACCACACAACCACAACAAAATGAACCCACTGCTCCCTATGTGCCTAAGGTATAATCTTAATCATTGGTGCACATATGAAATCAGCAGGTAGCAAAGGTGAGGAATAAAAACCCCATGCTGCGGCTGAAGTTGGCAGGGACACTCAGCCTCAGCCCCCTGCGCTGTGCTTCTTTTTTTTTTTATGTTAATTCCCTGCCTGGGCTACAATTTACAGCCATTATGACAGTCTATTTTAAGCCGCTGTGATGGATTCTGCTCAATTATTGGCCATTATGGGCAGAGATGGCTTCACGAGTGTTCCAGAGATTGCGGGGTTCCGGCTGCACCATTCTAGTGCAATCCACTTAGCACACGCAGTAGTGGAGGTCCTCTGCAACAAGTCTGCCTTTGTGGAAGATGTGAACAAACTGTGATTATAATCATCAATGTAGAACTTTCTGCAGTGACGTACCTGTGTTCTAATTCTATGAGCATTGCTCGATGTTGTGCAACCTTAAAAAAGGCCTTAGTGCATATTCATGTAATGTACATTTTCTATCTTGCTATGATGCATTGGCCTCAAAAGGAAGAGCTTGTAGCATACGTGCCTTGGATGTCTCTTCTGGCTTCTAGTTTTGCACATTCTTCACATGTATTGTGCAAAGGTCCTGTCTGCAGAGTTTCAGCACTTTGCTGTGGCCTTACACAAGCTGACACCAACGCACGCATTCCCAGAGTGAGATCGGTGGCATCGGCGGCACATCACGCCCAGACCGATACCACACCACCCTGAGAAACTTCTCCAGCCTCTGCGTGATTGACAGCCCGCCACGGGAGGAGGAAGACCGAGGCCGACTCCGACTCCGTTGGTAGAAGGGCTCTGCAGTGGACCGCTGACTGCCAAGGTTTTGTCCCCGCACTCAGCAAACACCGAAGGCAACCAGAGGGGGCATGGGGTTCAAACGGGCAATATCACAGGCAGCCAAAAGGACGCAGAGAGCCAAGGAGGGCCCTCCTCTCTGTCAGACGAACACACACAAAAAAACAGCCAATCAATAACTTCTCAAGTGCTAATAGGCACTGCCACATTTTGTGATATGTGAGCACGTTTGTCATCTATGCCGCCAGGAGATTTACGGCAAATCCATTGGCAGGTCCAAAGAATGAGGTAATGTAGCACTTAGTAAATGAAGTAAAATCCTGAAGCCTGCAGTGATTTGTATTTCATTTACAGAGGACGCCTCTAATCGCTTGGTGCTCCATCTCCATTGGAAGACGTAATGGCGTCCATGTTCTCTGCTCCTTTATGGGACAAGCTTACTCAGCAGTGACGCAGGAGATTACGGAAAAACAGAATTGCATTTCTGTCCGCTCCCCTTGATTGGTTCCCTTTTAGACTCATGGAAGGGGGAGAGGTTCCATTCTCCATCAAGTAATTAAACTCATATTAGGAGGTGGTTACGGTGGGGTCGAAAAATCATTTGATTTCTGTCCACTCCATCATCCCCACCCCCACCCCCACCCCCACCCCCCAAGAAGGGGCTAGTCTCTGGGTCAACTCTTTAGCTGACATAATTGCTTATTAACTGTTGTGACCCACCCTCCCCTTACCATATTCACTCCATAATTCAGTTGAGGACAATGTTGTATATCACATAGGGGACCCTTTTTTATTATGGCAACCCTGACACAACAGTCTGATTTAAACACAAATATAAGCACAAGGTCACAGTAATTACTTTTAATGAGTATTCAACTACATACAATATTGTAAATCTTCAAAACACCAATGACCGAAGAGGGTAAAACCAGCAATTGCATAGTTACAGCAACCATTATATAGTATATTCTATGCACAATAACTTCAGCTACACAGTTTCTAAAGCTATAGTACAGCCCATGAATATGTTACGTCATGTATGTAGAGGTCTCATTCTCATGTTATTTCTTTGCCTGTTTTAACACATAGAGGCAGAGTGGAGGGAGTATAGATGCTGAGCTTTTCTGAGGAAAATAATCAGGGTGACAGTGAGGATCCAAATTCCATGGTCATGGGTCAAGTCCAATGTCAGGGAACGTGAAAAGGGAGAGGGCCAGCTTTAGAGCGAGACGATGGACGGATTGACAGAAGGCAAAATAAAACTCCGCTAACAGACTGGTGTGTCTAGATCTCCCAGGGTAAAGTGACAGATCCCCGACAACAGAGGGTCATCATTATTGAGACAGATTCACAGAAGCAGAAGCATGGCTGGCCGTGAGGATTAATGATGATTTCTTTCATTCAACAGAAAGGATAGACCTAGAGCCTGTGCCAAAGCAGCCTACTCCATGCCACAGGTGCACACTTCATTGTTAACGTTTTTATACACAGTGCAAATAAATATTGAGCAATCACCCAATCTTCACAGTGGTTTTCTCATTCACATCTGCTATGATTCACAAACTGTGTAAACAGTCATTAAGTTCTTTTCCATTTCATGTTCTTTTTCTGATGGCATCCGAACATGCTGCCATTCACATTACATGCCCAGTACATTTCTTTGAACAGAGATAAATAGTAGGATTATTTTTTCCTTTTCATGCTGTCTGTGGCTCACAAAGTTTGCAAAGGGGTTCAGGAAAGGGTTCCCTTTCAAAGCATTATGGTTTCAGACCTTTCTTTTTTTCTTTCTTTTTTTTTTACCCCTCCTGTTTCTTAAGTCATCAGCCCTTTGCACGACAACATGAGTTTTTTCTTCTCAAAATACCACTGAACAGGTAAAGAGGTTCACAGGGGAAGAAAGTTAAATAAAAAGCTCTTTAAAACAGTATTTATAAAGAGGGGGGAAAAAGGCAAACACTGTCCCTGTTGAAAATAAAAGCTTGTTCTGAAATCCATTTCGATGACAGTTGGAAGAAAGCAGCTTTTATGCAGGGCTTGAGCCTCATCTCTTCCACCACATCTTTCGCCTTTTTTTTCGAAACCGCGATCATTTGCTTAAAAACACAAGGCAAGGCCCCACGTTGGCCGCTCAGGAAGGCTGTCCTTTGATTGCGCGCTCCGAGGTTGAATTCTTCACTAATAAATTGTTCCACACCTTTGTCCGTGGCATTATGGGCCAAGGTCTGGGCTTTTCTTCCCTTAAGCCCAAGAATGCAGCAACCTCTTGAAAAAGCAGAAGGGCTTCCCTCCTCACTGAGAGACAGATTCTCTTGTCTGTTTTCTTAAAACGGGCCCATTTGATTGACACATTGGTGGAGAGGATCTCATCGGCAGGAATCTGAGTCTGCCTTACAGCACATCAAAGTCACGTCAGAGGGCCAAAAGCATTTTGTGTGTGTGTGTGTGTTTGTTTGCCAGTGGATACAAACCACACTGCAAAATAAAGTGAGAGACTTTCATCATTGTGTCTGTTTTGGGGGTGAAAAAATGGTGTTTATGTGTTTTGTGTGTGAGTATGTGTGTGTGTGTGAGAGAGAGAGACAGAGAGAGAGGGAGAAGGAGAGAGGGTGTCTCTTTCCTGCGTGAGCGTGACCTGGGTGAGATACCTGAGCTCACAGGGAAAGTATGAGCCGCTGTGCTTTGTTGGCTCAGCGACAGCTAGCTGCGATGTTTCACCTTTGTGGAGACGGCCCTTTTAAGGTTGTGTGCGGAAACCATTCACTGACCCTCCCCTGGGAAAAGGTTAAATTTGGATGTTTTTACGGCATGACTGTCGATTCTGTTGTCTAAGGTAAACATGTAGACACAGAGGCAGGCGGTTGTGTGGAAACTGATGCTCGTCATGGCAATGACATCTATGGTTTAGTAGCCTCTTGCAGAGCTCAGAAGAGGAACTTGACTACCATTTACTTGAAGGTCTGATGAACACATCAGCTATATCTAATATGTAGGCCTAGGCCTATGTGCTCTGCCTATCATAGCCACAGGGAACATATCAAAGCCCAGGAGAAAAAGTTAAGAAGATGTTGGTGGCATGTTTTAGACTACACTTTAGGCCTACTGTCAGTATAGGCCTAATATCTTACACATTTTAAGTATTTTTAAGCCTCAATATCATAGTTGACAAATTAAATTAAATAAATAGGCTATCCAATGTTTTGCATGAATTATCCTAATAAATATTTAAATGACCATGCTTTGGGTGTCTTACACATGCTTAGGCCTAGAAAATGTGCCTGTCTAGTAAAAACGTCTCGGCTAAATCACATAATTTTCTGTTATGATCTGGTCTAATGTTATGCTGGTTTGAATAAAATTAGGAGGAAGTGCATTTGTGACTAAGAATTGCAATCCCTCTTTATTGTGTCTCTCTATCGTTATTCTCACCAGTCCAGTGTGATCCTCAGTGCGCTGAGCTGGAAGTGTTGAGCAAAGACTTGATTAACTCCGTCTCTAAGCAACCATCCAAACAGCGGAACTTCCTCTAGTGACAATGCGGAAGGTTTGGGGTTTTCTTTTACATGCACCTTTTGTAGGTTCACGCACGAATATGAAAATACTAAGCTACTACACACAGTCTAAGTTATCTTAGCGAACTCGTGTTTATTCTAATAGTTCACACTCGGTTGTCTTGGTTGTAAACTGAAACTGTTTTCTGTCCATGTCTTTAAACATGGTGCGTTATCAAAGAGCGTGAACAGGTTAATACATGTGTCTGATTGTCAGAGAACAATACTATCAGCTGATTACTAACATACTCTGTTTTATCTTGCAATAACTCTCCGTTTTTGAACTGTTGAAGTGTCAAATGCCTAGGGATACACAGCTGCTTCTCCAAAACATTGTATCGACACATAACATGTAGTGTCATATTGCAGCTTAAGTACGCTCTTATGACTCAGATGAAGCATTCATCTCGACTTCAATGCATTGTGGTTACAACTTAAAAATAGACTAATTCCTCGTTCGCCCACTCTGTTATTCTCTGTGATTGTTTATAAACATTTATACAGAGATTGCGTGCATCATTTTATTGCATCATTTGGCAAGCCATGAGACAGTGCCTAATCTACAATGATGTTTAATGCTGACATATCACATAAAAAAGGAAGATGATGACTGATTATCAAGTGTGAATAGATATAATGTTGTGAAGTTTGTGAATAGGCCTAGCTTTTTGTTCAATTGTTACACCCACTTTCTTTCTTACAGTGTTGCAACTCCAAGTCAGAAAATGGAAAAATGGCCATCACAGCTGTCGCTCTTCAAGACCACATATCAAGATCCTTGCTCCGCAGGCTGTCACTGAGTGACCCAGTGAGAGACAGACTGCGAGTGAAAGGCCCAGGCCAGAGACCCTGTCAGAGAAACAGGCACGAGAACAGCAAACCACAACACTCATTGTCACAGAGGTCACTGGATGGGAGGGAGTACGTGTTGGACCCAGCACCACCACCTCTAACGCTGGGTATTCTTTCTCAGTCTATGCATAGTTCAAAATAAGAGTGTAGGAATGTCTTTCATAATAAATGCTTAGGCCTATTTACTTAGAACAAATCTACAAGCTGGATGAGAGTTTTAATAGAGAGTTTTGACTCAGTTTATTGAACTAGCTCTGCAAATGAACTTGATATTTTGCTGCACACCTAGGCCTACTGAGAATCCCAGGTAAATGCATCACTGATCACTTGTTTTTAGCCTATATTACTGCAGTTCCTTTGTATTTTGTGTTGTTGTTCGTAGTGTTTTGGTCTGAAGGTCACAGGCATGTGTCTGTCTGTAGCCCAGAAGCTGGGTCTGGTGGAGACTCCTCGGAGGAGGCTGTCAGAGGCGGAGTGGGAGCAGGTGAAGTCCCGCTCCGTCCAGGAGGGGGACAACACACAGCCCTGTGTCATCTGCAAGGAAGAGTTCTGCCTGCAGCCACAGGTACACACACCTGCCGCATCCCTTAATCCTGACCATCACTCGATCTTATTCTGCCATAAGCATGCACGCACTGTAGACTAAGTATTCAATGTTGACTATAGTGTCAGGAAGGAACGAACTAAAGGAGGAACCTTTAGAGCAGTGTTTCTCAAAGTGTGGTCCGGGGACCACTGGTGGTCCGCAAGCTATCTCAAGTGTCCGTGAGCAGACGGTAAAATATAATGTAGATGAGTTGTTTCCAACCTGTATGTAATTCAAACAGTTCTGCAACACTTCCTATGTAAGCTACGCCAGTTAAAATCATATGAATCCTCCTGATACAATAAGCAAGGTGCAAAGACAATGAGCAAGGTGGTTTAGTGAGTAGGCCTATTGTGTAATATACTGTTTGTTATCTACTCTTTTAGCTAGGTGGTCCGTGAGGTTTTTTTTATTGGTTAGGTGGTCCTTGATCTGAAAAAGTTTGAGAAACACTGCTTTAGAGGTTGCAGTGAGGCCCAAGAGTGAGGCCCAAGTGTGGGTGACTTAAAGATGCAATTATGTGGGTTGGGATATTCCAATAAAGAGGATGGAAGAGTGGTAAACCTAGTTATTTTTGCTAAGGTGCTTGGCAAGTGAAATATGATTTACCAGGTAGACTGCCAGACCAACCTTTTGATAAAAAAAATGACTGGAATAGTTTTGATAGTGAATCATTTATTGTGTTGTTGGCGACACGCCTGCTCTTCCACAAACTAAAGACATCACCATTGTGGAAATGCTGCATATAATGCAATGTTGTCAAGTCCACGAGTGTTGTGAAGCTGTCCAAAAATGTGTGAGATGCGTCCTGCCACTGTTATCTTTTGGTAGCAACACTCCCAAGCATTATTATATTGATCCTTTTCCTACATTTTCTTCAAACACATGCTAGTGAAAAGGTAAAAAAAGAACAACTGTGAAATGGAAATGGTCCTCCTGTACCTGCACAAATATTAATTTATCAGTCTCTCCTGTGTGTGTGTGAGTGTGTGTGTGTGTGTGTGGGTGTGTGTGTGTGTGTGTGTGTGTGACCATGTGTGATGTGTGTATGTGTGTGTTTGGGCCTTAACCCTTGGTTAATGGCGTGCTTGCTCTGCTTGTGTTTGGTGTGGTTTCTCTGAGAGTTATGCACTGTAACCGTTAAGGTATGTTGCCATGACTCAATGGCAGTTGTATTCTCCAAGCGTACACAGAGATTTTTTTTGAAAGACACCTCTTCTGAACACTCCCACCCACAACCCCCTTCAGCACCCCCCCCAACCTGCCCCCCCCCCCCCCTCATGCCCAAACCCAGTGCCCCCACCCTTAGTTCCTGTATGCTCTAATCTGTGTGGACAACTGTACAAATTTACCCATACTGCCTTGTAACTCAACTGTGACGTGATGATGTAGCAATCAGTGGGTTAGTGTGAGGGGGTCATTCACTGGTTTACACCTTTCTGATCCCCTTTTAAGATGCCAATCTCCACAAGAATGCAGTGGAGAAAGGGCTGCTCACACAAAGCACAGTTGCCATAGATGCATGTGTAAATATTAGTTTGAGAGAGGGGGGCGTTTGTGAGGAAAAGGGAAAAAAATGTTAATTAGAACTTCAGGCAAAACAGCGGACAGTAACAGAAGACAAGAGGCAAAGCTGCATTTATTTACATCAAACACTATGCACTAGCGATGTTTCGTTGTGTGTGTCTGCACATAATTAGCATGTGAAAGGAGAGCCGTTGGATGTGTATTGAGATGTGCAGGTTTCTTGTAGGTGCACTGAGGGCCTGCTCCACAGACAGGCCACACATTCTTTCTGCGTAGTCTGGTGGTGGTGGTGGTGGATTTGTGTCTTTCCTTCATGAAACCTGGCTGTTTTTTTTTCTCTCCTTCAATCATGTTGTGGTGTGGAACTCTCTTTGTGTGCCTACTGAGTGGTGTGTGTGTGTGTGTGTGTGTGTGTGTGTGTGTGTGTGTGTGTGGTAGGGCCTGTGCAGTCTAATGGCTTTTGGAGCTGTCGGGTATAGATTGAGCTCCATGGGGTGCCTCCTCCCTTTTTTGATGGAGGCCAAAAACAATGAGAAATCAATGCAGCAACACACACACACACACACACACACACACACACACACACACACACACACACACACACTGTCCCACCAAAGTGCCAACTTTATGAACACACACACATACAGAACTCGCAAATTGTGCACTCACAAACACACACAGCTCACAGCTAGCTCTGCTTTCCATTCTCCAACAACAAAAAATCCACACACTGACATTCAGAGTAAGTAAACACATATCCATATCCACATCCGCAATACACATATCCACATCCACACCTGTTCCCGTACCCACCCACCCACCCACCCACACACACACACACACACACCCACACACTCTGTCTCTCACTCACACACATCTCACAGGACTAGACAAAAAACACTTAGAGGAATAGTGAAAACCAATCTGTCCTTCTGGGTGCCCCTGGGGCTGTGCTCATGCCAGGAGCATTTAGAGGCTACAAGCCAGCTCATTGATCGCTGCGCCACGTGTTTAGGGAAGTACCAGGCCAAACAAAGAATTAGGATTCTGCTGCTGCTGGAGTCAGTTGAACGTGTTTACACCAACGGAGTGTTTCAAGTTCAAATTGATGATTACACACGTTTGCTGATACTGTAGATGCTTGCATATCAGTTTATTGTAATAGATGTTAAATTGATGTCTGTTCTGTCTTTGGGCAGGTGCTGCTGTCTTGTACTCATGTATTTCACAAGGTATGTTGAAACATTTTTATTTATCAATACATCATTTGATTCTCCACAGATTACTTAAAGGTAAACTATGCAGTATTGGCAATTTCCTTACTGTTTTTTTTTCAGTTTTTGCTTATTTTTCGCTTGCTCTGTCATGACGAATAGCTGAGAAACTCCATCGCTACCTTTTTCTAGCCGGTGCCTGGCGTGTATGTGTATTTGAATGCAGTAAAGCAATTCGTTACACTCGTTATACTTCCTGACACTGAGGCCGTCGGCCCGCCGGCCCACAGTTGCAAGGGTGGTTTTTCCGCTCACAGGCGCTAGGGGGAAGCGAGACGGCCACCATTCAACCCGAAAAAAGTCATATAACCATTCCAATGACTCTGAAGCTGGTAAATGAAGGTAAATTAAACTAAACAACTTGCATATTAAGCTAAAAAACCAGCATAGTGTGCCTTTAAATTAGGTATGCAATCTTTAACTTAATAACAAAGATGGAGGAGGAACACATTCAATCTTTTTGGCACAGGTAGGGTAGAAATACAAGGCATTGTTTTCAAAAAGATCGTAATATTTTCCTCTATCCTATGTGTAGTCACAAGTCATACTTTATTGTCTATTGCAAAAGTTGCTAAATTGTAACTATACAGTTATTCAAACACTTATTATCAATATGTAACACCATATTACTTATTGGCTCCTACTGTATATAACTCTAACAAAGCACCAGTGTGTTGGTAGTAATCATTATTATTCAATATGTAATTCTCCATTAAACGGTTTAATTATCCCATCACAAGGGCTATATAATACATCTTGTGACCAGAAATGTGTGTGACAAAGCATATCTACTAGTGGCTAAGCAGCTTGACCATGGGGGTTTTATAATTGTGCTTATAAAACACTACACAGATAGTGTACTATATGATTGGCTTCAGGTAAAAGCAGGTGGTTATAGGGACACAAGTAACAGAAGATCATATCTAGATAGATAGATAGATCCCGGGATCAATAAAGTATCTATCTATCTATCGATCTATCTATCTATCTATCGATCTATCTATCTATCTATCTATCTATCTATCTATCTATCTATCTAGATATGATCTTCTGTTACTTGTGTCTATCTGAAACAATTCATCCAAGTGTTGTGGGTCAGCTTGTGTGCTGGTCCTAAGGGGCAATAGTTTCAGTAGTATGCTAGGGTTGTGAATGCACTAGCCCATCCTGAAGACAACATCAAACCCATATGGTCATAGACACTAGCTTGTTAGCGCGTCCTTCTGACTGCATCACCTTCAACGTGGGCAGGTCTGCTAGTGTGAGTGTCTGAATGCCGGTCTAACCCCCAGGCTGTCCCCACAGGCCTGTCTTAAAGCTTTCGAACGCTACTCAGGCAAGAAATGCTGTCCGATGTGCAGGAGGGAGCAGTATGAGACACGGGTGATCCACGAGGGAGCCCGCATCTACAGGGAGAAGTGTGTCATCAGGTAGGGACACTCGGAGATGGACGATGGGAGAACGTCTCCCTGACATTTCTTTCATAGCTTTTATGTGTCAACACTGTGATATGCATCATTTAACACTTGTAAACATAACGGATGAGTAAGATTAGTTCTGGTGAAGTTGTACAATTGCAAAATGATAAAATGCTGTATCCATAAGAGACAGAATGTGATGTCAGAATGACACCATGGGTGAAGAGAGGGACTGTAAAAGAAGGGTAGGTGTAAAATATATCTCTTCTTCTGTTACTCTGCTCCCAAGAATACAGGCATGGTGGAGGGGCTGTGTAGCTCGGAGATGGTATCGAAACGTCCGGCGATCTGTCCCACCAAAAGACAAGCGGCTGAGACAGAGGTTCTTTGAGACCAAGGTAAAGAAAATTTTACAGGCAGCCATAGAGTTTATACTTTAGCCTAGTAGATGGAATGATAACTCATCATGAACTAGGAGGGCACGTGGAGGCCATAGACTCAGGACATATTCACTCAGTCGCCCTGTTGGTCAGATCTACTCCAAAACGTAATGGGTGCATCCTTGGAGCATGTTACTCCTTTGCACTAATGTAAAGTGTAATGAAAATCAGGCAGATGGCTTTTGAGTTATCCATCTCACATACAGACAAACAGACAAACAAACCGCACTTAAAACATATAATCTCCTTGGCGGAGGTAATAACCAGGGCTGAAGTGGAGTCAGTCAATCAAACCTATGGTGCCCCTGAGCTTAATCGAACACACACATCACAATGAGCCTTTATGCATGCGGCGGGTCGGCTGATCAGCTGCCTGCATTCCCAAAGCCCGCGCTCCCGCTGCGAAAGAGGCTCAGGCTTTCTCCCCGCCTGATCCTGCCAGACGTGGACATTCCTGACGCATTCAGCCGCGGGACACCACGCTGACGTTGACTGACGCGGGCAAACAAGAGCAGGTCCCTGCGCAGGGTCTGAAGGTTCAGGCTGTGGCCGGGGTGTCACTGGGGGCAGGAGAGGCGGCTGGGGGGGTGGGGTTGGGGAATGGGATGGGACAGGAAGGAGGGGGCTCAAGACTGGGGAGGGTGCTGGTAGGGGTCCTAGGTGGGGGGGAGGGGGGGTAAGTCGAGAGCCGGGCCGATTGAAGCAGCTGAGGAGGTCTTTGATGGCGTGTGAATTATACACTGTTTGTAAACTCATTAGGGAGAGTGTGTGTTTCGGTCAAACACGCTGGACATTCCTCGGGGCCAGACACAAAAGCGGGTCCAGCGCCGGAGTGTTTACCTGCCAGGCCCAGGCTCCAAATGATTTGAGTTTTTGTAAATGATGAGGGCTAGGCATAACAGGGCCCGCACTCTCATTTTTCATGCCTCCCTCCCTCGGCCACTGGGTGTTGGTGTTTTTTAATCAGTAGAACACACACACCAGCTGTGTGAAAGGTTTTGTGGTCAGCCGAGAGAGCCAGGGAAATGCACATAGAAAGGGGGTCCAGTCGTTTGTTTTGGGCATGCCAGAGTGGAATGACCCCAGATGTGACAATGTGACACATTCCTTCACTTTCCATTTCCCTCAGAAAAAATGTTTTGGTATCAGCAATCATCCACTACCATACGCTTTCAGACATAATTTTCTTTTGCTCCATTTCTGATATTCCTGGCAACAAATTTAATATGATCGGTGCTTTTTTTTTTATTTAAAATAAAAGTCCTGAGTAGATCTTCTGTGTAGATTAAACACATACAGATTTATTTGCTGAAACTGAGCCCACCTCATGGCAGGCAGCCTTGTATTGAGGGCATTAGGTGACAGCAGCCAGTCCCACGGTGCAGCAGCAGCAGCAGCGGCAGTAGCAGCAGGCAGCCAGAGTAACAGGCAGCCAGGCAGGGCTGAAGGGGCCGCTGGCCTCTGCCCCCCCCCGCCCACACACACACACCCCACCCGGCCCAGCAGGGAAAGGGAAGATTGCCATCTAGTGAGCTCCACCTGTCCCTCAGACGTCTGTGAGGTGCCACTGGGATGGCCAAGACCTGCCAGGTTGGGCTCAGGACTTTTTAGGGGAGATGATTTCTTCTTCTCTAAGAAGAGAATTTGTATGCTGGGACTGGGAAGCAGTGCAAAATGAATTTAGACACATTACAATGTCATTAGATACATAAATATATAATATGCACCAGCCAGTATGATTCCTGTGTTGTTTAATTAGGGAGCAGTATAAAGTTAAATATTGGTATTTAGCATGGACTCACAACAGCTGGTTTGGGAATCAGACCCAAGCCAACTGTTTATCAGAAGGTGGTGTTATCACTGCTCCACCATATCCGCATAACTATATAAATATTTAGTATAAAGATATTTATTTCTGCATATATCTCATGAGTTGTGTCGTTTTCAAGGGCAATAATGAAAAGAGTAGAAAGCTCAATTTGCTTCCTTATGTCTGGAGTTAGGTGGGTTACATTATGTATTCATAATGTTCATGTCCAGTGTCCATGTCCTCTGTATTCATTTTGCCCAGTAGACAGAGACAATGTGAGAGACACCATTAGCTTCAAATGAGATTGATGTGAGGTGACATTACCTTTGTCTTGAGTAAATGTATGGATACAGTATGATTGTGTGTGTGTGTGCGTGCGTGCGTGAGTGTGTGTGTGTTTGTGTGTGTGTGTGTGTGCGTGTGTGTATGAGTGTGTGTGTGTGTGTGTGTGTGTGTGTGTGAGTGTGTGTGTGTGTGAGTGTTTGTGTGTTTGTGCTGTATATGTGTATGTGTGTTTGTGCTGTATATGTGTAAGTGAGTATATGCGCGTATGTAATTTGTTGCCCCTGAACCTCCAGGCGAGTGAGTGTGCGTGAGCCGCGTTGCGTGCCCCTCAGCTGCCCTTGAGTGGGGGGACGGGGGACCTGTCTGGCGTGTGGAGTGTGGAGCGGGGAGCGTGCTGATGGATGGGGTAAAAGACACGAGCGCCGCCGTCAATCTGCCGGCCTCTTAATCAGCCTGAGTGCCTCGGCACGGGACGGGGGGACGGGCTCACCCCTGTCATCTCCTGCCCCACCCCAAATCAGATGATGAGGAGCAGTGTCCTAACCTCACCCCCCCAAAACACACACACATATATATATACAGTATACATACCCCCTCTCTCTCTGTATGGACATATACATGCAGTATGTGTCTCTTTCACACACACACACACACACACACACACACACACACACACACACACACACACACACATGCTTGCAAATGCACATACATACCCACATACGCACACCCTCACACTCACACGCAAACTGTCAAAGCGATCTTATCCCTGCCAATGTCTATAAAGCTGACTTACAGCAATACATAAACCGTCAGCCCCACATTTATACGAGCCAATTAACACTGTCCTTATACATGGTGACCGGCGTTGACTACTGTCCTGTCCACACATGACACTGGAAATGATGTGCGTGTATGTCAGTGTGTCAATGTTCTACGTTTTGAAGGGGAAGGGCAAGATGAATAACATTTGCAGTCATTTGATATTTTGCTAGCTTAAGGTTTAACTGTTTTTTACATAGATACCGGCAGTTCAGTCTTAACATGTGAGTAGAGAAAGAGAGAGAGAGAGAGAGAGAGAGTGATTAGATTAATGAGAAGAGAGGAAGCACACGTCTGACAAAAGGCCTCCCCAGATACCCCATCAGCGATCCCCTTTTCACTTCTGCTTTGTGTCGGCTTTGTTGTCGGTCAACACATTAGGCAGGGAAACTGATGAGATAAAGACTCTCACCTGCCCCCCCCCACCCCCCTACCCCCCACCCCACCCCACCCCCTGCCTGTGTGGAGGCAAAGTTCACCAGGGCCCTTGTGTTGTTTGTCCTCACCAACAAGGCCTGCCTGTAAGCCCTGTCGGTCTGAATGGTTAACGGCTGTTTAATTAGCGATAAAAACATGGCTATAAATGGCCCGTGATGTCAAAGGAACAACAATAAGGACCTGCTACAGACAGTTTTTATTTGTGTGACTGTGTGTGTGTGTCTGTGTGTGTGTGTGTGTGTGTGTGTGTTTTCGCTGTAAAGTGTCCAACCTAAAATGTTCCCTGTGTACCTAAGCCGGTTCCAACCCTGTAGTCTGGCTCCTTGCGTCTGCTCACAGCTGAGAAAAACAATTCCTGTTCTCGTGACACATGCTTTTTTTTTTTACGCTTGCAGCTCCAGGAGATGAGTGACAGTCTGGTGCAGGCCTGCCACACGGACACAGAGGCCTTCCTGATCGACATCGAGCATTCAGTGGCCCAGAGCCGCCTTATCTTCAGGCAGCTGGAGACAAAGTGCGCTCCCGGTGCCCAGGCCCTGGACTGGGAGCTGGTCAAGGAGCAGGTAGGACTCGACACCTCCTGGGGCTGATGGGGCAGCCGCACCAGGCACGTAACTGAAGTGTCTGTGGCAACAATTAGCTTCCACTATTATCAATGGAACTGGCTACACCAGACCCAGTGTAGCCCGGGCCTGATAGAGGAGAACGAGTGAATGGAAAAACGTTGAAGAGAACAGAACAGAATAGAACAGTCATTGCACACGCACACACAAACACTTCGGCAAAATGCACTCTATCAAAGACCATCTCGTCAATGCCTAATCCCACTTCGATTCACCATATAGCTGTGCCATTCAACTTTCAACGTGCCAACACTTGCAAACGGACAAAGAAAAAAGAAAAGCTCAAACGCACAGATGTTCCGTCGGAATATCAAAAAAGAAAGAAAGAAAAAAGAGAAAGGCATGGCTGTGATGTGATGGCCCGCCCTCTCTCCCAGACGGGGTTGAATGAGTGGCCATAATCCGCGGTGTTTACAAAAAAACACCAGCAGCTCCCGTGGTGCACGCTAGATCTTTCATCGGCCGCAAAAAGCAGTGAAAAGAGAGGTGATATTTGCCGTGCTAGAAAAGGGCCTTATTGTTGCGCGTCCTGGGAGCCTTTTTGCGCCAGCCAACGGCATCTCGTTCACAAAATGCGTGTGTGTGTGTGTGTGTGTGTGTGTGAGTGTTGAGTTGGGGGGTTGAGGAGGGGAGAGGTAAAAGAGGTCAAAGGCAGGGCAGGAGTTGCTCAACCTCCACCTGTGTGTTGTGTGTTGTGGGCGTGAGAGAGAGAGAGAGAGAGAGAGAGAGAGTGAACCTCACAGGTTGTTTTATCGCAGGGTCCGATCATCAACGCTCACACCAAGGCAAACACAGGAAGCCGTGCCAAGCTCATTATCAGACGTTTATGAAGCGCTCTAAAACCCCCCAAGCCTGTCTGTCCCACGAGTGAAAGCAGGCGGTCGTTCGTTTAATGATTAGCCTTGTGCCAGTGGTAAACCACCTTCTCACACACACATAGTCGCTTTCCTGCCATAAATATGGTAAAGCATAAATCCTCTCTTATCCAACCAGTCTGACATGCTGATCAGGGTCCCACTGTACATGTTGTCGCTGAGGAAGTTAAGCAGAACAGTAAAACGATGGAAAAAAAGGATAGAAACAACAGTAGGAAGTCAACCTACTTTTCCCTTGTCACGTGGCAGGTCTGCACACTGGTGCTTTTCAGCGCCATAAAGCGCCTTTTATGAAATTAAATGAAAGATCAAAACAACAAACAGTGTGTGTGTCAGCTGCAGTTACAATCAGCTATCAGTCTTGACCACTACTGACCACATTATCATCAGGGATGGGCAAAAATACTGTAATAATGTACTTTCAAATAAAATATCAAATATCCTAATTTTAAGTGTATTAAAATAAACTAGAAAAATACAGTAGCCATGCCATGTATCAAAATAAAATACTGTATTTGTGTATATTGAAAATACTAAAAATACTCTTTAAAGGGAGCATGGAATCACTTAAAGCTTCCATATCTGTCTATTTAATCTATTTTTTCATCACTACACTGACTCTGTTGATAAAGTGGGTAGTGTTTAAGAGCAACAGCTTTTCTGCGCCTACCAGACATGCCTTAAATCTGCAAACAGTCAACAGATCAACTATGCTGACCTGCCTGTAACATCTCATAGCTTACTGTATCAGAAATGTACTCAACAAGTCACAACTGAACTTGTCAAGTGGTACAAACTAACCACCGTACCTACTGACAGCCACAGAAAGCAACCCAATGCAGTTCTATTACCTTAAAATAACGGCTTCAAACTCATTGTATGGACCCTTTCAAGAGAGTTCCATTATCAGCATCATAGTTGTCCCCACAAGACTTCCTTTTTAACATTCTATGTTATCTTAATGCAGAGGAAGTAGATTGGGGCCCAAATAGAACGTTCAAGCATTGTTTTTGTTTACCTTGTTGAAAGGGTCTATAGTACATTGACATGTAATACAGACAATAAGGTCTCTGACATTAATAATAATAAATGATTTTATTTAAAGGCTCCTTTCTTGACACTCAAGGACACCATGCAGGCATACATAAAACATTTAAAAAGCAGAAAATAATGATAAAAGATATAAATAAAACAACAGAAAAAAGGCAGCACAATTGTCATCAGATGGAATAGGCAGTTTTAAACAGATGTGTTTTGAAATGGGGGAATGAATCAATGTTTCTGAGTTGTGATTTGAAATGGGGGAATGAATCAATGTTTCTGAGTTGTGATTTGAAATGGGGGAATGAATCAATGTTTCTGAGATGGGGTGGAAATGAATCCCAGAGACGGGGAGGAGGGGACAGACAGGTGTGAATGCTCTGCTCCTCATGGTGGTGAGACAGGTGTGAATGCTCTGCTCCTCATGGAGGTGAGACGGGGAGGAGGGGACAGACAGGTGTGAATGCTCTGCTCCTCATGGTGGTGAGACAGGTGTGAATGCTCTGCTCCTCATGGAGGTGAGACAGGTGTGAATGCTCTGCTCCTCATGGAGGTGAGACGGGGAGGAGGGGACAGACAGGTGTGAATGCTCTGCTCCTCATGGAGGTGAGACAGGTGTGAATGCTCTGCTCCTCATGGAGGTGAGACAGGTGTGAATGCTCTGCTTCTCATGGTGGTGAGACGGGGAGGAGGGGACAGACAGGTGTGAATGCTCTACTCCTCATGGAGGTGAGACGGGCGGAGGGGACAGACAGGTGTGAATGCTCTGCTCCTCATGGAGGTGAGACAGGTGTGAATGCTCTGCTCCTCATGGAGGTGAGACAGGTGTGAATGCTCTGCTTCTCATGGTGGTGAGACGGGGAGGAGGGGACAGACAGGTGTGAATGCTCTGCTCCTCATGGAGGTGAGACAGGTGTGAATGCTCTGCTCCTCATGGAGGTGAGACGGGGAGGAGGGGACAGACAGGTGTGAATGCTCTGCTCCTCATGGAGGTGAGACAGGTGTGAATGCTCTGCTCCTCATGGAGGTGAGACAGGTGTGAATGCTCTGCTTCTCATGGTGGTGAGACGGGGAGGAGGGGACAGACAGGTGTGAATGCTCTACTCCTCATGGAGGTGAGACGGGCGGAGGGGACAGACAGGTGTGATGGAAGAAGAGGATTGGAGAGAGCGGGAGGGAGTGGGAACATGGAGGAGGTCAGACAAATATGGGGGGGGGGGGGGGTTGGATACGGAACTGAACCGGGAGTCAGTGGAACTGTTGGAGTGATGTGGTGGATGGAGGGGGTTTGAGTTATGATGCGGGCAGGCAGCTGAATGCCCATAATGATATTCCGAAGCTGCTGAAGTAAGATCATTAGTTTTTTAGTTGGTTTTAAACTAATTGGGTACTTTGTAAGCGCTAAATGGGGTTATAATGACACCAATAACATATAGATGTGGCAACCTTTTGAGCAATGTTGCAGGGGAACCATATAATGGTTTGCATGTGTTCCACTGATTAAAGCTCTCAAGAAACTGATGCTTAAATATTGTCAGAAAAATGAATGGTTAAATATTCTCAAGAAACTGATGGATAAAGTTCTCAAGAAACTTGAGGTTGGTCAGAGAGAGGGGGTGTAAGTACGCAAGTAAATGTTTATTTTGTTAACTCAAATTAAAGCAAACAAAAACAAGATGCTGGACTGAGCGGTTTAAAAAAAATTCACTAAAAATTGGTTTTACCAAACATATTTGGCAACTACAAAAACACACACCTATAAAGTATTTTGATACAAAATACGAAGCCATTTTCTTCAACCCAATAAAATACAAATTACAAAATACTATGTTGTATTTGAAATACGTATTTTAAATACGTTTCATAAACACTGCCCATCCCTGACATTACCATCATCATCATCATCATTTTCACAGTCATGCATCCAAGTTCCCAAGTTCCAATCCAACCAGGCTTTCTCTGCTCCTCTCCTCCTCTTCCTCCCTAGGCTGTCCAGAGAGAGATGCAGGACTGTCCCATCTGCCTGACCCCACTGTGTCCCCCCTGCTCTGGGCCTGACGGGCACAGGCCTGGCCCCAGGCGGGGCAGGGTAACCCGGCATGTGCTCCTCCTGTCCTGCTCACACCTCTTCCACCAGCCCTGCCTGGAGGCCTTCGAGCTCTTCTGCCCCGAGACGCGTCCCACATGCCCCCTCTGCAGGGCCGCCTACAGCAAGCGGGTCCTGTGAGTGGCCAGCCACGCCAGTCCGGTGCCTGGCCGCCACACTGCCCAGTGTCTTCTGCTGTCAATTTCATTTAGGTTTGTTGCATATTTACCAGCAGTTTGCTGCATTGCATTCCTGTGCTGCCTTTGGTAAAGAGAAATGTGTTCTTTGTACACTGTGTCAGTTTGCTGAAATGTGACATGACTTAGAGGTATGTTACAGGAAATAAGCTCCAGTCCATTTGAAGTGCGCACACACACACACACACACACTCAAGCATGGATTTAAACTTGCTGGGCATGTATCCCAGACTTATTTACCGTGTAACTGTTTTATTGCAGTGGAACTTGCGGCCTTTCCCGGGCGCGCGTGAGAGAAGGGAGGGGTGGGGGCAGGGCAGGGATGGGCTACTGACAGGCCCTCAGCAGGCAGTGCAGACAGCAGGTGGGGTTGTGGTTGGGGCTAATTGCCTGATCCTCCGCCTGCCGGGCTGATTACCCCAGCTTGGCAGGGAACACAACGCAGAACAGCGGCGCAGAACGCAGACAGGGACTTTCTCTACCATCACACCTTCAGCCTTTGATGATGAACTGAGTAGGATGGGCGTGGGTGTGGGGACGTGGTGGTGGGCTTTGTTTTTCATGCCACTATGAAGAGTTTCCCGCTAAGCATTATTATGGCAACGGGGGTGTTTTTATTTTATGACGTCAACTGTCGTTCTCGGGCCAACAAGGCTTACACTGCGTGGAAAAAATGGAAACCAAGGTTTTCCTCAAATTGCAAAACTTTAATGTAAAGTGGTAAAATTGTAAATGCAGATGTCATCATTTTTATTTTACAACACTTACAACAAAGACAAAACACAACAGAGAAATGAACATCTTTGCAAATATAAAGTACATTCACATATGTCGCAAAACAAACAAATAAAACATGCATAGACATGACAGATAGCCACTTAGTGTGGAATTTGCACCTCTAATGATCAGAAACTACTGTAAGGCAGCGCAGAGGCATCACTCTAACCAGACCTTGGCTTAGCCACCAAACGTCACCAGGCTTTAATGGTGTTTAGCTGCAGAATTGCCGGATGAATGTGTTGATCAAAGGATACCTTATCTTTCCTCAACATCAAACGGGCAACCCTCAAACCTCCAAATTAATCAGTCTGGACGATCCCCACAACTTGTATTATTATTTTATCTATATTGTTAAAAGCTATGTAGACTTTCTGAATCATTAGCAGTTAGCATGGAGTGAGTGCTTGCAAAGGTGAAGGAAGCACACACAAGCATCTCCACTACTAAAATACTGAATATACAGTGTGAGGAGGGCTTAGTTATTTTGACATGAACAATTGCCGCTGCAGGTGTTGCTCATCGTTTGTTTCGTGTGCTGATGACGGGAGGGGAGATGGACCGTTGCAGAGAGGCAAAGAATGACCAAACAGAAACACACACACACACACACACACACCTTGGAGTGATCATGGCTTGGAGAATGATCTATCAGGCAGCTCTGCCAGGACAGAGCCACCCAGCTGGGGCAGTCACAGTATGTGTGGTTTCACCGCTCCCCTCCTGTCTTCAGCCGGCTAATAAAAAAGGATTGATTGGCTGCACTGTGCCATCTCTTGGTTTTAAGTCCTAATTACCAAGCCCCGACCAATTATTATACAAAAACACTCAAACACACACATACACATGTCTACACTTGTACTAATGGCCAATCAGAGTGTGTATCAAGGAGTTTGATGCCACTATGTGCAGTTAAAAAAACTACCTGAAGCAGTTCTACCGACCTCTAATTGGATTGAACATTAACAATAAACACCTTATTTTCTTTCCCCCTCCATTTTGTTTAAACATACGGCATCCACGTTGTGCAATAAGAGAGAAAAAAAGGGGGGGGGGGGGGGTTCAGCATTCTTTGTACATTTTATCTAATCAACACATTTAGTATCCAAGTTACATCACATACTGTACTACATCAACCATAAAATCCTCACAAAGACAGATCCATCTGTAAATTTGGCGCCGCATGTTAAATTCTTTGACTGAGGTCTTTCACTAAATGTCTTGTCCTTGAACACGGTATCATCACAGGTTTAAACAGTTTAGTTAGCCCCAGAGTTTTTCTTTAGAGCAGAGTAAAAGTATTGAATGACCATATGAGTTTCAATTAAAATACAATTTGACCCACAAATCAAATTTAGGATAACCAAATATCAGGCTTCTAACAAGAGAAACTGCAGGGAATGACATTTTAATAGTCTGCAGCCATTTTAGTTTTTTCCTTTTGCCTTTTCTTTCAAGTTTTATTATTATTATTTGGCGTGCCTTATAGTTATACTGCGTTTCATTTTCACAAGAGGGCTTCACAGTGAATTTGTTTTTTTTTGTAAAAAGTGCACAAACAGACAAACAGACACTGAAATGAAAAACAGACCTATCTGGAGTATACACTTATAAACGTAGACATCCACATACGCAAACACCTTCCAAGTGTTAAGGCATCAGAGGTGAAGTTTTCATGAAAAAGAGAAAACGCAGATTTTCACACAGCCAGAATAAGAGTCATCTAAATAATAAAAAAAAAAAACACACACACACACACACACACACACACACACAGGCTGTACAAAGGCTCAAAGACTCAAATGAGCTCAATACAAAAAGTGTGGCTTATATACACATAAATACAACATTTACAAGAAGATGAGATTTGACTTCAGGTAATCATTTCCAGCCAGGAGTGAAAAAAATTAATGATGATACTGTGAGTTATAGTGAACTATTCACATTGTGTATGAGCAAAAGTATACATAAACAAACAAAAGTATACATAAACAAACAAAAAAGAAGTTGTAAAACAGAAACAATACCAGTTTTCACATTAATTGTCTTCTGTGGGAATGTCTAGAAAGAGCATGAACTAACTTTGCTCTAGCATGAGGTACTAGCATAGCTTGACACCCAGCTTCCGGTTTCTCTTGACCATCATATGGATGACCACTATGACACACACACACAGCTCAAATGTGCAGAACAAACTGAAAAAAGTGTGCCTGAAAAAAAATAAAGAAAGAAAATACCACTGCAACCCCTAAACCTATGAGACTAATTTTATAGTCCGTAAACACGTCATCCCTTTATGCTGTGAAGCCCCATTGCTCTTAGTCCACACACGGCGTGACAGTGGAGTTTCAAGAGACCGTCTGTTATACACACACAAGTAGTGTAAACAAATACAATGCATTCCTACATTTCCTTCTTCCTCATTCATTGGCTGGGTGTGTGGAGCTGGCAGTGCTGTTTGGTGATCTGTGATCTGGCTCCAGTCTTACTGGCCAATAAGGTCAGGACAGACATCACCGACACCGACTGGCTCACAAGGTTATCTTGCCCGTCCCAATGTTGCAAGAGAAAACTGTTTCCTAACGATCAGAACACAGCAGGGCTAGCTCCCTTGCTAGGCCGTGTGCACAGTACCATATACAGTACAGTCCTACTCCAGCAAAGCCGGCATGTAAGGGTCAGGCTCACTGGGTAACGGCTTTGTAAATGCTTGCTGTGGTGACATTCAGTCAGTAACATTAACGTTAGATTAGCTCATTTTTGTCAGCTGGAGGACAACTGACCATTAACGAGTTAGTAAATTATTTTCAGCCAGTGGTCCATAACAGCAACAGGACCCCCAGGTGACTAGAAGGGGACTTCCATGTTAATGTGCAACACACCAACTGGTGTTCTCTGAGGTGTGAGGGTGTCCTAAGCAACTTCCGCTCAGATGGGAGCATGTACATTAAGATAAAAAAGGCTGGTTGGTAAGTAGAAAGCATCACACAGAAAAAAATGAATGAAAGCATTCCTGATGGCAATGTCATTTCAAAGCAAGCTTAAAAAGCACCCAAAAGCTAAACTACATTACGCCCTCGCCACTCCATGGAATAGTATTGAAATGGTTGTGCAGTTGGACAAGACTTCTAGAGACTACAACAGCCGTCACAAACCACCCTGGTTTGATGAGATGGGCTCACTGACATCACCTTGAACCTACATGTGTAAAATCTTTGTGAAAATGAGGGAATTCAGTGTAGTCTGTTTAGCCTGCAGAATGTAGATATCGTACAACTTCTAACAAGTACCCTTCTCCGAAAAGTATTTTTTTCCCCAACTCTACATATGAGTATTGATGAGTTGCATATGCACGAGCATGCCCACCCTCTGCACCCTGTGGGCAAAGGGTGAAGCAGGAGAGGAAAGCAGGAAACCACACAACAACAACAATAAGCTGGCACTGAAAATACTTCAGGATTTCAAACAAAGATAGAGAGACAAATGAAGGAAAGACAGAGAGAAAAGATAGAGGTCAAGCAAAGATGGTACAACTACCATATATCTGTGCAAAAAAAAATAAAAACATAAAATAAAAAAAAATAACAAAAGTAAACAAACATTAAATGGTGAGTCTGTCACAAAGGAAAGCCTGTGAAGTAAGTTTGTCTTCACAGAGCCTCGATTCCACTCATTCATCCAGTCCATCTTCTTCCGTGGAGAGAAGTGGAGTGTCATGAGACGTGGGGCACCAGTGTCCTATATGGATCCTCCATCCTTGGTGAACTGCTGTCCCAGGGTCCCTTTTCCTCCTGGTACGGACGGAGCCAAACTGAGCCGGCGCTCTGCTCTGCCTATCTCTCACCAGTCCTCCGCCATCCGTTCGGCTTCTCTCCATCACTGAGGCGCATTCCACTTCCAACAGGTATTTGGGTGTATTCATGTGAAAAGTCTCTAAGTCTGTAAAATGTAAAAGTGTGTGTGTGTGTGTGTGTGTGTGTGTGTGATGGTTGTCTCTTTAGAGAGTCTTCTGGTGGCCGTTGGCGTTGGACAGCTTGGCAGACTCGGGGTCGGTGGGGCTGTATGACAGGTTGAGTTTATCCAAGCCTGCGGAGTGGGAGATAAGGGAGGGAGGGAGAGAGAGAGAGGGGGGGGAGAGAGAGAGAGAGCTGATTTTAGCCGGTCAGCACCACAGACAGCAACAGTGTCGTGCCTGACATTTCTCAACACACACACACTCTCACTCAGACACATAAACAGAATGATTTCAAACACCATGGCCTGTCCTTTCTCCTCTTTCCCTCATCTTCTTCCCTCTGAGATGCTGTATTTACTGATGCCCTGCTCCATCTAAGCAACACACAAAAGCATGTACACACACACACACATACACACACACACACACACACCCCTGCCTCCCCATCACCAACTCTGCTGGGTGTTTGGGTCAGGCTGTAGCTCTTTTCCAGAGTCTGGTGTCAGAGGGAGATGTGACTCAGCCTCTCGCTCCCCTTCGCCTGCCAGCCAACACACGCCAACACACACACACACACACACAGGGTCTGACATGCTCACACACACATAAATGCACTTACACAAGCACACACATAAATGCTCGTGCAGACACTGTCTCACACACACACACAATTGCCAGGGTTAATTACTATTGCCCCTCAATGACCTGACAGGCTCACAGACAGACCGTGTGTGTGTAGAATGTTTGAGACTCTGTAGAGGACAGAGACTAAAAGAGATGCAGCTTCTGCATCTGCATACGAGAAATGCCAACTCAATCACAGAGTAAGGTGTGGCATTTAGATATCCATACAGAGTAAGGTGTGGCATTTAGACATCCACAAGAATAGGCTTGCGTTTATATGTGCATGCTTAAAAGAGCAACTGAAATAGCAAATGTTTTACTTTCTATATCTTCTATATTCTACCTGAAGTGGTCAGGAGCCTGGCACAGACAACTATTACAGCAGTGAGAGCGGTTTGGCTTAGAGCTTTCAGTTACTATGGCGATATCCTCAGATGGTACCTAAAGCTTTGAGCAGCTCCTCCCGGATGGCGGAGGTGAACTTGCGCACCAGGCACAGGGTCGTCACCACGGCGAACAACAGGTTGTAGGACAGGACGATGTAGAAGTTTCCCAGCCAGTTAAATCTCCCAAAATCGCCCAGCAGGTCGAAGCGGGTTATTCCTGTAGAGAAGGGGGAGAAGGAAGTGACCCAACAGTGACCATGGGGGGGGGGCGTGCTGCATCAAGAGACACAATCACACAAACAAGCACAGAAGACACACAGTAAATCGGACGGACAGCATCAAAGGCAGTCTAGATAGATAGATAGATAGATAGATACTTTATTGATCCCCAAGGGGAAATTCAAGAATTCAGTCTACTGGTGCTGGAGCTGACAAATTCTCTCCAAGCCGTAGGTCGTGTTCCCACAGCCATTTTATTTGTCCAATCTAGCACACGCAGAACGCTGTGCAAACAGACTCCCAGGCAGGCAGGGCCGATGTTTGGGTGCGAGTCACCCTGCCGACTCGTTCCGCTTTATCTCTTGGCACCTTTTGCGGCGGATTAGCGGCATCACCTCCACGGACAGCGATGAATGATGGATGGAGTGGCGTGGCCCAGCTAGCGTGCAACACCCGGAGAGCACACACACGCACAAGGCCCAAACAATGCCGATCAAAAACACACACACACACACACACACTTCAATGTGCGTGTACCACACCTCTCACTGTGCATTTCAAAGAGGCTCCAACCGTGGGATTAAAAAAATAAAAACATTAACTGTAAGGGATCTCTCTCTGACTCGCAAACAAGACAAAACACAAGAATACATTTTTTTCCATACACTGCAAAACACAAGGATATGTCTTATTCTACACATTTTCTCCTGTGCTTTTAAAAGCACGAGGCTAATTTACTGATTGGTTAAGAGCACAGGGTCAGTTACGGGCACACTATTCCACCAGGAGGATAAATGAATTGGGATTCTGCACCAAACCCACGGCACACCTCAGAAGTCGGGGGCACAGTAACAAGTATGACGTATTTGTTTTGTTGTTTGTTTGTTTTGTTTTTGAGCGTGGAGCTGCTTCCGTAACCATTGCCCGGCGATTAGATTAGCTGATCGATTCCCGTCCGGATAAAAGATGCCTCTGCAGCAGCTGTAAGCAGTTGGCACGCGAAGCAACAGGGGGCCTTTAGCAAAATTGCCTGAAAACAACAGAAAAGGGAGAGGGAGGGGGGTGAGAGAGAGAGAGAGGGAGGGAGGGAGGGAGAGAGAGAGAGAGAGGGAGGAGTGTAAGGAGAAAGAAGAGAAGAGGGCTGAAGGCGATGGTGAGATCACCTGGAAGGACAAGCCAGTTCAATGGGTTTCTGATGTAGAATGTTTGGATCGCAATGTCAACTTTCCTTCCCTGCTTTCTTTCACTTTTGGCACCGAGGCAAAAGGTTTGGGCATTTTAAACAGTGCTTTTAGAGAGATAGATATTAAAGAGAGGGAAGGAAGGAAGGAGGGAGGGAGAAAGGGATAGAGGGAGAGGGAGAGCTCCCTCCTTTACAGACAGAATGAGGAGCTGGGAGGTGAGGTAATCAGCCCATCATAATGCTTACAGGAAAAAATGCTGCACAGCAGACATAGGGAGAGTAAAGAGAAGGAGAGAGAGAGAGAGTGAAGATAGAGAAGGAGAGAGAGAAGGAGAGAGAGAAGGAGAGAGAGTGAAGAGAGTGAGTGAAGAGAGAGAGAAGGAGAGAGAGAGTGAAGAGAGAGAGAGAAGAGAGAGAGAGGAGTTCTGTCCAGCAGCAGATCGATACTGTTTGTGGGCTGCTGTCAGTGGACAGCACTGGTGTGAGGAGGACCTGCTCTTTGTCTTAATGTCTGCCGTCTACTCTGTCAACCAGACAGAGAGAGATGATCCACCAGCCGGACACACACACACACACACACACACACACACACACACACACAAAGCTATTGCCGACGCATGGCATAACCACCCTCCATCTCACACTGTCATTCAGGCAGAGATATGAGGACGCAATTAGATCTCATTTGCCGCTGTTATAAGTCATGTGTTTCATGTACAAGGCAGTGAGTGTGTGTGTGTGTGTCTGCGTGTGTGTGCTCGTGAGCATTTGTCTCCTGTTCTTCCCCCGCTGTAGAACTCCTGCAGTCCTGCACTGTGCATTTTAGGACACTGCAGATAAAAAAGTTGCATCAAACTTTCTCCCCAGGGGATTCTGAACAGAAGCGAGGGGGAGAGTCAGGAGGAGAATGTGTGTGTGTGTGTGTGTGTGTGCCTTTGTGTAAGTCTCACGTCTATATCCTCCATTAGACATTGCTGCATACTGAAATAGCCCCAGTCTGGCAGTGATGTGCCAACGTTCTATAACCCCCACAGCCTTTACGTCAAATCTGTTGACAGAATCCTGTAGTCTACATCACTACTCTACTCCTCTGTCATATGGCCAAGGTTTTTTTTTTTTTTTTTTCGTTTTGGGAGGACCTTGAATAAAAATGGGAGCTAATCGGAAGCTACCAAAGGATAGCGATCCAACCTTCCTACTCCTTGATCCAAGGCCGTAGCCATGGAATCAACATTAATGTCTAATGATACTGTTTTTCTAATTTTCGTGTCATTCTATATTATAGCATTGAGGGTTGAAAAAACTACATAACTATAATTATAAACACATAAATCTGTGGAATGGAATCCAGATATTGTGGGCAAAGTAGCAAATATTCAAAAACTTGATTGTGCAACATCTGCATGCTTTCTGGGTTTGCCTTTGTGTGGCTATATCACCATGATTCCATGTGATTGTGATGCCAATTGGGCAGGGATAGAAGGTTGCATGGGGTTAATAAAGGAGCAAAAACTGACTTATTTAGCTAAATAGTGTCAAAGTATAGTATAGGGTGCAATTGTTTTGGTTTGAATATTGTGTATTTTATCACATACGATAGAAAGTGATACGGCCTTGTATACAATGTATTCTAGTTAACAATAGTTTGTCATAGCTTGTACGGTAGTTAAGCACTACCCTAGTTGAACTTGAAATAAGCACTGATCAAATGCTACAGCACAGGAAGGGCAGACAGAGAGGCCGGTGCGTCATTTCTCAGACAATCTCTACAATCTCTACAATCTGTATTGTGCAAGTCAAGTCAGTGTTTTCCTGGGAATTCTCTGTAATGAAGTTTCTTTACTTAACTGAGATCATCTCATCTCTGCACTTCCAGTCTCCGCCAGATATTTAAGCATTTAGCATACCATTTTCCAGTTTGTTGTAAGTGATTATTTTGCACATCAGTGAGTGATACTACTGTAGCCTAGCAATTTATGTCTTGATATTGGGGGTTCATAGACGTTAGTCTAGGGTGCAATTGTTTTGGTTTGAATATTGTGTATTTGATCACATACAATACAAAGTGATACGGCCTTGTATATAATGTATTCTAGTTAACAATAGTTTGTCATAGCTTGTACGGTAGTTAAGCACTAAGCATATTGGGGGTTCATAGACATTAGTGGCGTGCACCATCAAGAAGCCTCAATTTACTCCACCATAGGCTGCTACAGTGCGGTATGCCTGTCAACAATATTATCACAAAAACTATGGGTACAATTTTCACAAAACTTGGTGGAAAGGTGTAGCACAGGCTCAGGGAAACCTATGAATTTTTGAAACAGATCCGATTCAAAGGGAACTTCAAAGTATTTTCTATATAGTAGCCTATTTTTTCGCAATGATAGCGTAAGTGAAACCTGGTGGAGAGACGTCCACTCTCCGATTGCCCTTTTAGTTTAAATGATGAATTTGTGCGTAGTACTGGCGTCATTCATTTTTTTTAACATGTCTTACAACACAAATAATGCATTCATAGTCTAGTGAAGTCAGAAACAAGCTTGTCTAGGCCTCATAGGTTGTGGTTGGAGGTTGCGGACTGGCCTACCCCCACTGCTAAGAAGAAAAAAAACACGAGACCTTGCATTAAACACAAAATCAAAACTAAATGAGGCAATTGCTCCATGCTTTAACACTAGCTTCACTCGTTACGTTACGTTACGTTTATATAGCGCTTCACAGGGAACTAAACTCCTCACTCCAGTGGAGCGCACTGATAGTGGCGAGATGGGAACCGTTTGCAGTCCTGGTTGCACAGGCTGCTTTGCTCACCACGCTCATATTGAGAACCAAGAGAGAATGCCTGACAAAGCACTACTGTGTCTACCCATCTACAGCCATTTTCCGAGAGCATTTTAATGTTGGTGATGGTGTTCTGCTTGATTTTATGCTAAATGAAATCTGTCAAGGAAAGGCTTGAGGCAATCCCTTTTTTTTGCTGAAATTCCTCTGTTGTGACATGTTCAATCTTTGAGCAAAAAGGTTGAGTTGCAAAAAAAAAAAAAAAAGGTACAGTTTACCTTTCCCATCACACTTTCAACACACAGCCCCCCCTCTCCTCACCCCCACTTCTACCTCTCCACAGCCCCCCCTCTCCTCACCCCCACTTCTACCTCTCCACAGGCCTCCTCTCTCTTTCTTTCTGCTCTCTCCTCCACTCTTTCTCAATTGGTTCCATGCATCTATTCTTTCTTGCATTCAATGCCACAAAGCAGAACCTGTTGATATTTTGTAAAGCTTGGAATGAGTCACTGTACTCAACCACACACACACACACACACACACCACGGTGTTATTTGAACAGCTGTGTCTGTGCTAGGTGTGTTTATTACTGGCATTGCAGTCACACTGGCCTTCCATTCTTCTCCCAAATCTCTATGGCAAAGAGAAGAGGAATTTCACTCGTTAACCTTAAGGGGGAGGGGGGGGCAGGGGGAGCAGAATTCCCATGGTCAGTGGTCATCTCTCAGAGACCCCCCTCACCACTTCTATGGTACCCACTCTCTCAGACTATCTCCCTTTCACACACATGCACACACGCACACGCGCACACACACACACACACACCAAAGAGATGAGCTCCCTTCATCCAAAATGACAACTGAAAGATAAACCCAGCGTGTGGATGTGTGTTTAACACGCACACATACACACCCCACACACACATACACCCCCCCCACACACACACACACACGCACACACAAAGAATGACTCACTTCCACTGTAGCAAACCTGTATTTTAAAGTCAACCGAGCATGTTATCCAGCTAACCACCCACTTTGATTTGACAAGAGCATTAGCACGAATGCGTAGACACACGCACACCAGCACGGCAGCGCACCACTCCGCAACACTGACTCCCCAAACCCACGGCGATGGGAGACGACAGCGATGAAGGCACCTTATGTAAATCACATGTCCAGCCAAAAGATTTCCCTCCACGATAAACCAATGGAACAGACGGAGGAGAAAGGACATGGTTACTGTGGATGGCTGAGCGCCAGCTACCGCCGGCAGAACTGAAGCTGGAGCAGGCGGACCACAACGGGAGCCAAACCAACTCCCCAAAACGGCACAACTAAAACTGAGAGGCTGAATCGGGCCTGTGCCTTAATGGGCTTCTGCGAAAAAACGACAAGAAAAGAAAAGGCCTGGCCCGACAACTCTTTTTACAGAAAGTCAAAAGTCTACAAAAGCCTTGAGTCCTGTGTGAGTCATGTCCTAATCCTCTTCCTTCTCCAACTCTCTCCCTCCTCACTGATGTCCTGTGCGAGTGGTGTCCTAATCCTCTTCCTTCTCCAACTCTCTCCCTCCTCACTGATGTCCTGTGCGAGTGGTGTCCTAATCCTCTTCCTTCTCCAACTCTCTCCCTCCTCACTGATGTCCAGTGTTTCACCACAGGCATACAAGTGATCAGTCAAAAGAACTGCATTAGGACTAAGCATTTTCCTTAAGGAGGAGTGAACTAAGTAAACCCTCAACCATAACTATGAAAATAGGGCACCCTACTAATAGCCTAGATGAAGCAAGAGAGACACTACTCTACTCGCTGCTGCCAGGTTTCACAGGGTAGGGTCACTTACCCAGGGTTCTGGACATCACAGGGAGTGCAGAGCTCAAGACCAGGATGGACACACAGCAGCCGATGATCTGCAGGAGAGAGGAGTAAGACTCACATGATCACTCATCATTACTGGCCACTCACGATCAGAGGTTACTTGGGGTCAAACAAAGATTCTTTCACTGCTATACACAGGGTTGACCTACTAGGTTGAGTTTTGCTGAGCATGTGGCTGTGTAGTGGTAGATCGAGGGTTAACTACAACTATTTAGATTTCGCTTTTAGATGATATGTTCCCTGTAGCTGGAGCTGCCTAAGTTTGATTTATTGATAACACTACAAAAACCTCCAGACTGGTTCAAGGCACCAGTGATTCATTCGTTTGCCTGAACTGGAATAGCATAGAGTAGGTAAACATGGCCTATGGTACCTGCTGCTTGAAAACAAAGTCATTTGCTTATTTCTTTAAACACAATCAATCATAACTATGAATTGAGAAAGGCGAGACCGCAGAGTGTGCGCACTTGCATGTTTGCTTGCACCACACACACACACACACACACAAAACTTAACAGTGCACGTGGATTGTAGAGATTGTGCAATTAGTGCTCCTGAAGTTGCTCATTACTAGGTTCTTTCATAGCATTGTCACAGCCAGACCAGGCCAACTCATTAACAACTGAATGCAGGCCTCCAATGGACACTCTCTCTTTCTCTCTCTCTCACACACACACACACACGCACACACACACAAGAGTGAAGGAGGTAACACACACACACACACACACACACACACATGCACGCACACAAACACACACACACACACACACACACACACACACATGCACGCACACAAACACACACACACACACACACACACACACACACACACACACACACACATTCTTTTTATCAGTCACTTTCCCTTTTTCTCTCAACAAATAA